>NC_142795.1:92209713-92537717 GCF_049724085.1 Artemia sp. Qi Xiang Cuo | reverse complement strand
ACCCGGCAAAGACGTGGAGTCTCCTCAGGCCTCTTATTGGCAAGAGAAGAGTTACGTTGCCAAATCTTCAGTCAGATCAAACTCCAGTTCAACTTTCTAATCAGATGTGTGATTATTTTTCTAGTGGAGGTAATAATGTTGCCGGATCTATTTATTGCGATAGGAGTGATGGTACTTTTGATCAATATCTTCCTCCCAGTTGTGATACTTCTATTTTAATGACTAAGGTAACGGAAAGTGAAATAACAGATGTAATAATGGCTATGAAAAATAAAGCTTCAGGTGTTGATCTAATATCTATAAGAGTGCTAAAGTTTGTTCTACAATGTGTTATTAAACAACTGGTTTCACTAATAAATGGTTGTTTTAAAAGTGGTGTGTTTCCAAAGTGTTTGAAACGAGCGAAGATTGTTCCAATATTTAAGGGGGGTGATAAAAATGATATAAGTAATTACCGTCCCATTTCTCTGCTACCAGTTATTGCTAGAATTTTCGAGAAGCTAGTATATATAAGTCTAGAAAAGTATCTTGAAAAGAATTTATTTTTTTATCAAAATCAATTTGGTTTCAGAAAAGGTTATTCTAGTGAGCATGCAATGTTGTTTTTGACTACATATGTTAATGATGCATTAGACAATAACCTTAAAGTTGCATCAATTTTTCTGGATATTGCGAAAGCGTTCGACACTGTATCTTATGATATTTTGTTAATGAAGTTAGAAAATTGTGGTATTAGGGGAAATGCTTTGAAGTTGTTAGAATCATTCTTAAATTCAAGATCAATGTTTGTGGAGGTTAATGATGCACGTTCTGACAGTAGATTTATAAATTGTGGAGTTCCCCAGGGATCACCCCTAGGCCCACTTTTGTTTTCTATTTATATAAATGATTTGTCAAGTGCAGTTGATGGGTTGTATACTATTATTAAACCTCCTCTAGAGGCACTTAAACCTAGTAAAGCCCTAGTTATGTTTGCTGACGACACGAAATTAACCGTATGTGGTAGGACTGAGAATGAATTGATGTCGCAATTACGAGAAGGTTTTAAGAATATAGAAAGGTGGATGAGAAGTAATAGGTTAAAACTTAATTGTAATAAGTCTAGTTTATTGATATATAGCAGATCTCCAAGTTATTACCCATGGGTGAATAATTTAAGTAATGGTACATCAATGATTCCACGAAAGAGGAGTGTTAGATATTTGGGGATTATTATTGATGAAACTTTAAGTTTTGTAGATCATATTGATTGTGTGTCTATGAAACTTGCACGTAATGTTGGAATTATGTGTAAACTGAAAAATTTTCTCCCAACTAGTATATTAAGATTATTGTATTTTTCAATTGTACATCCATATCTATTATATTGTTCTTCAGTATGGTCGTCTACTTTTGGAACGCATCTTCTGCCCCTGCGTGTACTACAAAATTCGGCAATAAGGCTTTTGATTGGTAAGGATAACAGAGGATCATCTGTTCGTAATGAGTTTATGACGCTGAAGATTCTACCGGTATCGGGTCTTTTTAAATTTTATAAAACACAGTTCATGTTTAAGTATCTTTATGGTAGTGTTCCTGTTTGTTTTAAGGGAATGTTTGTGAGTGGGGGTGATGTTCATGAGCATGGAACTAGAAATTTGGAAGAATTTCGAAAACCGATTCCGCAAGCGACAAGATCATTTTTTTCTATCCGTCATGCCGGTCCGAGTGCTTGGAATAGTTTACCAGTGGAACTTAAATGTGTGGATGACCTGCTGCTGTTCCGTAGTTTATTGAGATCGTATTGTTTAGTAATTTATTATTTTTAATGAATTGGCTAAAAAGGGGGGGGGGGTCCGGGATTATTGTAGAGTGGCTACGTATAGTATGTTAGTATTAGTTTTTGAGTTGGAGGGCAGAACTTGTATTTGTATTTATATTAATTGAAAAGAGTTATTATTTTGGATCTTATTTTGTTATTATGATTTTTTATGCGTCTAGAAGGGATTACCCCCGCACAAGCTTGCTTCTGGGGGTATTTTGTTTGTTTGTTTTTTATGTATATAGTAAAATAAATCCCAGTTATAAATTGGAAAAAAATTGAAATTGAAATTGAGGAGGGGACAGCATCTTTCATATACGGAATAATTTCTGTTCGTTTTAAGTTGTAATGTCGCTCCTTACTTTCAGTTAAAAAAAAACTTGTTTTTTTTATTTCATCTAACAAGAATACAAACTAATTTAAAAACTTTCATGTATTTTTCTAGTTTGAATTAAAACATTAAAATAATTTCTTAGGCAGCGTAAATACTTTCGCAGTCTACATAATAACTTTAGCGGTTCTGAACTGAACTAAAAAAATTTAAAATTTTTTTTCATGTCTTAAAAAGATATTGCTTATCAAACAGTACATGGTAACGAAATGTAAGTAAGGAGCAACCCGTCTCAATAGTAACCGAAACTCTAAAAAACAGCATTTTGATACCAATAGGTTACATCAAAAGAATTGTATTTTTATGCTGATTTTTAATATATAAGCTTCATCAAGTTTAATCTTACCCATCAAAAGTTACGATCCTGAGAAAATTTACCTTATTTCGAAAAAAGGAGAAATATCCCTTTTGGGCTTATGACATATATGAGTTTTGTTTGAGAAGTATGTTGTGCAATAATAGAATTGAGTTTGAAGTGAGCCCCCCAATTTTTTATCCGCCTTTTTTTACTTAGGTTTTTTGTAACTGAAGTTTTTCATCTTTTATTTTCCATGTCTTAAAATCACATTAGATTTACTTATAACAAAAAAATAACTTTTGATATTTTAAATATACAAAATGAGGATGATACAAATATGTCAGTCGTAATTGATTATTATGATTTTTTTCGGATTTTAAGAGGATGGCCTTAATTTCTACAGTTTTATTTTAATTTTTATGAATTTGTTAGGATTTCTATTTATTTGTCATGATTTTAGTTTAGGTTGGCCATGATTTCTACAGTTTGGTCTTGATTTCTACGGTTTGGCCTTGATTTTCATGGTTTGGCATGAATTTGTAGGGTCGGTCCTGATTTTTATAAACTCGTCTGAATAAAAAACAACTTTAAAGTGAAACCTAAAAAAACAGAAGGCACTGAAAAAAAAGCAAAAAAACTTTTAAGGGGAAACGTAACAAAACCGAAGACCCCTTGAAAAAAGATCTAAGGTGAAACAAAACAAAACAGAGGACAAATTGAAAAAATCTTGTAAGGTGAAAAGTAACAAAACAGAAGATACCATGAAGGAAAACTTCTATGGTGAAACTTAACAAAACATAAGGCACTTACAAAAAATCTTTTAAAATGAAACGTAACAAAACAGAAGACACTGAAAAAAACTTCTAAGGCCAAACATAATAAAATGGAAGACAATCAAAAAAACTTTCAAGGTGAAACGTAACAAAACAGAAGACACTGAAAAAAAAACTTTTAAAGTCAAACTTAACAAAACAAAAGTCTATAAAACAAAACTACTAAGATGAAACGGAAAAAAGCAGAAGACCCTTTGAAAAAAAAATTCTAAGGTGAAACACAACAAAACAGAAGACACTGAAAAAATGTTTTAACGGGAAACGTTATAAAACCGAAGATACTTTGAAAAAAACCCTACTAAGGTGAACATACAAAACATAAGAAACTTTCAAAAAAATCTTTTAAGGTGAAACGTAACAACACAGTAGACACTTTGAAAAAAAAATATAACGTGAAACATGAGAAAACAAAAGACACTGAAAAAATCTTTTAAGGTATAACTTAACAAAACAGAAGACACTTTGAAAAAAAAACTTCTAAGGTGAAAAACGAAAAAACAAATACACTTTGAAAAAAAATCTTTTGAGCTGAAACGTAAAAAAACAGAAGACACCGAAAAAAATATTTTAGGGCGAAACTTATCAAAATAGAAGACACGACAATGAAACAAAAACTTCTAAGGTGAAATAACACAAAGAAGAAGACAATTTGAAAAAAAACTTCCAAAGTGAAACTTAACAAAATAGAAAAAACTTTGAAAAAAAAAACTTTTCAGGTGAAACATATGAAAACAGAAGACACTGAAAAAAATTCTCAGGTGAAACATATGAAAACAGAAGACACTGAAAAAAATTTTAAGGTGAAACATAATGAAACAGAAGACACTGAAAAAAAAACTTTTGCACACGATAAGGAGACCATATGAATTCTATGATCATTTTAACGACCACAACAGTTGAGAGGAGCGGAAGGATTACCCAGTCTTGGCTACAAACTTTCAATAACCAACAAGACAAAATGAGTAAGGTTCAATGCCTATCTGAGACAAGTAATGAAAGTGACGAAGAAAATTCCAAAGACACCCTAGTGGTCCAAGAGATAATAAACCAGATGTTAAGTCCAAAGTAGAAGAAAAATTAGAGGACATACAAGAATTATCTAAATTTCATATGCTAGACTCGCCTGCAGTCTTAACACAGAAATGACTTTCAGAAAAATACTATGTACAAGACGTGAGCTAACAGCCTGTGAAATAGACAACTCTTCTACAGAAACGAATATGTCTAATACCTCAAAGAGAAATACTTTAAGAGACAAACTATGGAGAAAGGTTAAAAGACCAAAAATTCAGCAGCAAGTCCCAATTTCATTAGCGTAAGTAGCCAAATCGCTAATGCAAAAGGCAAAGTGCCAACAGGAAAAGAGACTACAAACCTTTGATGAAGCAATAAAACCACACTCAAATTCAGAACCTTGTAAGCCACACTATAGAGACCACGGGAAGACTTGTCAATATTAAAAAGAGGAAAAAGTAAAGTTAGGAATCCAAAACTCAGAAAAGGAAACTGAAAAGGGGAGAACCAGCGTTGCTCCCAGCTGCCTAACGTTTGAATAAAGTAATGGTAACCTTGGGAAAAGAAAACGGGTAAAAAGCCTCTAGATAAATATTTACACTCTTTTTTAATCTACATTCTAATAAGTCAAAGTTTTCTTCATTATTAAATTTCCTTAAAAAAATATTTTTAAGTTAAGAGCCCCTCAAAATGACATTGCCCAGTCTATGGATTTGACAAAATGGCTCCCTGAGAGAACCAAATCGGATCTAAGCGACGTCACAGTGTCCTTTGCAATTATATCATCTCCAGAATGAAGAAAAACTCGGGTGCGGAAACCAACACAAATGACATCACGTTTCTTTACAGTAATTAATAGTTATCTCTTGGGATGGGTTCAGTTAAACTGAATGAATTCTACATATTTAAAATCAGCATTAAAAGACAATTCGTTTGATAGGTATATTGGGAAAAAAACTTTTTTTAGTGAAGGGTTAAAAAAACAAAAAAGGGTAGAATACTGAAATGGGGCATTGGAATCTAGCAAATTTGGAGTGGGCGCAATCACTGCTGGTCTCTCGTTGTTAAGTAGATATGGTACATCTACTGACCTTTGACCTTGTGAGGTAGCACCTTCAGTCGAATTTGAAAAAATATTTTGACGAAAACTAAAAATTAATATTACTAAGAAATGCAGCAAGAGTTTTCATTAAGTCGACTACATGTACATGCTGGATGTAATCTTATTATAAATAGTTATAGTCTAATGTATCTATTGTCCTTTTACTCCTTTTACAAAATTCCAAAAAAAAATTAAGGGCAATATTTATGCACTCTAAAGATTAAAGCGAAACTTAGGATAGTTTTAGAAAGCAAAAAATACTAGGTAAAAGAAACCAATAGGAATATAAAAATAGTCTCTAACCTAAAAACTTACCCAGAAGATAATAGCCAACGGCAAAATCCCTTAAAAATAGCCAAAATTAGCTACATTAATCAACGGCAAAAATTTGATGCAAACGGAGAATTTCACCAAAAAAATCAAGACGATTGCAGCTAAATTATCAGATTAGTTATACCCTACTACAGCTACCAGCCGTCCTGACGAGTGGTGAACAGAACGTGAAAAACTCACTAGATTTAAAACAAAATTAAACATTCATATTAACTCAACGAGGCACCGTAGAAAAACGAACAGAAATCCATTCATATATTTTTTTCCCAGATTTGAGCTTATCAATAAACCATAGATCGTAAACACCGCATACAAGGCTATTCAGTCCTAACAATGGAATTATTTTCTCTCTTTCCTTGGCAAATAAAATCGCAATTAAAGCTAGAATAGAATTTTCAACCAGTTTATCGTAAAAATTGCATTTTTATGAACAAATGGGCTAGAAAATTGTCGCCCAAAATCTGATTATAAACGGTCTAGGAATCAAACGCAAAAATACAGTAGCTACAAATAGGTTTTTAATAGCCAGACAGAAGTAAAGTAAAAGAATTAAATGGAGGCGGCTAAACTTCGATATACTTGCATACTGGGCTGACCGAATAAGACTAATACGGGATTTTTGTACTAGATTAGTACAAATATATAGAATATTATGCTAGGGAGACACCTAGCAACAACAGGTGTAACCCTGGCGGCGATTAAACAGAAATACTGAGGATATACTCCAAGTAGGGAGGAAAAATTACGCTGTTCATATGGGATTCGTTTTTAGAAAAAACGACCAACATGGCATAAAAATTTTAAAAGGGTACCTTAATAGCCTAAATGACACAAGTTGAAGTCAAAATTTAAGGCGGGACTACTAAAAGTTTGGGAAGCTAAAGCGAAAACAGTTATAGCTTTTATGTGTCTTAGAATAAATTACCTTAAAAAAAAGAAGGCAAGTTATATTCCTTGCCATTTTTTTATAAGAGAAAGAGCCAAAGAGAAAACTGTGGCAACAAATAAAAAGTGTGGCTATAAAAATTAATTATTGTGTGTGCAGGTTTAAAATAGTCCTTTTAGCTGTAGCCGATGACAAGAGAACCTAGAAACATTATAAGGAGCTACCAAAAAGCAACTATGCAAAAAACAAAGCACTAATTGGAATTAATCTCATGCTTGTGTATATACTTATCTAGGGTTATATGTATAACCATCTAGGGTTAAACGGAAAGCAGGTCGTTCCCGTCTGGGGTGGGAGGACGTCATAAAGAAAGATTTAAAGGAAATGGGAACTTCGTGGGCGGGTGTAAAAAGGGAGGCTTTGAATGGATTGGGGTGGAGGAGGAGCGTACGTAGCTCTGTTGGCCTCAGGCGGCATGGTGCTGCTGTGAGTTGCTAGTAGTAGTAGTAGTTGTGTATATACTGTGTTTTATTTTTCATAAGTAGCTTTAAGTTTGAACCAGTATTTTAATGTTCTATTTGAATTTTACGACTTCTGGTCAATATATAAATCTTTAATAATTAATGCTAATGTTATTTTGCAAAGATTAATGGGCGACTGAGATAGACTCTCGCTTAACAAAAAAAAATTGTGAATATGCATATGTATACAAGCATTAGGTATACAAACGTTTATGCTTTAATTGTATATTGATAGCTGAAATTTTTCTTTAGACCAAAGACCTAGTTTTTTTACAACCAAAATTCGGTTCATTTATTTTTCCGAATTCAACCAAATTATGATGCACTTCAACAGACTTTTGGTTCATGTTGTTTCACCCATGTCAAATGTTGATCTTATTGGATATCAATCAGCAACTCAGACATGCAATTACATCAGCAACATGCAGTAACTATTGAGAATTTACCAACAAATTTGTAGACTGAAAAGTGAATTTGAATCAGTAATATTCAAATCTTAAGATGTATAATCAGACGACTTATCGCCTAAATGGCATTCATTAAGTTAAAGAAAATGCAGTATTTTGTAATTAAGTGAAATCTATTGTTACAAAAAAATTGTTATGTATTAATTATCCAAGGCATTCCTAACCCTGGAAGATAAATATTAAATCACCCAAATTATCCAAGAATTAAATTATTAATGGGAATTAAATCTAAACTCAAATTAATGAAATAGTTTCTAATATAACTTTAAATCTAATTTCACTAGAGACAGTAATATAATGCTTCAACCATTGTGGGTCATAATCAAAGAGAAGATGTATGTTACCAAGGGGTGTGAAAAGAAAAATTTATCGTCATCAAACGAAAAGACTAGAGAAAAAAGAAGAAAGAAAAAGAAAAGAGAAGAAATAAAAATAAAAAAAAAGAAAAAAATAATGACAAGGATAAATTCCAAAATGAATATCCTTGGAAGATCAGACATGACATAATATTTTTACATAAACATGACCCTAAATAAACACACTGAGGTTGTATGCACCTAATAACTAATAAATAATGGCAGCATAAGAAGCATGTGCAAAGTAATTAAAATTTGTTGCTTTAAAAGTAAAATATTTAGAGTTGGGACAATTGTAACAAAGGTGGAAAGTATTGTAGTAAAGTTCACTAATTAAGTCAGAATTTGATTTTAGTAAAAACGTTAAGATGCAAAAAAGAAGTTTTGAAATACAACTTTTTATTAAGATAAAGAGCACATCCTGGTATTATTTCTGTTATTATTATTATTATTTATTACCCGTCAATAAAAGGTACAAAAGACAGAGTATCACTAAAAAGAAAAAACACAAAGAAAAGAAAAACAAACACATCAAACAAATTACAAAGACAAGGAACAAAAACTCAATTATACACTGCACTGCAGGTACGTAACATATTTTACTTTTTAAACTACCAAGTACTAAAGAAACATAAGCAATATGAGCATCGTTGCATTGAGCCGCAATTGGTAAAAAAATTAAAGCAAATGATCATCAGTGAATTAAAAATATATAGTAGATAATCATATCAACTAGTCTAAATATGACAAGAGACTGTAAACCAATTAAACGAAACTTTCGTCCGCTGGTCTTGAATTCAGAATACCCTCACAAATGGTTAATTTACTCCGATATGCATAAAAATCAGAAACAAGGAAATTATTGAATCATGGAATTTTTTACTTCATTACATAAAACAAAATGCTTAAAAGAATGGATAATTAACAAACAGTTAAATTATTAATAATATGCACAATATATAATCAGAAAAAAATTGACCCCAAGATAGAGAATAACCAGCGTCACATAAATTAGACTCTTACGAAAAGAAACTAAATCATCATTCAGTTTAAAATTACAACAATTACAATGTTAACGCAATTACAGCTGACTTAATTAAATAAGCAGCCGATGATAAAATTATAAACTCCCACTTCCTACATTTGAGGCAGGAAACACTTTCCCCTTATTTAATTAAGTCTTTATTTATTTATAACCCGTCTACAACCAAAGGAAAACACAGACAGACAATAAACAAAAGAAAGGACGAGGCACTAAGGCGAACAAAATTAAATAGAAAGTGATTCAATGCCTTAGCAAACGGTACCAAGGCTGGGAAGAAACTTTCTCGTTGTACCGTTTAATTTGTTCAATTAAAGCTGCCGTCGGGTCTGCAATTTTAAAATTTTTAACAAGGTGCGAGTTTATTGTCCACGGAGGGAGCCGCAACAAGAACTTCGCATAATTAAAAAGCGGACCCGAGCTTTCTTTTCTCGGGCTCGGGAAAAATTCCCAAAAATTGGCTTAGATAAAGGAAATGGGGAAGGGATACTGCGTTATAAAGTCGAGCCAAAATTAAACGGTTGAAACGGATATTAGATGTCCCTGCTCTATCATAGGCAGCACGCCAGCGCTGCCTAAGTAAAGAACGATGTGGGTACAATGTGTTGTTTTTTGTATTATTTTTTCTCCATACCCGGGCACTTCGTATCGAAGGAGTTG
Source organism: Artemia sp. Qi Xiang Cuo (assembly GCF_049724085.1). Classification (NCBI taxonomy): domain Eukaryota; kingdom Metazoa; phylum Arthropoda; class Branchiopoda; order Anostraca; family Artemiidae; genus Artemia; species Artemia sp. Qi Xiang Cuo. The sequence goes on along the minus strand of NC_142795.1, from coordinate 92,528,013 downwards.
TCGTAGAAAGTTCGAAAAGGGCTCATTCGATTGCAAATTGGAGTGGCTAGTCCCCTTTTTAATAGTCGAAATTGATTGGAGGGCAACTAGCCCCCCTCCCACGCCCATCATTCCCCCAAATACATTCAATCAAAATTTTGAGAGAGCCATTTTGTTTGAGGAGGACATTCCCCCAAAACCCTCGGGGCAAGGGTTTTAAGTTACGCCCTGGGGGCATATAAGGTTCTTATAGAAGGAGTTGTCGTAGAAACTTCAAAACAGGCTCATTCGATTGGAAATTCAAAGGGCTAGTGCCCTTTTTAATAGTCGAAAGTAATTGGAGGGCAACTAGCCCCCTCCACGCCCATCATTCCTCCAAACACATCCAATCAAAATTTTGAGATAGGCATTTTGTTCAGCGTAGTTGATTTCCAAATAGAAAATATCTTTTTGAGGAGGACACTCCCCCACAACCCTCGGGGCAAGGGTTTTAAGTTATGCCCTGGGGGTATATAAGGTTTTTATAGAAAGCGTTGTCGTAGAAACTTCAAAAGGGGCTCATTTGATTGGAAATTCAAAGGGCTAGTGCCCTTTTTAATAGTCGAAAGTGATTGGAGGGCAACTAGCCCCCCCCCCCCCCCCGCCTATCATTCCCCCAAACACAGCCAATCAAAATTTTGAGATAGCCATTTTGTTCAGCGTAGTTTTTTCCAGACAGAAAACATGTTTTTGAGGAGGAAACTCCCTCACAACCCTCGGGGCAAGCGTTTTAAGTTATGCCCTGGGGGCACATAAGGTTTTTATAGAAGGCGTTGTCGTAGAAACTTCAAAATAGGCTCATTCGATTGGAAATTCAATGGGCTAGTACTCTTTTCAATAGTTGAAAGTGATTGGAAGGTAACTAACACCCCTATCACGCCCACCTTTTCATAGGCAGCGCGCTAGCGCTGCCTAAGTAAAGAACGATGTGGGCACAATGTTTTGTTCTTTGGGCTTTTTTTTCTCCATACCCCGGAACTACGTATCGAAGGAGTCGTTGTAGAAACTTCGAAAAGGGCTCTCTCGATTGGAAATGGGAGTGGCTAGTGCCCTTTTTAATAGTCCAAAGTGATTGGAGGGCAACAAGCCCCCCCCCTCCCCACGCCCATCATTCCCCCAAACACATCCAATCAAAATTTTGAGATAGCCATTTTGTCCAGCGTAGTTGATTTCACGTTAGAAAATATGTTTTTGAGCAGGACACTCCCCCACAACCCTCAGGACAAGGGTTTTAAGTTATGCCCTGGGGGCATATAGGGTTTTCATAGAAGGTGTTGTCGTAGAAACTTCAAAACAGGCTCATTCGATTGGAAAGTGACCTTTTTAATAGTCAACAGTGATTGGAAGGCAACTAGCCTCCCCCCCCCCACACGCCCATCATTCCCCCCAAACAGATCCAATCAAAATTTTGAGAAATGCATTTTGTTCAGCGTAGTTGTTTTCCAGACAGAAAATATCTTTTTGAGGAGGACACTCCCCCACAACCCTCGGGGCAAGGGTTTTAAGTTATGCCCTGGGGGCATATAAGGTTTTTATAGAAGGCGTTGTCGTAGAAACTTCAAAATAAGCTCAATCGATTGTAAATTCAAAGGGCTAGTACTCTTTTTAATAGTTGAAAGTGTTTGGATGGTAACTAACCCCCCTCTCACGTCCACCTTTTCATAGGCAGCGCGCTAGCACTGCCTAAGTAAAGAACAATGTGGGCACAAGGTTTTGTTTTTGGGCTTTTTTTTCTCCAACCCGGGCACTTCGTATCGAAGGAGTCGTTGTAGAAACTTCGAAGAGGGCTCACTCGATTGGAAATAGGTCTGGCTAATTCCCTTTTCAATAGTCCAAAGTGATTGGAGGGCAACTAGCGCCCCCCCCACGCCCATCATTCCCTCAAACACAGCTAATCAATATTTTGAGATAGCCATTTTTTTCAGCGTAGTTGATTTCCAGATAAAAATTATGTTTTTGAGGAGGACAATTCCCCACAACCCTCTGGGAAAGGGTTTTTAGTTATGCCCTGGGGGCATATAAGGTTTTTATAGAAGGCGTTGTTGTAGAAACTTCAAAACAGGCTCATTCGACTGGAAATTCAAAGGGCTAGTAACCTTTTTAATAGTCTAAAGTGATTGGAGGGCAACTAGCCTCCCCCCACGCCCATTATTCCCCCAAATACATCCAATCAAAATTTTTGAGATAGCCATTTTGTTTAGCGTAGTTGATCTTCAGATAGAAAACATGTTTTTGAGGAGGATACTCCCCCACAACCCTCAGGAAAAGGGTATTAAGTTATGCTCTAGGGGCATATAAGGTTTTTACAGAAGGTGTTATCGAAGAAACTTCAAAACAGGCTCATTCGATTGGAAATTCCAACGGCTAGTTCCATTTTTAATAGTCCAAAGTGATTGGTTGGCAACTAGTCCCCCCATGCCCATCATTCCCCCAAACACATCCAATCAAAATTTTGAGAAAGCCATTTGTTCAGCGTAGTTGATTTCCAGACAGAAAATATCTTTTTGAGGAGGACACTGCCACACAACCCTCGGGGCAAGGGTTCTAAGTTATGCCCTGGGGGTATAAGAGGTTTTTTTTATAGAAGGTGTTGTCGTAGAAACTTCAAAAAAGGCTCATTCGATTGTAAATTCAAAGGGTTAGTGCCCTTTTTAATAGTCGAAAGTGATTGGAGGGCAACTAGCATCCCCCCCACGCCCATCATTCCCCCAAACACACAATAAAAATTGTGAGATAGCCATTTTGTACAGCGTAGTTGATTTTCCGATAGAAAATATGTTTTTGAGGAGGATACTCCACCACAGCCATCAGGGCAAGGGTTTTAAGCTATGCCCTGGGGGCATATAAGGTTTTTATAGAAGACGTTGTCGTAGAAATTTCCGAAAAGGGCTCATTCGATTTGAAAATCAAAGGGCTAGTGCCCTTTTTAAGAGTCGAAAGTGATTAGTAATATTTTTTGTTGTTGTTGGTGTTTAGACCAGGGTACATCGTATCGAAGACTTTATCGTGGGAACTTCGTAAGGGGATCATTCGGTTGAAAATAGAAAGAGCTGATGCCCTTTTTAATAGTCGAAAGTGATTGTATGGCTACTAGTCACCGTTACACTACCAACCAACCAATTTCCCATTATGTTTAAAAAATAAAATTTTCCTTCAGATTAAATAAAAATGAACTGTGATAATTATAATTCCCCAAAAGGCAACTAATAAGTATACCGAGAACAACTGATGGTATTATGTTAAGACTTTCGAGGCTACTTCTGCTCTTAAAATTTAACCAAATCAAAATAGTGTAAGTGTATCAAAGCTATCAAAGAAAGTAATAAGATTTTTTTGAGAATGGTATCAAGTTTTCCATTTCAGGTCAACTAGAGGAGGAATGAAACTAAGTTAAACAGTACTATTTGTGTCCAGATTTTTAAAATGGTGTAGTTTGTTAAAAATTGCTGAAAATTTTTCTCCAGCATACAAATAGCAGGGCCAAACTATAAAGTCTAAAAAACAAAAACATTTAAAGTGTTATTTTCTTTTTCCCTGAAAAGACTATGTCAATATAAAACGAACATAAATTAATTAAAAAAACTTTTTCCACAAAATAAGTTTTTCATAGAAAAGTAAAGAACAGCATTAAACAAAAAATGAGCAAAAATAAAATCAAATAATCTACCAAGCGTGAAACTACCACAAATCAGCATAGATAAATAAATTAAACCCAAAACGAACAGAAATTGCAAAAAAAATAACCGAGTCAAACACAAAACGAGCAGAAATTACATGAGTTGGGCGCAAATTCCTATGCCTTTCCAAGGCCAGAACAAAATTTGCACTTTACTGAAAAAAATATAAATGTTTTTACTTTTATAACTTTAATAAATCAAATAATTTTAACATTTTGATTACTAAATATTAGCATATGTATATTAAACTGACAATGCACATTCATTTGTTTTTATTTTCAGTAAAGTGGAAATTTTGTTCTGGCCTTGGGAAGGCACAGGGGTTTTGCGCCCAACTTAAGTTAATTTCTGCTCATTTTGAGTTTGACTCGGTTATTTATTTTAATTTCTGTTCGTTTTGGGTTTCATTTATTTATCGATGCTGATTTGTGGTAGTTTTGATCTTGGTAGATTATTTGATTTTATTTTTGCTCATTTTTTGTTTAATGGAGTTCTTTAATTTTCTTTGAAAAACTTATTTTGTGGAAAAAGTTTTTTAATGAATTATAAGCAAAAGCCCGGTGTTTACGGAGATGATCAATAAGAAGGGAGTGGGTAGTTTTGATATTCTTTCCAATTGGTAAACCAAGGTAAATAATATTCGGGGCAGAGGCTACAGACGGTCCTCCCAGCTTCACAGATGAGACCTATTCTTGGCGCCAGTTGAACAGAAGAATCTCCAACTTTTGCATCCTAAATTCAAGACCAATGCGACAGCAATTTGATTGTAGTGAGGAGAAGGTGGTCTCTGTACCTGCGACTGTGCGGCTGGGGTTCAGAACGTCATCGGCTTAGGCTATCATTGTAACGTCTATGCCATGAGCTATGTATGCTGTCTCGATAGTAGACTGTGGCTGTCACAGTTATTAAAGGCAAAAGGAGATGTGACTGATCCTTGTCGAGCCCCCTTTTTTACTGGGACTACAGGATTCCCTCGGTAGGACAGCATCACGTCTGGTGTATATTCAGTGAGTGTTTAACCATTGCCAGGAAGCGGGAGTTCAGCCTGTAGGTGGTCGTACATGTCCTTAATGGGTAGTAGGATATCCTTCTATACACCTCTCTGTTCAATATCCCGAATGAGTTGGTCATGGAGAAGTGAGTCATAGTCCCGGCGGACGCCATATAGACCTATAGCAATGGACTTCTTCGATTCATCAGCGTCAATCAAGACTGAAGTCAAGGCAGAAATGGCGTTGCCGCTACCAAAACCCTTCTGGAACCCAAACTGGGAAGGGGGGGCCAGCATCTTTCCTGGATTTCATCGATGACCAAAACTTCGAAGACTTTGCAAAGCGTTGGTGCCGCTGTAATCGGTCTGAACGAAGCACATTTCGAAGTACTTTTTCCTTTCTTCGGGATTGGCCTAAGCGACCCAGTACTGAATGCCGATGGTAAGAGTCCAGTGGTGAAGATCATCTCAAAGAAAAGAGTTAGGTGTCCCTTGAAAGTCGGGCTGCAATCGCTAGGGTGAAGGGCGGATGCACGGTCAATCCCAGCCGACTTCTTCTTTTTCAACCGTCGGATCGCGGACGTCCCCTGTGGTTGGGTAACTAGGAAATCTGTATCTAGAATTATTGTGAGGAGGGATGAAAGCTTTTATTGAACAGAAATATTAAGATCCGGTTTTGGGGCTGAAAACTAATCAAGGTAATAGTTTATACATGTTAGGTATGGAATATCTGACTTCCGTAAGATATTAAGATTTTTAATTATTTTTTCAGAGAGCTCAGATTTCAACTGCGCGTGGTGACGAGCAAGTTCCTTCTCAAACCTAAACTTAGATGTAACTCTGATCTCTTTAACTACTCTTTGGCGTGGTCTACCACATTCTTTTCAAATCCCGTGCGAGAAGGTAACTCGGTCGCATGGTAATTGTAAGGAAGGGTTAGAATACCCTCCCTTTTTTGAGTTCCTTGTTGACAGTGACATGAGACTTGGGCACTCCCTAAGATGCGGTAAACAGAAGAGCATAGGTCAGTTCGGCGTAATAAATATTAAGACTTACCCGAGCATCTCTTTCATCACAATGAGAGAATTTCATAAGTAGGTCAACCGGTACGCGAATTTTTGACAGAACAAGATCACAAGAAACTTCAAACTTTTCTTTATCAATTTTACGCCAAGCCAGAACCTCATGCCACTTCCGAGTTAATGCCAATGAATTATTCGCAGCGGAAAACGAGGTAGTCCTACTGATAATACACTGAACTGGGCAATGATACGAAGTAAAACTATTCGGAAGGACAAGAACCTCACGTACTGCCAAAGAACTAGAGCTAACAATATGGTCTAGATTGGACGTAGAACCAGATTGGTGGATATCTATCCTAGTTTCCCAGGTGAATAGTAAAGCGGTTCTCAAGTATCCCTCTTAGAATGCAACACAGACTGTTTTGGGCACTAATATCAACTTCTAAATTACAGTTAAAGTCAACCACGATCGTGCACAGAAGGGACTCGCGCTCGGCTTTCTTAAGGCAACGGGCTATTTTGGCAGCACTTATAGCAAAAGCACTATCAGATTTGTCGTCTGGGTAATCAGTTGGAAGGTAAATATTTATAACAAGTAGGTTATGTAGTCTAGTTGCAAGAAAATTGTCACTGTTATCGTATACTTCGCACGCAAGACGATTGCTAACCAACTTGTCAATACCGCCAGATGGATGGCCTCGCGGGGATGAAAGTTTTGCAGGCACGGAGAAAACAGAGTAGGACGGCCAGAGATTTAGTAGGTTTAGGCCAGTTTCTGTGATGAAATGTTCTTGCAGGCATATCACATTATATTTATTCACAAACTGGTCAAACACAAGAAACCACTCAGAAAAATTTCCGTTTATATTCCAAGAGAGTAGTAAAATGGTAGATATTTCGTTATTCAGCATGTTGATGAGTTGGCTCTTGCTGGTTTTCCGGACATTCACGCTATAGCAGGTATGACGCGCTTTCTTACACGAAACGCCAAATTATAGCACGAGTATACTTTTCTACATCGTTGTTTTTGGAGATGTGGTCAGACGCGCCACATCGGGAGCAGGGAGGGCTATTGGTTTATTCGGCAGCTAGGTGACCTAGGTTGTGGCACGAGTAGCAACGACGGGGTAAGAAACGGAATTCTTCAGTGGGCAGTTTTTCGTAATAGATCTTCACAGAGTCCGTAAGAAATTTATCCCGATCCGATTCAAATCTATGTGTAGACTTGAATAGGAAATTGATAAATCACCACTTCCTTGCTATGTGCATCAGTGGGCCCGATAAGATGTGGCTTATGGGCTTGGGGAGCCTGGTACTAATTTTATGTCGGACTGACCTCTGGTCAGAATTATGAAATGGCCCTTTTTCCAAGGTAATTAATACCCTGGAAAAATCGTAAGTGTTTAAGTGTCTTATTATATTATTATAGTAATCTTATACTTATTGATTCTCTGGGACAACTAGTCCCAGCGGTTTTCTACTGCCAGATATTGTATGATGTGTTGCATGAATAAAAGTATGATGTTATATCCAACCTCTCTACAATCTAAATTAAATGTCTAGAATTATCCCAGTCGGTTCGCCAAATTAGTCAGGTCAAAGCCTAAGGCACGCTACCAAGTTTATTTACCTTGGAACCATAATTATATCTCCTATAAAGGGAGTAATAAGGTATCAACTATAACCTCACTTTACCACACATGGAAATCAAGACCGAACCATTAGATAAGTATTATCTTAATACTTTTCTTAATGATCTTAATACTTATCATTGTATAAGTATATCTAATGTGATTTTAAGACATTGAAAATAAAAGTTAATAAACCTCAGTTGAAAAGATTTAAGTAAAAAAAGGGGAAGGAGTGAAAAATTGGGGGGGGGGGTGAGCCCTGGAGGAGGGATAGGGGCCCTGGATGTGTACTCAGCGCCATGGATGAGAATGTGTGGGCCCATTCATGTGCAATTTCTGTAATGGAAGACCGATTTTCAAAGGGTCATTGCAGTATAATAATGATACCTGCCTTGTTGTAGTCATAATCAATTATAAATAGTCAACGAGTCGATACCATAAAAGTACAAAAAGACCTGTACCAATTGTTTATTAAAATCCATATTAAAACTTCGTTTATAAGACACAATGTCACTTAAAACTCAATTTTATTATTGAACAACATACTTGTCAAACGAAACTCAGATATGTCATAAGCAAATATCAATAATCAATAATCAGGTCAATACCATTCGAGTACAAAAAGATCTCTACCTATTGTTTATTAGACTCCATATCAAAACTTCGTTTATTAGACAACATGTCACTTCAAATCCAATTCTACTATTGAAAAACATACTTGTCAAATAAAACTCAGATATGACATAAGCAATTATCAATAATCAATAATCAATAGTTGGCTCGATACCATTATTGTACAAAAAGATCTCTACCAATTGTATATTAGAATCGATATCAAAACATCGTTTATTATAAAACATGTCGTTTCAACCTCAATTCTATTATTGAAAAACTTACTTTAATCGGGGCAAGCATTCTCTTTTATCAAAATATTTTCTTGAGATAATACATTAGGTCCGCTTTGAAATCATGGCATTGTTGCAGAAAAAATGTAATTTGAAGAAATTCTTATCACCCCTGAAGTTCACATAAGAGTATATGTGCGCTTGGAATGATAGAGGTACTGGGCGCTCGGAGTAATGGCTTTCTTAGAACAAATTTTTCTGAAAAAATAATAAATCTCGTAGAGGGAATAGCAACTTCAATAGCACATTGGATAGGCACCGCTTGTATGGTGTGACAGAGCTGTCTCGGGAATAGTGGGTTAGGGCCGTCTTGGGAATGGTTGGATAGGGCTGTCTTGGGATCTATCAATACCATACTACTGACAATCTGACTAACCTAGGGAATCTCGCATGTTATGGTCCTATTAAGTCCTTCATATTTTGACATGTCTTATAGACCGAGCAGAGTTGCCGCGGGGAGTACCAAAGTACTATTTTAATACTTCTTAATCAAAGGAGTACTTTTTGTTTACTTTCTGCGAAAGTAGTACTTTTTCGACGCTTTTTGTTAAAAGTAGTACTTTTTGGTAAAAGTAGTGCCTTTTTAAAATTTAGTTTCAAAAAATAAACTTGCTCATTAGCTATCTGTTTTTACGCAAAAAAGGAACGACTTCTGTTGTTTTACAAGCATTCCTGTAACGGAAAAGGATGTTTTTGAAAAGGATATTTGGTAAAGATTGCAAGAAGTTATTTTGAAATCAAACATTATAATATAGGCACTCTATTATGAAAGTACTAGAAGTGGGGGCTTCGGAGCCCACCCTCTTCCTTAAATCCTAGACTAAAAAAAACGCTCTAAAATCAAAGATCTTAAAACCAGTAGTTATATAGGGTACAGCTGTTTTTTTGTTGATGAATATTTTACAAAATGTTTTGAACATTATTTAACCAGAAACGTTTGATAAAATTATTAATGCCCTACATTCAGGAAATGTTTTTCTCGACGTTATTGTTTTATCAGATTTTTCAAAGCCCATCCATTTTAGCTGTTTATCCCCTTCCCTATCTTAAGGCTAGAACATAATCTATGATTACAAGCAAAAGAGTGTTGTTTTTCATTGGAATTATGAGCAGCTGCTAGTTAGAAATATTCTAACTAAAGAAAATGGTAGAAGCTGTCAAAATGAGTTAATTTTCGATTATAGAAAACCAGGCGTCATTATTCAGGTTTCAATGGTTTAAATTGGAAAATGGGCTACCCAACTTTTTTGATTCTTTGTCCGCTTAGATTTTGAAAGAAAACTTTTTGAGGGATACTTCATTGAAAAATCTTTTTGTATATTCAGTGAAAAAATCAAATTGGTAAATTGGTACTTATCTGTTATCCAGTACTCACTCGAGAATTTGATCTATAAAATCAGACGATAACCGGTTTATTGCTGTTTGTATACGGAGACAATTAGCTTCGGTTCAGTGGAAAACTACATTGTAGCTATATTTCAATAAATATTTAGTTGGTATTTTGGTAAGGTGAGGTTAAATTACATTTTACATGCAGCCCTGATATACTTAACCCCTAACCTCCCTCCCCCCCTAATATGCAAATATATTGCTCAAATTATATGTATCCTATTGATGTAGTAAAATGTAGGGCTTTTAGTGGTTCCAGTTTTTTATACCGTTTTTCAAGAAAATATATAGTCCGAGTGAACAAAACTAAGGAATCATGGGCCTTTGAAAGTGAAAATCTACAAATGAGATGTTTTTACATATAGTTGCATCCTATATAAGTTATTATTCTCTGTCATGTTAGAAGTCGGTTGAAGAGAACTAGCCATAGAGAAATAAAAAATTAACTCTGACATACATTATAATGTCTAAGAGTAACTAAGATGTTCAAAAAAGATGTGCTCTTTAAGAGGTGTTCTTCATAGCGTAACAGGCCTGTAGATTTTTGGGAGGCAGTCCTTTTTATGCCGAGAGAGTACGTTTAGCGTTTCAGGGTCCACCATATTAAAGTTAGACCCTTCAAAAATTGTTTACGGAAAACATAAAGATGAACATTCTTCTTCTTCAGCTGTATGTGTTTTCGTGAAAATTTAAATCGAATTTTGAGAAAACTAAGCAATCAAATATAAATTTTGTTTAAATACAAATTGTTTTGAAAATAATTTTATTTAATAATTTAAAAATGTGTATTGTATACTGTAAGATATTTGGCGTAAAAAACATATCTTGAAATAAGTAAATATAAGGTCTGAACAGAGCTTTAAAAACAAAAATGGATTAGATTTTGCTATAGGTGGCCTTTCTGTAATTTCAATCATTCAAGATCAAATTGTGATACATTTTTCAGTTTCATCTTGATGAAACTGAGGTTCTCATCTTGAGAACCATTTGATTTAACTACTAAATTGGTACTTTGTTGAGTGAAAGGGGTTTCTCCTTTAAAAGAGCAAAGAATACCCTAAACGTTTATTCATTAAAATCATTAAATAAAAAACGATTCCCAAACGAAAGTAAAGAGTTACACAATAACTTTAAAACGAACAGAAACCATTTCCTCAATTAGGGGGGTTACTCTTTCCTTAAATCCCTCTCATTCCACCCTTTAGGCTCTGGACTCTTTAATCAAAGTTTAACTTTTCAAAACAGTGCTTTGAGAAAAATGGCTCATTTAGTGTATTTCTTGTTTGAAATACCATGGATTGCAACCATATTTAGGAAAGAATAGTATACTACATATTCATATAACCTCTGTGGCTAGGAGGCCATATAAGCATACTTTCAGTATCTGTCAAAAAATTGGAGTTGTAAAATTTTGGTCGTGTTCAGGTCGAAATGCTAGAATTTGGCATTTTTCTTGTGGTACGATCTCTTATATTCCATAAAAACGGTGCTAGATCTCTAAGTGTTTATTCGAATGAACCCTCTTTCAATAATTTACGGTTACTAGATCAATATAATCACTCCTTGGGAAAAAACAAACACGCATGTGTGACCATCTTCAGTGAAAAAAAAGGAATTTTTTGTCTTGTAAATAGGGGTTTCTAGTATTTTCATACACTTTGAATATCATTTTATAAATTTCATCAAGATTTCGCCATTCTTGAAAAAATAACTCCTACTTTTGAAGTGATGCTTTTTTTTCGGCTAATAGCTTTTGAGGAGGTACTTAAAAATTTCTGAATTTTGCATATTAAGAAACAAAATAATTTTTTTTTTTGCATATATTAAAACCAAAGCTTCTTTTCTCAAGGTTACCACTTCTATTGACAAGTGTCGGTGACGACTTTGGCACACCAGCTTAAAAAACAATTACAAATATTATCATTTATGACTTTCAAAGCGTTAACTGCCAAAAAAACATTGTGGGAGTGACGTTTCCCGGCACTCCCACACCTTTGCTATTAAGAAGCAAGTTACAAGGTTTTTAGTTGAAATGAACGGAAGTTGAATCCGTATTATAGTAAAATTTGACGGTGTATTATGGTCAGTTGACTGATTTTCCCAAAATAATATTGGTTTTTCTTCGAAGATTAAGCCCAATATTATAGTTATACTATAATGCTTTGGATTGATGGGTACAGGGAAACATTCAATTAAATGGGTTGAAAATCTGTATAGTCATTGGGGTTCTATAGGGCTCAGGGAATTCTGACCTGCATCATGTTACAATCTCGAGTATAGGCAAAAATTAATCAGCTATCCCCCTCCACATACCCTGAAACTTTCAACTGAATTCCCTTAACTTCATCTGAGATATCGCAGAAACATCCTTTTGACAACCTTGGATGCATATACTAAATTTTTTATTTAGTTCAATTTCAGACTTTCCATGTCCTGAAAAATTTAACTTAATACCCTTAGTCGTTCCCGAGATCTCACAGATATGCCCTTTGGACAAAACTAGACGTATATAGTGTCTTTTAGTTTAGTTTAACATCCCCAATAACCTACTCTGAAGGTCCAACATAATACCTTGTGTTTTGAGTAGCTGTAGTGGTAGTAATAGTAGTAGTAGTAGAAGTAGTAGTAGTAGTGGCGATTTTGGTCAATTGATTTTCTACCCATCTTTCTCTTAAAGTTTCAACTTAATACCCAAGCCATTCCTGAGATACGCCCTTTTAACCACCTGCATGGTTGCATGTGTTTTGATTTACTTCTTTGGTCCCCTCAATATTCTCTGAAAGCCTTCAACTATACTGAACAAACAGCCATCTCAAAATTTTATTGGATATCTTTGAAGGCAAAGAGGGTTTGCTTGGGGGGCCGGTTGCCTTCCAATCACTTTTGACTTTTGAAAAAGGTATTAAAACCCTCAATTTGCAATCGAATGACCTCTTCCGCAATTTTTACAACAAATCCTTTCATATGAAGTGCCTTAGTGAAAAAAAAGGTACATTGTGCCCATTTCGCTCTCTACTTTGGCAGGCTATTGCTCTGCCTGTGATTTAGTTGTCTGTGAGAATCATGAGATTGCTAGAGTGAGATTGCGAAGATTAAGTATAACTATAATACATAGGAACTCTTATAAAAGGACATATATGGCCTTTGGAGGGTGTGTATATTAGTATTATTACTGAAAAGAGCTAAAAATGTCGGCGAACAAAAAAGATGTATAAAAAAAAAGAAAACTGTTCTACGATGACTTTCTACTTTAACAAGTCCTTACTATTTATCAATCTATCTTTACTAAATTATGAATATCTTTACTAACTTTACTAACGATATTAAAACTTAAAAGGAACTGAGATACTATCTTTATAGACGAGCAATAATTGTATATTAATGTATGTAAGTATGTATTTTTTCTCGAAAACGGCCCCATATTTTTTCGAGAAAATTGGCATCCTGATATTTAGAAAAAGATCTAGATGGGTCAGAAGTTTGAGAAAAGTCATTAAGAGCCTCAATCTTAAAAAAAAAAAATTGTATGAGTGACTTTCTTTTTGTATACATCAGTACTGCTGTGTCGTTGTCACACTTTAATAGAAAAATTGAGGATTTTTGTGTAAGGACAATGTGACTTTAAATTGCATAAAAAGCGAAAAACAAGTACCTACGAAAATATTTGCATACATTTTTACGAAAGGCTGCCAAATTCCAAAAACCCTAGAAAAGAAAACAAAAAGTTTGAAGCTTAGGAGATATTATGGTTAGAAATCGGACTTGCGGTAATAATCATATACCATAGCCGCAATATGAAAACACATTAAATTGCATAAAGAGCGAAAAACTGGTAGCTGTAAAAAGATTTATTTTAACGAGGGATTACAACAATTCAAAAACCTTAAAAAAGAAAACCAAAAGTTTGAAGATTAGTAGAAGTCGTTGTTAGAAAAAATCATTACCGAATTTCTTTTCTTATAAGTATAATCACTGTCTTTTTAAGGCATAAAAATAAGTTGAAAATTTATTTATTTCAGTTCAGAATCGCTAAAGTTATTACTTAAACTGCAAAAACATTTGCGGTGTGTGAGCAACAATCTTAATGCTTTAATTCAAACTAGAAAATGCCTGAAAATTTAAAAATCATTTTGTTTTTTTGTTAGATAGAATCCACTCACTACGTGAATAAGCTCACAGGTTTGAACGCCACCAATTATATAATTTCAGTATGAAGACCCAAAAAACGAAAACTTGCAATTATTACAATTGATAATTCGACATTTTGACAAGGAAATAAAACAATTCAAAAACCTTAAAAAAGAAAGCCAAAAGTTTCAAGCTTAATTTCAACTTGACACACCATTGCTGTGACACGCTTTTGACAACCTGCATACAGACGGCGTATTGTAATTCAGTTTACTTTCCCCCCTCAAAACCCTTTCAATTTTTCACTTTCATACCGATAGGCATAGTTGTAATGGTAGTCAGAGCAGTAGTATTGATATTGCTAGTAGCTGTTAATGGCAATAGCGGTAGTAATAGTAGCAGCAGTAATATTACCATATTGCCTATTGGTCAGTAGAACATCCCTCTAATCAAGTCCTGGGAATAGAAGTTCCCACTTAGTACAATTAGCTATTGCTATGAAATTGCAATATGCCCCTTCGATAACCTGTATGTGCATATGCTTCTTGAAATTTCCATCTCAATGTCCATAGGCTTACAAGTAGTTGCAATAGAAGTAGTAGTAGTAGTAGTAGTAGTAGTAAATTTAGCAGTAACAGTAGTATTAGCAGTAATGTGCATATATTGCCTTTTGATCAGATGATCTTCCCTTGAAGCATTCTCTGAAAGTTCCAACTTAATACCCAAATCAATTCTTGAGACACGCTTTTTTGATAATAGGCATGCACATAGCGTCTTTTCATTTAGTTCGACTTTCCCCTCAAATATTGAAAATGGAGCAGTGTGGTAGTGGTAGTGGTGGTAGTTGTAGTAGTATTGGTAGCAAGCAAATAATACCTTTTGATCATCTACCTTATCATTTCCTGAATTTTTAAAATTAGTATACTCAGTTGTTCCTGAGTTACACCCTTTTGAAAATCCGTATACACATAGTGTGTTTTGATTTTGTTCAACACTCCCCTCAACATTCTCTGAAAGGCTCATCTGAATGCCCTTCCTCTTCTTGGAAATTAAAGTTTGAACAAGCATACCTTTCTCAATAATACACGCTATTATATGTACACAATGAACAAATTGCCTAACTTACAGCCCTTGCCCTGAGGACTGTGAGGAGGTTCACATCCTTTAAGACATAAGTACTGGACCATTTAACAATACTGAACAAATAGCTCTCTTAAAATTTTAACCTAATGCGTTTTGGGGAATGATAGGCCTTGGGGGAGGGGGTTGATTGCCCTCCATTTACTTTTGACTTTTAAAAAGGGCAATAAAACTTCCGACTTAAGAGATATAAGATAAGATATATATTTTAAACAAAAATCCCTATCACAAGCCCACAAAGGGCCGAATTCGGACTTCGGATCGACAAATCATATGGATGCACTAAAACTGGCAAAAATGCAAAAAAAAAAACAACGAAAAAGAAAACTAATAATGAATAATCATTTATTAGTCAATAATTAAACTGTAAACAGTCAATTAAAAAGTTAAAAAGATAAAAACTGGTCAAACTAAACTTAAACGAATACAAATAAAAAAAAAGAATTAAAACTGAAAATTAAAAAAAGGGGGGGGGCAAAATAAGCAAATAAACACAAAAAATAACAAGATAAAAAATACATGAATTAAAAGGGACACTAAAAAAGTGTCAATAATTTAACTGCATAAAGTCAATAACGAGTTAAAAAGATAAAAACTGATCAAAAAAAGGATGGAGGGACAAAAATAAATGAATAAACACAAGATAAGAGAATGAAATATAAAATATACAAAAATTACAAGGGGAACTAAAAAAAGAGGGGGGGGGACAAACAAATAAGTGCAATAACCAAGGCAGCACCATCAGCTAATAAAAAAAAGAGACAAAAAAAGAAAGGGAGAAACTAGTGGGATATTTTATTCATTTTTTCTGTAATGAAGGGGACAAAAGTATTTTTCCCATATCTGGAAGTAACGCAGCGAATGGGGCCAAAATAGGGACGGGGGAAACAGCTTGAGAGGGCCGTAATCTGGATTGGGAGCGAAGTTTGGGGAAAATACTTGCCGTCCGAGGGTTAGTTATTGCATTTCTTGCAAAACGGAGGCACAACGAAACCCTCCTTTCCTCAAGGGTTTCCAAACTATCTTTTCTTAGGAGCAGAGAGTATGGCACCTTGCCTTCCTTGAAAATTATTCGCAATGCTCTTATTTGGATTGATGCAATATTTTCCGATTCTTCGCGAGAGATATCAGGGTGCCAAACTGGACAAGCATATTCGAGATGCGGGAGGACAAAAGACGTGTAAAGTCAAATGAGCTCCATCCGGTCCAAACTTTCTACAACCACCCATTCCATAAGAACCTTATATGGACATAACTTAAGACCCCTGCCTCAAAACGCCTGCCTCAACAAAATGACTATCTCACAATTAAAATTAAATGTGTTCCTGGAAAAGAGGACGTCGGGGAGAGGGGGGGCTAGTTACTCTCCATCCTTTTTTACTCTAAAAAGCGACCTAGAACTATGCATTTCCGATCAAAGGAGCTTCTTCTGAAGTTCACACAACCATCCCTTCTATAAAAACTTTATATGCCCTTGGGGCATAACTTACAACCCTTACCTCAGACAGTGGGGGATTCTGTCAACCCCAAAGGCCTTGTTATGTAAGATTTTGACTATTTTGAAAAAATGGATAGCTCAATGTTTCTATCTGATGTATTTGGAAAAAATACGACGTGTGGGGGGTGCCTACTTCCGATCACTTTGACTCTTAAAAGGGCACTAGACCTTCTGATTTCCAATCGAATGAGCTCCCTCCAAAGTTTATACGAGCACCCTTTCCATAAAATTTCTTTTGCCCTCGGAGCATGAATTACAACCCCTGTGCTGAGGGCCGTGGGGGGGATGTGTCATCCACAAAGACATAATTTACAGACCTTTCAACTACGCTGAATAAAATGGGTATCTAAAAATTTTTATTGGATGTGTTTGGAGAAATGGTGCCGTGCGGTAGGGTGGGGAGGGGACTTGTTGCCCTCCAATCACTTTTGACTATTAAAAAGGGCACTATCCCTTTCAATTTCCAGTCGAATAAGCACTTTCCAAAGTTTCTACGACAATAATTGGTCATACCAAATTTCTATCGGAAGCATTCAGGGAAAATACGACGTGGGGAGGTGATGGCTGCCCACGGATCACTTTGACTCTTAAAAAGGGCACTAGTACTTCTGATTTCGAATCCAATGATCCCCCTCCGAAGTTTATACAATCACCCTTTCCATGAAAACCTTATATGCCCTCAGGACATAACTTAGAACCCTTGCGGTGAGAGCTGTGGTGGGTTATCATCCTCAAAGCCATAATTTTGAGACCTATCAACTACGCTGAAAAAAGTGGTTATCTTATAATTTCCACTGGATATGCTTGGGGATATGATGGACGTCGCAGGGGGATACTCATGATAATTTCTGCTCGTTTTGAATTTGACTCGGATATTTATTGTAATATCTGTTCGTTTTAAGTTTCATTTATTTATTGATTGTGATTTGTGGTAGTTTTACGCTTGGAAAATCATCTGACTTTATTTCGGCTCATTTTTGGCTTAATGGAGCTCTTTACTTTTCTTTGAAAATCTTGTCTTTTGGAAAATGGTTTTTGAATTAGTTTCTGTTCGTTTTTATTGGCATAGTCTTTTTCATGGAAATAACAATAATATGTTATATCTTTTCAGTTTTTTTCTATAAGGATCCATAGTTTGGGTTGCTATTTGTACGTTGGAGAAACTTTTTCAAAACTTTTTAATCCTGACACTAACAGTAATTTTTAATGTAATTTTATAACTCTCGAAATTGACCTGAAAAATAAAACTTAATATCACTCCCAAAAGATTCTATGTATACTCTTTGATAACCTAGATACACTTACACTCTTTTTATTTATTTAAATTGTAAGAGCAGAAGTATTAATAGTAGTAACACCAAAAGTTTCAACTTAATACCCCCAATCGTTCTAGATATATTGCTCAGGTTTCTTATTGGCAACCATTAACACAATACATTTTGATTTAATTTAAAGCAACATTAAGTTTTAAAGCATAATGGACCAATTGTATAATTTTTGGGGTTCATATACCTAATTTCTCTAAAGACATAGTTGTTGAACAAAATGACTGTCGCAAAATTTTTACTGAATGCGTTTGGAAAATGAATGGGCTTGAGAAAAGGGCTGCTTGCCTTTCAATCTCTTTTTATTCCTAAATAGGGCATTAGAACTTTTAATTTTGATTCAAATTAGCTCCTTTAAAAGTTTCAATGATATTTCTAGTTATTATAGAGTGGTGCTGCCTATGCTGTTGCTTATATGCCCTTTTGAAAACCTGCATGCACAGAACTGTCATTTAATTGAAACTCCTCCTAAACGTTCCCTAAAAGTTTCATCTTAGTACCTTAGCGTCATTAGTTACAGTAGCTGTAGTGGTAGCATTAAAAATATACACATAGTGCCTTCTAGCTAGTGCAAAATACCCCACAACTTACCCTTAAAGATCTAACTTAATAATATAAGCTGTTCTTCCAATATTGCTTTGTCACCTTTTTGAAATCTACATTTTCATAGTTCGTTCTTATTTAATTCAACATCGGCTTAAATATTCCTTAAAAGCTTCACTTTAATATCTTTAGCTTGCGCAGTAGCAATAGTTGTAGCAGCAATATTAGCAGTAAGTGCATAGTACCTTTGGTTTCTTCAACATCTTCTTCAACACACGCTAAAAGTTTTAGTTCAATACCATGAACCGTTCCTGAAGCATTCCTGATGCGTCCGCTTGACAACCTGTATGGGCATAGTATGTTTTGAATTAATTCCGTACAGTTTCTATATATCCCAAATTTTTCGCCTTTATATACTTAGTTCTAATAGCAGCAGTAGTAGTAATTTTTTGCCTTTATATACTTAGTTCTAATAGTAGCAGTAGTAGTAATAGTAGCAGTAGAATTAATTTTAGTAGCCTAAGCTTTTGTGGCAGTAGTAGTAATAAGAGTAGTAATAATAATAGCAGCAGTAGTAGTATGAGTAGAAGCTGTACCATTAGGATGCAAATATTTTCTTTTGGCTAATTCAACAGCCCCCTCAACAAGCCCTGTTAGTTTCAACTTCACACACCAAACTGTTCCTAAGATATTGAAATTACACCCTTTTTACAACCTTCATACAGACGGCGTGTTGTGATTCAGTCAACTCCCCCTCCACATTCCTTGAAACCTATACCCTTCATACCCTTCACCATACCCTTATGCATAGTTTTCATAGTAGTCACAGTAGTTGTACAGATATTACTAGTAATAGTATTGAATAGCGGTAGTACGACTAGCAGCCGTAGTATCAACATGAAATTTTCCTTAGCCTTACAAATATTTCTAATAGAAGTAGTAATAGTAGTAAATGTAGCAGTACCAGTTGTATTGGCAGTAGTGTGCACATACTGCCTTTTGGTGCAATTATCATCTCTGAAAGTTCAACTTAATTCCCAAATCAATTCTTGAGATACGCTATTTTGAGTGTGCATGCACATAGCGTCTTTTGATTTCGTTAGAATTTCCCCTCAATATTTTAAATGGAATAGCGTCGTAGTAGTAGTGGGGGTAGTTGTGGTAGTATTGGTAGCATGCAAATATTGCCTTTTAATTCTGCGTTACACCCTTTTAACAATCCGTATACACATAACGTGTTTTGATATAGTTCAACACTCACCTCAACATTCTCTGAAAGGTTCACCTGAATTCCCTTGAGGGGGGACTGATTGCCGTCCATTCACTTTTGTCTCTTAAAAAGGGCACTAAAACTTACAAATTTCATTCAAATGAACTCCATCCAATCCAAAGTTTATACGACCACCCGTTCCATATAAACCTTATATATCCCTGGGCATAACTTACAACCCTTGTCCAAGGGTTCTGGGGGATTGTGTCCACCCTAAAAACATTTTTATGAGATGTATTTGTGGAATTACGACATGGGGGGTATGGCTACCCCCCCCCCCCCGATCATTTTTACTCTTAAAAAGAGCGTTAGAACATCTTATTTCCAATTCAATGAGCCCCCTCCGTAGTTTATACGACCACTCTTTGCATAAAAACCTTACATGTAAGTTAGCATAACTTACAACCCTTGCCCTGAGGGCTGTGAAGAGGTGAGGTATCATCCTCAAAAAAATAATTTCCACACTTTTTAACAACGCTGAACGAAATGAAAATCTCGAAGTTTTGATTAGATGTTTTCGGGGAAATAGTGAGCGTAGTAAGGGGGTTACTTGCCTTCCAATATTTTTGACTATTAAAAGGGGCACTAGCCATTTCAATTTCAAATCGAATAAGCTCTTTTTGAAGTTTCTACGACAACTCTTTCGATACGAAATGTCCTGGTCTAAAAAAAAAAAAAATAATAATAATACATTGTACCTACATCACTCTTTATTTAGGCAGCACTATTGCGCTACCTATGATATTTAGGCGGATGTTGAACTAAATCAACACAGCTTTGAACATGTGGACTCTCAAAAAGGTTACAAAGTAATATCTTAAGAATAACTTATGCGCATGGAGCTTACTTTTTTCTGAAAAATTTGTTTTGTGGTAAAAATTTTTTTTAATTAAAAAAGAAAATAAACAAGTATCCGTGACATTTCGTTTGGAAAAAAAACAACAGACAAATACTATCCTGAGAGAAATATCGTCCTCCAATTCTAACAGCTCTCCATTTTTAACATTAGTGCTTTTCTGAAAGCATACTATACAGCCAAAAATTCTATTTACCAATTGCTTTTAGAAATAATTGAACACCAAAAAAGCACTAAATGATCTAAAAAAAAGAACTAAACGAGTCGTATGAGTCTAGCATTGTGACAAGACAAAAATAAACTCTTTTTTACTTTTCCTGCTGCAAGAAAACTCATCAAGGATCTGAGTTCACCTTACGATGGCTTGGATATAGGGTGCAAAAAACACCACATCTACCCACACAGACATCTATGACTTCAACCCTACCAAAATCATTTGGAAGCGACCCCACAGCCGACCGAAAAAACGGTGGTTCCACAGCCTCTCCGAGTTCCTAATGATGGTAAACACTAGATTAAGCGACACACAAATGCTCACCATGGACCGAAGTGGATGAAGGAGCAGACGTTACTCGCTACTCCAAGCAGCGCCCGACAGGAGATATAAGTTATGTAAGTCGAGTAGAATATTCAATCTCAAAATGTTGAGCACAGAGTCATTTTACGCAGGGTGATGCCTGTCTTGTTTACCATCGTTCTTAATATTGTCATTAGTTGAAATTTTATCTTTATTTGTGTTGATTTGTACAAATGATTTTCAGTGATCCCTACACCATTAGTGTTGCTATTCCCTCAGCATTTTAAGCTTTCAGCCTCATGTCTTTTATTGACTTAAGAACAAAATACTAAATCCCTTTTTACATTATGCTACCCCAAAGGGGGAATTTGGCAATGCTACTGTGTCTGGTTTAAGAGAGGGTTTTCAAACATCAGTGCACAAATTTTCTGCTTAGTGCATGTACATTTCTACAAACGGAAAGAGTTTAGGGCAAGAATAATCCTCTCCGCATTGGTGCGATTGGGCTGTCATGGACCTTAAAATGCACATTTTCAAAATCCATTCCGGCCCCTAATAGTTACAAGTTGATATTGGTAGCGCAAAACCCCAGATTAAGCAACCCAATTTGTGTCCTAGACCTATAGGGCTAATATAGTAATCACCTAGTCACTTGGCTTATTGAAACTAAAGATAGCCTAACAACCTTACAATACAACAAAATTGTTTTATTTGAATAGACAATATTTTATTATAAACGTTTGAGCACTTTTTAAATGTTAATAAATATAATAAATACCAAAGCACTATTTACACGTGGGATGAAGGGACTTGAATTACTTCTTAGCTTACTGGTTCGAGCTTTCCTGAAAAATAAAATAATTCATTTTATTTTGTTCGAGTCTGAGACACGAAAATAAACACAAGACATCCAATATTAGCCCATAGGTAAATTTAACATATTTCCGTTCACCTCGATTCACTTCGATCAATTCAACACCAACGACTAAAAAAGGCAATACACGAGGCAAGATGTGACACTGATTAAGCTGTATGTGTGATTAAGAGAAGTTAAAACTTATAGAGGGTACCCTCTATAAGATGGGCTCGAAGTAGAGAGCCGTTTCAAAATTTCGTTAAAGAGATCCAATACCTTAAGGGTCAATCTATCTAACCCATTTTTTTTTTAGAAATTAAAAAAGAACAACTATTTAGAATTGATTGGACGGTCTTGCCATAACTGGTAGAGCTTGGATAAGAGATCCGAAGAAACGACCAAGAACTAATAGTCGACAACTACATTCCCGGAAATCTTGGAAAAGACATTTAGCTTCTTTCTTTGTGCCCGAGGTACATGTATTCAGTTTTAATGAGACTTGTTTTATTATAAAGTGTCAAGTTGGTTTTTGCGATTAAACGAAGCTGAATATACTTTTTAAAGTTCAAGAAATAACAGTCCCTGAAATTTTATGTTATACCTGCTAGGAGTACACCCAAATTCAGCTCAAAGGAAATATCATTTGATAAATCTGGCAGACTTGGGAATTCCCAATGATGCTACCTGCTTTGACTGAAAGCCTTACGGAGACATAGGAAATAAAATTTTACTGATTTCCAACTAGTTTCCTGGGAGAATGTGCTAATGGACCCTTTGTCTTTGAGACGTTAGCCAGCGCTGATGCTCTAAAAATGCTTTTAAGTATTTTTCACTTTTATCTGGTTTGTTCAGTTCTTAGTTTTTTCTGTAGTTCTATCTGTTAAGTTTTCCTATATTGGAGACTTTAGGGCCCGATAAAAAGCCTTTTATAATAAAGATCTCGGTTCGACATATTCTTCTCCTTCTACGTTAAGGCACATGTTACTGTGGCACAGGCCATATTGGACAGTAAGTAAAGAGCATCTCAGCACAATAATAGCCCAAATTCCCCTAAAGAAGGGATTTTGATAGCATTTATACGTCAAAAGAATTGGTTTTCAAAATATATTAAATTCATTAGCTGTAATGTTACCCATAGAAAACTTCTAGACTCAAAAAATCTTACGGATTTGCTCAATTTTTTAGAACTACTACTTAAACACAAGGGCCTTTAATACAGAATATACATATATATATATATATATATATATATATATATATATATATATATATATATATATATATATATATATATATATATATATATATATATATATATATATATATATATATTTTTATATATATATATATATATATATATATATATATATATATATATATATATATATATATATATATATATATATATAATTACCACTATAAATGATTCGTCGTTTCATGTCTGCCCAATTCTGAACTCTCCACGTTAAAGTTTTACTTCGCTGTATAGTGTAAGGTTATTTATGAGTAGTGGTTCTTACATAGTTGAGACAAAAGTGAAACTTTAGGGTAGAGCTTGATTTCGGAAGGAAGTAACCCCTCTCATATATAAAATAATGTTTGTTACTTTTAAATTTCAGTGTTACTCGTTACTTTCAGTTAGAAAAAAAATTATTTAATAGCTACAAAGATCGACAAGTGAAGTGTGCATTCTAATACGCTGAATAATTCATCGTGTGATTCACATGACAATGTCTTTACACAGTCAATCCATTTGTAGGGAGGGCACTTATTACTTATTTTTATTATTAAATTAAACTAAGGCTACTTGTCATTCAAAAAAACAGTAGCAAGGGTATCCGGCGTGATTTTTACAATATTTTCATATAAATTTTAGCACCGTAATTTAAGGTTAAAACACCATCACCTCCAAAGCAAAGAAAGTGAGAGGCTAGAAAGAAACTGACCTTTGGTGCTTTTAAAACTACTTACGCCTAATTGACAGTGCATCATTACATAGCAAAAGTAAAAAAGTCCAAAACAAGTAAAAAAAACATGAATTTAATTTTAGTCCAAAAGTGAAAACAAAAGAATGAAACAGAGTAGAAAATAAAAGCAAAAAGAGGCAGAATCATAAAAATTTCTAATTTGCGTTAAAAGTCTTTTTAGCTTTGGCCCAAATAAAACCCAAAGCAAAAAAAGTAAATAAAGTTTTTCCATACTTTTACGCTTTTTGTACTTGTTTATACTTTGTATACTTTTATTTTATGTTTATAGTTTTGGGACAAAACTTCACTCTCATGCACTATTAGCTTACATGCTCATGCTCTACCAAACTCCTCACCGAAACCTCATCTCGCCCGTACTCTAGCAGCCTCCCTACGTGAAGCCAGGACATGAGTGAGAGCCAGGACATTGAATTACAAAAAAATGAATAATATGACCACCGAGAAAAAAGGCCATAAACCTGAATTCCATAAATGTAAATATATTCAAAGACCTTTTCACCACACCTTTACATGTTTTATAAGTTGTTATTTTATTTCGTGAAGTAAGAGGGTAAATATAAGTAGCAGGACTGAACATCATGCACTCTTTTTTATTTGCTGCTATTAGATTATATTTATCTTACCTTTCATTGGTCATTTGATTGTTGGCCTGCAACGTAAGCTTCAAAAGCCTGACCAACGATAGGCAGAAGCTCCTTAGCAACATTCTGGAACAAAACACGTAAATAAGAATTTTCTATATTTTACGTATTTACATGAATTTTTAAGACATGTACTCCTACATAATTTTTTACAGGGGTTTAGGGGGGAAGCGATTAGCGGTCTTGGCTTAGTGTCATTTTCCTATCGATAGCTGCTTCTGGCTCATAAAAAAATCCTTTTATTATTTTTTACTGTTTCAGAATAGGGGGGGGGGGAAGCTGAAGTTCTGATTTCATCTTGTGTTGCGTTGATTTTGTCTTGCGTTGGTTCGTCTATTATAGGATTAGAAAAGTGTCATATTCTTTGTATTTTCCTCATTTTTTCATTATTATAATTTTCATGGGCCTGTGAACTACGTTTTCTTTCCAACTTATGACTGTTGAACTGCCATGTAAAAGGATTTATTAACGTGTTTCCAAGGACACATTCTCTCAAAATATACTAAGCAGTCACCAGAAGATCTAGCGGCTTGATCAATCAATTCTGTAAATCGGTTCATGTAAGCTTTATTGATGCTTCAATCAACCCTTCAATCTTTATGAAAACTTATGTTTAATTTAGTTTTCGATTCTGGTTGTGTGAAGGTGTTTAATGTGAAATCTGGAAATACGTTCTAACAAAGACTTGGCCTTTCTTGCCTCGACTCTGGTTGTCCTTCAGCAGAAAAAATGTTGTAGGAAACATCGTTGGTCTATGGAGTGATAATAATTAAGATACCATTTCATATCTAGTATTTTCTTATCAGATCGTAATCATTTCAAATACTGAGTATCGTTAAACGAGTCGAATAATTATATCGTTAATCAAATAAACTCGAGTTTTGATTTCCAAGTTTCAAGATGTTTCCATGGTTGCTGGCAATAGACTGACGATCAAAATGTAAAAGGACGGTCAGTCAACCCCGTCAACTGCCTGAGCCATTTGGATTTTCTATGAATCACCACCAATCGATTGAATCCAGCGCGATAAAGGCGCCTCAGCAGTCAACCAGGCTTGAGTCAATCGATTGAAGGAAAGTCATGATAAAAATTGTTGGCTGTCTAGGTCCTCCTTAAGAATATACTCAGATGCTACATCATAATTCTAAATAGAGCTGCTGCTTCTTACAAAGCTGTTCTTCTAATACTCAGTGTGGGGTGTCTCTTTTTGCTAGTAATCAGGTCGCACTGTGTTAGTGCACGTTTGTCAGATTGGATGGATAAGCGGTGAAACAAGTAGAATTAGCCTTTCCAAAGTGGATGCATTTGTAAATTGCCAATTGCAACTGAATCCAATTTCTGAAATAAAGTTTGTAAAAATGTTCGTTGTATGGGGAGGGGTAGCAGAGGTGCTACTAAAGCACTAATTTTGATGAATCCAATCTCTCAAATAGAGTTTGTTAAAATGCCCAATAGGTGCTAGAATTTGGCCCTATTGATTCTCCTGAATATTGCCGGTTCTTTATTAATATATATTATTTGCCTATAAAAAAAATCCACCATTCTGTGTTTCTACACTAATAGCCATTTTAAGCCCAATATTAAAATTATCATTCACACAAATATAGCAAGGGTAATATTAAATAAACTTGGCTTGGTGAAGTCTCCAAATTCTCCATAAATGGGTTAATATAAAAAAAAATGAACAGTTCCCTCAATATTGACAATATATGAATTATTTGTCAATATTGACGACTAATTAATATATTGTCATTATAATTCAATAATGAATAATATATCATATATATCAAGTTATAATTCCATATTGAATTATATGAATTAGTTTTGTTGTGTTTGAATATTCAATTTATACTAATAAAAATGGGTTTCGTAGAACACACAGAAACTGCTAGATATGAACCCCCCCCCCCCTTTAGAAAAATTTACAGAAAAATCCAATACAAATACACCATATGCTATGAATTGGACTTGGTCCTTTAATTATCTATGCATGTATGGAAGATACAGAGGATGCTGAAACAGGTCGGAATAGGAGGTTCAAATAAAAATTGAGCTTAGAGATTAAATATTTCCAAATATTGATTCTTTCAGTTATTTGGTGATTGATAGTAAACACAATTTTATTGTGTCTTCTAATCACTTCAGTGTCATAATCTAAACGCATGAACCTCCTTGTAACAAAATGAAGGTATACTCTCTTTCCTCCAAATTATTGGTGCACAACCACCAATCAACTAGTATATTTTGTTTCTGGCTTGATGGTCCCAGGGTCTCTATCAGAAATCATGAGCTTTCTACGAATATTCTGATAAATCTTTGAGGTTTCTCATATACGAAAGTTTCTATTTATTACTGAGGTTTCCCCTATAAATACTTGTAGGCCATGCAACTCATCTTTTTGTCATTCTTTGTGTTTTTATGAATTTTTAACATGAATTTTAAATAGTCAAATTTTATTTAGGGTAGGAAATTATCTCCGAAGAATCAAGGGACTTCACTAGACTGACTTCGTTAGCAACCACACCCTCCTGTCACGTACGGCACAAACTCCTTTCTCGACGCAGCTCGCCGAGCGAACTGTTTGGTGTACGGACACTTCCTTCGCGTGTCACGCGACGCCCCAGCACGGGTCGTATTCGAGTTCGAATCCTCGCTACACGGATGGAAGCGACCCGGAGGACGCCCCCCCCCTAGGTAAAAAGACAAAGCCGATAAATTCCTCGCCCAAGCCCACATCCTGGTGGAAGAAGCTGCGAGCATGGCAAGCGATAGGTCAACCTGGAGGCACCTGGTCTCATTGTTCTCTACGCCAAACCCTCGGCAGGAGCCTTCAGTCAAGTGAGTAAGTCGAGTAGGAATGGGACTTAAGAAGCTAAGTTCAAATTTAAACTAAAGTGAAATAACACAAAAACAAGAGAAAACATTTAAAGGAAAAACAAAACAAAAGTTGTACTATAAGATTATACGCCTTTTTCTGCTATTCTAAGAAAAAAAAAATTAAATTGTAATGTTATTGACAAATTTGGAGACAATAAAAATAGATGAATTGACAGATAAATGGATGTGCATCTTTATAAAAAATTTGTTAAGTATACAAAATAAAACTGTTTAAAAAAATAAAGATTTTTAAAAGAAGGAGTAAGCCCCAAGGAATTATTTCTCCAAACATGTGATTTATCCTAGAAATTTTTTGGGATGTTTGCCCTAGCTACAAGAAACTAAATTATAACAATAAAATCATTTGATGAGCAGTTAAAGTGTGCAAGAAATTGCTTTGCTATATAACGCATGATTACTTTTCTTTATTTTTATATTGATTTTTATTCTTTTAGAATTGTTTAACCATGAGTGGTTATATAAATAAAATTAAATGTCTTACGAAGAGCATGGAGTTTTTCTTTTTTTTGAAAAATAAACCCTTTCATATGCCTTCTATCATAGCAGTGGATTAGTTGTCAACCCTAAATAAAACCGATTTCATTGTAGTCTACTGTAGATGATATGCAGATGCAAATACGTAGATGGCAATATTAGATGACTATAAAATTGTCATTTTATATTAAAATATTAAAAATGCAGAATTAAAAAAATAGTATACCATCAAACGCACGAAGTTTCCTCACAGGTAGCATAAATTTTAAGCTGTCAACTAAGTGAAAATTCTGATTATACGGTTTTGGTTTATTATGCATATTTTTTTACAATATTTCTTGAGATGCCATACTATCAAGATTTATTTACGTCATTAACATTACCAGTTAAATAGGCTTTGTAATAAAGCAAGTTGATAATCTAAAGCGTAGTGATAAACAGCCACTGTCCAGAATTCCCACTAGTAGAAACCATACATTTGATTACCAGTGTTGTGCTTTTTATAGACCAGAATTGACCCTACACTTATATATAGGCCAGACATATGCCTTATTATAGGCCAAAGGCAGGGGGGAATCTCCAGCATTTTTATTGAAAGGCAAGAGAGGTCCAAATCCGGATAGTCAAAGGGCATAGGATGCATAATAATTTTTGCTCCACATTATTAGGGGGCAACTTCCACCCCCAAACGACGCCTCTGGCCAAAGGCATATGAGAATTAGATTGCATTAGTCAAAGTAAGTTAGCTAGGAATTGCCAAAAAGTTAGAATGAATCAAACTATAACTAAAGATTAAATAGCTTCAAAACAAAATTAGGAGAAGACAAACTAAAGAAAAAACAAGACAAATATATACTTGAAATTATAAGCCCTTCTCTACCGTCGTGACAAAGTACAATTATATAGCGACTTGGTTTTATTATTGCTATTATTCATTATTGTTTATCATTGTTATTTATATAATATTATTACTATTTATCAATATTATTGTGTGTCTTAGTAGGGACTTTATGTCTGTTAGCAGACATTCAACTGTTGGCAACGATTTCGGAGACGGGAATAGGCCTTTTATGTATTCACAGACATAATTAATTTTGTTTCTATGTTGAAAATAACAAAAATACCAGCCACCATTCTGATGGAGTTTTAAAGCTTTTTGCCAGCATAGTCACAATATATACTTCTAAAATTAGCCAGAATCTCCATGAAAAATACACGGATACTAATTTTCAATAACTACGTAATAAGATTTGTTATAAAATTCAGAATCCAAAACTGAGTTTGTCTCACTGACATTAATTTTTATCTTTTGAATGGACAATTTTTGGTGCCAGTGTATGGTAATAGTGGAATCAAATGCAAGTTTGAGCTGTATGTTACAATCAAAATATCTACAAAACTTATTTTTATCTGGTAAAGTTAAAGGATAATAAAACATCCTTGGCTTCAACATTTTTACTATTTTTTCCTTGGGTAACGCATTGAATATTCTGTGATGCCTAATTTTAATTATATTAGTATCCTACGCTAATTTATATTAGTGTACTATCTCATTATGCATATTCCAGAAAACATGGGCAACTTATACGAGTGGGAGCTGGTGCTAGTGTCAACGAAAAATCTATGGACGCCATCTAATGCTTGGCGATGTTTGACACTTATTTCCAGTATAATAATAAAATTAATTAATTTAGTTAGTGCAATTGGTAAAATTAGGGTAATAATCAGCGTCTGATCTCAGTTCCTGACAAAAAAAAAAATATTACAAAGCTTGAAAAAATGCCAAGTGTAGCCCAACAATAGATGGTGTTGAAATTTTTTGTCGACACTGGCACCAGTTTCCATTCTTATAGGTTACTCAGACCCTTTGGTATGTTCTTTATCTGACCAATAGATGGTGTTGATACTAGCACTAGTTTCCACTCTCATAGGTTACTCAGACCCTTGTGTATGTTCTTTATCTGACCAATAGATGGTGTTAACACTAGCACCAGTTTCCACTCTTATAGCACTAGTTTCCACTCTCATAGGTTACTCAGACCCTTGGGTATGTTCTTTATCTGACCAATAGATGGTGGTGATACTGGTATGTACTTTATCTGACCCTTTTACCAGAAATATATTTGATTTTTGATTTAAGCTACTCAAACTACTTCAAGCAACCAAACTACAGAGCGGTAGTTAAACAAATTACTTATTCTAAGAAGTGATTAGCAAAACAATTAAAATAAAAATTTCTAATTGTGTCATTCACGAAAGTAGTTTCTTAGTGCAAGGAAACTAAAATTGTAGTACAGACTGCATTAATACTCGTTTAAGTCTTTTTATATTAAATTTTAATATTGAAAATAGTAATATTTAATTCAGCAATATTCATGTTAATATTAATACTAATAATATTACTATACTAGTATTATATTATGTTAATATTATAAAGTTAACAATATTAATATTATATTCAATATTTAATATTGAAAACATTAAAATATTAAAAAATATTAATGTCGATCCGAGCCGAATAAAATTCTGGAACAAATCGTATTTGCTCATATTTGTACTTTATTGCGCTTACAATTCTAAATGTTAAATTGTTAGTGTATCATTAAGCGTTATACTATTTACGGTAATACACACATAATTTTTTGCAAGACGTAAGTACAAAGCAGACAGTTTTTATTTAATTTGTCACCATTCAACATTCAGTGGGTTAGAATTGCTCGTCAATTGAAAAGTTGTTATGTTACATAACATAGTGTGTACAGAATAATGGTAAATCTTTTGAACAAGCAGGTTTTTCAGTTTTGCTAACAGGTTTTTCGAAAAGGTAAAAGAGGTTTTTCAGTTCTATTTTAGCCAGTTAAATGTACAAATTTGCTATTTCCTTTTAGATTTGGCGATGTGACACATATCATGACACCTATCTTAATGTCTGTTCCGTAACACATTTGAAATACCTCAGGTGAAGTATTTGATATCTCTATATGATTCTTTCCATTACCTTTGCTACTCCAGTAATACTCTCGCGGACGTTTCTACTTTCTTTAGGTGGCAATACTGGCATTTCTTTTTCTTCGTCGTTTTCAGCTACTTTCTCTTTCGTTTCGGGCTGTAAACAAAACAAAAATTTAAAAATTATAATGAAGTATACAAAATACAAAGCATGGATCTTTTAAAATGCAACCAATGCCGCGTCTAGGGGAAGGCCTCTGAATTTGAAATCCCTCTCCCCTCCCTCAAAAGTTTCGTATGACTGAAAACGTATCAAATATGCACATAAGCAAATATTGAATGTGTGTTTAAATTTGTTTTTACACCCCCCCCCCCGATAAAACACCTCTCCTATCCCCTCCCCCCAAAAAGTGCAAGAAACAATTCCCTCCGCTCCGGAAGTAAAATTCAGGATACACCCTTGACTGCAACATCATGATCCAACAAATTGTCAACGTACATCTAGATGTAGCAAGAATTTCTTAAGATTTTGTGTTCTAGTAGTTTTTGGAAAGAGAGAACAGAAAAAGCCCCCTCGTACAGCCCCTATTCGTTTGCGCTAATTTAATGGTGTTATTTATCAAGCTATTTATTCTAATGGAAGAAATAGAAACTGAAAATAAAATTGTTTTTTAATTGTAATTTATGAGCAATCATTCGAGTTTTTTTTTCAGCCTGAGGACATAGGAAAGCATGCATAAACTTGATTCTCAAATTATCACTGGGGAGAACACGAATATTCAAAAAGCCAATTACTAACTACAAAAAATCGAGGTATTTAGTTTAAATATAGTTTAAATAAACTAACTACACCTTAAAGGAGGTGGAAAAGAGCTCCATCTAAAAAAAGCTTTAGGGAAGAAAAAATTTTATTTTTAAATTTCCGTAGATCTATAAACTAAACCACCTCTCATCCCTCTGAAATTTAGGACAAAAATGACATGGCTTTTCTGTCGAAACCAATTTTAGCATAAAGACGCAATATGTCACCCCAAGTTCATTTTTAAAATCCAATCCAACCTAAACTTTCTAGTTTTTATTACCTTAATTAAATAAATTGGTACTATAGTGTTGTTTTTCTTGTTGGTTTCTGTTATTGGTATTTATATAATTTGATATTAACTTTTCTAGAAAAGGCTATTGCTATTCTTATGAGTTATTTTTAGGAAAAAAAAACGATTTTCGAGGAAAAAAAAAATCGGAATCTAGTATGCATTGAACATCCCCTTCATCTACCTAAACTAACACTGAGATTGACCATGAGGCTGTATGATGGAAGTGTGGCACACCAGTTGCACCCTATAGTGCACCCCAATTGTGCTTGTACCTTTAAACACAATCTTAACCATAAAAAAGAGCATAAAATTAACAATTTAAAAACGCCTCTCCTTTTGCTTTAGCATGTATACTTCAGGACAGCCATTATCCTGCAATTTTACCTAATTATCAGTACTGACTGTTACAATACCAAGTGGTAAACCTATGGCATAATTATAAAACATGCATAAACCAATTGTTATCGTAAGAATCCATAAAAATATTTCTTGATTTAAACAAATAAAGAGAATAATGCAACCATAACAAAAAACTTTTTGGTGCTATTATAAACATTATACTGATTACTCAATCAGTGAGGCTCAAATGAAGATCACCAGTCAAGGTGTTTGAGGAACATTCTGATCTTTATAATAATTAAATAATAAAAAGGCTATGGTTTTCACCTTCGGATTGTTTTGGGTATCCGACTTCCTGATTATATTTTAAACAGTAAGCTGTGCAAAAAATGCGGCTCAATCTTGCTTTCTAGGGCTATAATGAAAGAAAGGTTGAGAGGGCTAGGGCACATGGGCGTAGGCAGGATTAGGCAGCATATTCTCTAGGGGGGGGGGGCAGTCGATAGTGTGATGGAGTTTTATCAACTGCTTTTTCCAAACCATCTGCTTTTTCAGCCATATCTAATGTGAATTTGAAGGTCTAGGGGGGGCCGCTGCCCCCCCCTTCCCTCCTTCCTACGCCCATGCTAGGGCACGTTCCGCGGATGAAAGATGACAGATTGGTAGATTGACCATTTTGGTCAACTGTATAAGGTTAAACGGAAAGCAAGTCGCTTTTGGTTGGGGTGGGAGGATGTAATTAAAGATTTCAGGGAAATAGGAATAGGAAATAGAAAATAGTAAAGATTTCAGGGAAATAGAAAATAGGAATTTCTTTTTGGGAGGTTGTAAAGAAAGAGGCTTTGAATAGATTAAGATGGAGGAGCAGCGGGTGTAGCTGCGCTGACATTAGGCAGCTTGGTGCATCTATGAGTTGTTAGTAGTAGTAATAGTAGTAGTAAAGCAAGGCGTAACATTAAAACTTAAAGGAAACAGAAATTATTCCGTATTTGAGGGTGTTTTCTGCTTCTTAGCCTCTTGCCCTCTGCACAGAAGTTTTAGTGCTTTAAAGAAGCTTCTTGTTCTAGTTCAAAACCTTTTGTTTCAGCAGTCTTTACTAAAGAATTGGGGCAAAATGTTCAAATGACTGAGATTAATTCCTATCCTCTCATATTGTTTTCATATCTATATGAATACCGATGGGAAATTAGATAATTTGGGCATTCAAATACACTCTTTGAGGCAACTGCCCCCCCCCCCCTTTCCCACATTACCACCCTTCGTTCCGACTTCATAATAATTGATGCGCAACTATACACATTTTTCAGGAAAAATCAATTGAATCAACCACGTTAAATCAAGCATTATGATTAACATCCTTATTAACAACCATTTATCTTGTTTCAATATGGACTATGTGACTGTTGTTTTATGGACTATTTTATGGACCATTGTTTTAGTATGAACTATTCTGGAACGAATGCATCACCATCCTGTGCAACTTGGAAGTTTCATTATATAAAGTTTTTGATGCTTTCAAAATGATTGGCTGTCTCAGAAGTTTCAATCAATATCTAATTTGTCCCCATTTGAAGAAAATCGTAGTTTGGTGCCTCAAAATATCAGAAAATGGCACATTCCACTCGCACAATCTCTGTAGTAACTCAAGAAGGGCACTAGAACATTTAATTTGCATTAAAAGAGCACTTTCTCGATCTTTTAGGACTATTGGCTTGATCAGATCACCCGGAGAAACAAAAAAAGAACTTGCATCCTTTACCTTTCATTTGGGTAAAAATGCAATATTCCATATTTTTGTAAATAGGAGCTTAAACATTTTGCAAAAGGTTCTCTGATTTTCCCACACTCGTAGCTTTTGATGACTAAAACTTAACTTAAAAATTTCATATACTTGGAATCACCATAAACAAAACAATATTTTGATGCATTAATTGTTATTAAAATTCTGTTATTTGGAGTTTCGGTTACTATTGGCTGAGTCGTTCCTTACTTAAAGTTTGTTACCACAAACTGTTTTTCTTTTCTGATTCTGTATCTACCCACCAATAAATTTATATACATCCATTCTATTTCTGTAGATTCATTTACATAAATCTATTCTCTTTATATTTCTATTCAATTAATTTACATAGATTTCAAGAAATTTGTAATAATTAATTTCTATGTAGGAGAAGCAAATCCGGGATTAGAGATCAAATTGAGTGAACGCAACCTGATATAAGGATGCATTATAGCTTCTTTTCATCACCTTCAGCACCTGTTATATTGATTTTGTTATTAATACACTTAACAAGAAATAAATTTCATCGATCAAACTTTAGAAAAACAATAGAGTAAAACATTTATTGTATAATTTTGCAATTACTGACGATGGGGAATAAATGCGGGGATATGTGCGTATTATTCTAGAACTGAAGCTTTTCTTTACATAATGATTTCTAGTATTTAAAGGGCATTTGTCCCCCATACTTTGGAAAAAAAATTCATTATATAGCCCATGCACCTTGACTCTCCCCCCTCCAATCAAAATGCTGGAGCTAACATATATATATATATATATATATATATATATATATATATATATATATATATATATATATATATATATATATATATATATATATATATATATATATATATATATATATATATATATATATATATATAAGTTCTAGTGAGGACTCACCTGATTATCCTTGGTTTCAGCGGGGGCAGTTTTGGAATCGGTCTGTTTTTTTGGAGTTCCTCTTCTTCTGTTGAATGGGTTTATCTTTATTCTGTTACGTAAGTTGGCAGCATTCTTGCGAATGCCAGAGATCAAACCAGAAATACGACGAGTTGGTTTAGCCTAAAATATAAATACACTTCTAAGTCGAGTAGAGTTTTGAATCTTTTATTTAACTTAACTTATTTTGAAAATGATGATCGGGGCATAATTTCCAAAATAATTAGATTTCCTCATCAAGCGAAGAGGATTAGAGGTGCTTAAAATATACAGCTTGAAATATACAGCAAACTTTTATTGTGTACAGAAGCAAATGATATTGAAAACCAAGACCAAATTCATCAATCATTCGTCATCGATCATTTGGCCATTCATTTATCAGTTAATGACAGACTATTTAATTTATTTATGTATTAATCCAATCATTCATTGACCACTAAAAATGGTCACCTAAAGGACATTTGGAAACTGGAGTAGAAGAAACAAAGTTGTCATCTTAGACTTTTGACATAATCTGTTTTGTGATATTTGCATTACCAAATAGGTTGCGTGCCAGTTCTTGCTGATTGATTTTAAACAATTGCTCATTGTCATCATTGTTAACATTGTCATCATAACCACCGTCAAGAGGATTCTGTATTGCCTGGGTTGAGGGTTCTGTAAATACAAAATTTAAAGAGACTAGAAGCCCAAAAATGGTTCCGCCTTCAGATTTTTCACAGACAATTCCAGATAAAACCAAGCTTGGTCTGGTTTAAGGACTAGAGATCTGAGGAACTAAAGTAAATAGGGTATATGTGTAGAAATACTTGAAAATTTTTACCATTACGGGAAAATCAACTGACCAAACCCAATGCCACACTGATTATTTCTCATTTAGGCCTGATTCCTTGCTATGGTTTTTATGGAGGCTTCAGACAATGTGATACCCTAAACCGAAAATCGGAGGATGTAAAATAGTTTTAACTATACATATGATACATCTGTAATTTGAATTTCTCCATGGTCTGTGTTATTTTCAAAGATAATTAGAAAGCAAAGAAATCACGATGATCATTTTTTTTGTTATTGAAAAAATTGAGATGATTATTTCAATGTTATCTCAAGGTTTGATTATCTCAAACCTTGGTAATATCCTTTGAAGATTCAACTTCACATGTCGCATCCTACAGAAACTGAGCCTCACTCTGTGTGATAGTGATTTTGCTGACGACACAGCCTTCTTGTCTGATTTAAGAGAGAAGCTAGAACAGAGCACAACTGAGCTCTTGAACATTACAGTGTGAGTCGGTCTGTCAATAAGTGCACTGAAAACAGAAATGGAAGAACACAGTCTACTTTTTGAAGCTTTATCCGTAACATCCTCTCAGTAATAAAGTACGTATGTGAACGTTGGGCATTAACAAAACAACTCAAACAACGAAGGATGCCCGTGGTCGTCTTCCTCACTATGTTTGTTGCTGGGTATCCAGTATCAGATGGTTCGTTTTAAAAGGCCACTTTCCATGTTTTTCAGTGTTCAGTTAAGATCTTTCAGAGGTTTAGAAAAATACTGGGTATCCAGCATTGTAGAGAGGCGTTATTGTCGCCTTATGCAGCATTTGGTGAGGGAAGACTTAAGCAATTAAGCAATAATAAAATAGTCAAAAAAAATATGCATTTATAAAATACATCTTCATTCATAAAACAACTTCACAAGAAAAACCAACTTCATTCATAAAAGTTTAGTTTTGGTTTTCATTACTGGCAATCAGCCAATCCCAAAAATAAAAGAATAAAAATCAGTGTTCTGAAAATCGATCTTTAGTATGTTATATAAAATCAGTGTATGCATTAAAATATAAATAAATAAAAATAAAGCTGGTAATTGAATCCATTTTAATCGTTAATGTCTAAAAAAATTGAATTGCTATAAAAACACGACAGCTCAGATTTACACTCAAACTTGAATTTCTTAAGTTCAATACCCGTTATAGCTGATGACCCTCTAACCTACAGAAGCAGAAAAGAACTAAACCAAATCCTTCTGTTATTTGCTTTGTAACCATAGCCCTAAGGTTGGAAAAAAATAATATGGTTTGCAAATGAGGCAAAAATTTTGAGATTGTTGGTAAAATATTTACCATCAATGACGACTGATAAGGGAAAATATTCATTAAATCAAGTTCTATTTCTATTTCAAGTGCAAGAACGAATAGCTTATCAATTGGAGCTAAAGATCCAGGCATAGAATTTACTCTAAGAGATGAGTCACATATACCAACCCCCTCCTCCCCAAATCAGAAAATATACAAGATATATCACAAAATGTGCCAAAAATTATCAAAATGCTCAACAGTTTGAGTTTTTGTCACTATTCTGGAATCTGGCCAAAATTCGGCCACCGTTCAAATTTCTGCTTAAAAGTAATAGTAAGAAATTTGTAAATAGATAAAAGCACATGAGTTGACTGACGATTTAATTTTTTTTTTTTTTTTTTTTTTTTTACCAGAAGTGTATGGAAAAACGAATTTCAAAAACGGTAAATTGTCAAGTAAAGGCAAATATATAAAGAAGAATCGAAAACTTCATGCACGCATAAGAATTAAGTTTATAATTAAAGTAGTTTTGAATTATATTTAATTTGTACTTAAAAAAAAAAAACTTTAGTTTTGCGCTCAGGAACAATAATTTATTGTTTGGAGGAAATAAGTATTAACTGTTTATTAATTTGTTTTGCAAGCTCTTTAATAGCTTGCAGAAACAAGGCTGTAAATAAATTTGTTAGTAGCAATTTCGTTAGGACAATGAAAACACTTAAGACGGTGGGAGACAGAAAACAAGTAGTACCATCTATCTTGACATAGTTTTTTCTTCAGGTTTTCCCTAAGAATCTATCATATCTTAATTTAGGAGAAAACTCTTCACCTAAAATTATTTCACTTTCAAATTTTGTTTTCAGCTGAAAAAATAACATTTTAATCGTGCAACATAATTTAGTAAGGATGAAAATAAATACATCGCTTGATACTTTTTTTCGTTTCCTTTCATAATTTAATAATCGCTTTGGATTAAAACTATGTTCCGAGCCCTTAAAGGGCCAAAAGGGTTCAAAACAGCCTACAGTAACCAGAATTTTGAAGAATATGTTTCTAAAAAAATATCTAATGGGAAAAATTGTCATTTGCATCTGATTCAGGAATACTACCCATACTACTACTAATAATTCACTACAGAGCCAAGCCACCTGAGGGCAACACGACTGCACACATTCAAAGCCTCCCTCTTTACGCCCTCCCAAGAAGTTCTTATTTCTCTTAAATCCTCCCCTATGAAATCCTCCAGCCCCAACTAGGGGCGACTTGCCTTCTGTTTGGCTCTAGAAGGCTGGCCGATAAGGACAATCTTTGGCAATCTGTCATCCTTCATCCGAAGGAAGTGTCTTAGCCATCTCAATATTTCTCTCATAATAACCCTAGAAACCGGGATTAAACAACAATTTTTTTCTCACCCAACTGTATGAGATGTGGTCAGGCAGTCGTGTACCCAAAACTATCCCCTAGAAAACCAAAACAATTTCCCTAGAAAACATCTAGCAAATCTTCCTTCGTTTTTCTGAGCACCCACGCTTTAGAGCCATGCTTGACCACCGTCATCACTGTAGCTTCCAATAGCTTAAACCTTCGTTCGCAAATTTATCAACCTATCCTTCCAAACTTTTTTTGACTGTGAAAAAACACTCTGAGCCTGGGTTATTCTACTTTCAACATCTACACTGCATTCACCGTCTTTGCTAATAATATCATCTAGGTAAGTAACGCTGTCAAGGTGATCGATCTTCTCGCTACCCAACATCACCTTTTCACCTTCACTTCTTATTTTCATTAGTTATAACAGTGAAATTTTAGTATGAAAACAAACTTGCGGTAATAGAGCCGGAAACCCCTCAAAAATGACGTCAGTTTCGCTGTTACGGTATTTTCGAGGGATTTCAGGCTCTTTTAAAAAAAGACTGTATGAGGGGGGTTAGTTGCCCTCCAATTCTTATGGTCACTTAAAAATAGCATTAGAACATTTAACTTTCGTTCAAATGAGCCCTCTTTCAATTTTGTAGGACCTTGGGTTCGATAAGATCACTGAACAAAAAACAAATAAACGCGAATCCGGGATCTTTCGTCTGGTAAAAAATACAAATTCCACATTTTTGCATATAGGAGCTTAAAACCTCTACAGTATGCTTCTCTGATACGCTGAATCTGATGGTGTGATTTTCATTAAGATTCTATGACTGCTAAGGGGTGACTTACCCCTTTTTAAAAAATCAAGCAAATTTTCTCAGGTTCATAGCCTTTGATGAGAAACACAAAACTTTATGAATCTTATATATCAGTAGGATAAGATAATTTTATATATATATATATATATATATATATATATATATATATATATATATATATATATATATATATATATATATATATATATATATATATATATATATATATATATATTTACATATATATTATATATATTGATATCAAAATTCCGTTTTTTAGAGTTTCGGTTGCTATTGAAGCCGCGTCACTTCTTATTTACAGTTCGTTACCAAGAAATGTTTGATACTTAGGGGAAAATGAGCCTGCATGCAGTGGAGTATTAATTTTTCTTCTTTGATAGGACCAAGGATCCTACCTGCAATAAGATACAATTAATAACCTAGATTGCAACCCCACCCTTTTCCAAAAAAAAAACCCTGACACTTCAGCTTTTGTCCCATGCCACCATTGAATATTTTCTAAGGTGTTCGAAGCAGGCACAAACAGTTATTTATGTCTGCTTTTTATTGCAACCAATCTTATTGGATGCCTAGTTGTTGTTAACTTCCTCACATGGGCATATACTGGATTTTTTTTTCTGGGAGGGGGGATAAAACATAATTTGCAAAACACACAAAAACTTGTCTATACGTATTTCTGTTCCTTTCTTCCTATTAAAACAAGTTTCCTTATGAGAGGGGGGGGGGTCAAACACAATAGCCCCCTTCCCCCTGGATACGCCTTGCCTAATCGCATATGCCAATACTTATTCTATTTTGTCTGGTACCCATTCAGGTAATAAATCCAGGGGAAAAATTTGCTTGATTTGCACAAAGATAAGCCAGTACGGTTAAGAAATTAGGTCGACTCTGCTCAATTAATTTCACTTTCGCAAAAAGAACCGGATATTGATGCGGTGAGCCTACTTCGTCGAAAATAATAAATCACCCGACTAGGCAGTTTAGAAATTTAGCTTGCACAAAAATATGCTTTTGCACTAAAAAAAAAAAAAAGAAAAAAAAAGGATTAGCTTAGCCTCGTGAAATATTTTCACTTTTAAATAATGGATAAAGCTTAACAACCAAAAACGCTTCATAAAAATGATCAATAATTTATTCTTGAAGACAAGAGGGGGATTTAATACTTCAACAAATTGGTCCATACAATAAAGCAAGGGACTTTAATAATTTGATAATTCCATCAAACAGTTCGTGGTAACGAACTGTAAGTAAGGAGCGACCCGGCTCAATGGTAACCGAAACTCTAAAAGATGGAATTTTGATACCAATAGATACATCAAAAGAATCAGATTTTAATGCTGATTTCAAATATATAAGTTTCATCAAGTTTAGCCTTACTTATCAAAAGTTACGCGCCTGAGAAAATTTTGCTAATTGTAGAAAAAAAGGGGGAAAGACCCCTTAAAAACTATAGAAACTTAATGGAAATCACACCATCATATTCAGCGTATCAGAGAATCTCACCTCGGGGTTTTCAAGCACCTATCTGCAAAAATGTGGAATTTTGCTTTTTTTGCCAGAAGAAAGATCACGGATGCGTGTTTATTTGTTTGTTTGTTTGTTTGTTTTTTTTCCCCAGGGGTGATCGTATCGACCCAGTGGTCCTAGAATATCGTGGGAGGGCTCATTCGAACGAAAATTAAAAGTTCTAGTGCCCTTTTTAAGTGACCAAAAAAATGGAGGGCAACTAGGCCCCCTCCCACGCTCATTTTTTTTCAAAGTCACCCGATCAAAATTTTGAGATGGCCATTTTGTTTAGCATGGTTGAAAATATGATAAATATGTCTTTTAGGATGACTTAATCTCCCAAAGTCCCCAGGGGGAGGGCTGAAAGTTATGAACTTTACCCAATGTTAACATATAGTATTGGTTATTGGGAAGTATACATACGTTTTCAGAGCTGATTTTTTCTGGTTGTGGGGGGGAGTGGATCAGGGGTTATGTGGGAGGATCTTACCATGAAGGAAGTTTTCATGGGAGAAAAGACATTGCTATGTAGGGGTGACGGATTTCCCAGCATTATTTAAATAAAGATCAGAAATTATATATAAAAAAAAACAAGTTTTTTAACTGAAAGAAATGAGCAACATCAAAACTTAAAGCGAACAGAAAATATTACGTATATGATTGGGTTCACCCCCTAGTCAGTACCTGGCTCTTTAAGCCAAAAGATTTTTCAGTACTTTCATAAGAGCTATTTATTCTAATTAACGGCATTTGTGATTAAGTGGTCATTTTTAAAGAATTGGAACAAAATTCGAACTTTAGCTTAAAGAGCGAGGTATTTGCTAGAAGGTGAGCCCCCTAATATACGTATTAAAAATATAAGAATATAGAGGTTCGTTACGTAAGTTAATTCGTAAGTTACGTATATTTATTACTAATAAAAACGTTCGTAAATAAAATTAAACAAGTTTCGAGAAAGCCATTTAACCAAATAAAAGTAAAATTAATATGCAATTTTTTTTAATTATTCATGTACGGTGAGCCAAAATCAAAACCTGCATTAATTTAAAAACGTTCAAAAATTAAATATAAAAAACAAGTTTTCTTTAACTGAAAGTAAGGAACGACGTTAAAACTTAAAACGAACAGAAATTATTCCGTATATGAAAGGGGCTGTCCGCCTCGCTCTTTACGCTAAAGTTTGACTTTCTCACAACTC
Organism: Artemia sp. Qi Xiang Cuo; assembly: GCF_049724085.1. Lineage (NCBI taxonomy): Eukaryota > Metazoa > Arthropoda > Branchiopoda > Anostraca > Artemiidae > Artemia > Artemia sp. Qi Xiang Cuo. The sequence continues at coordinate 92,486,159 of NC_142795.1, read as the reverse complement.
TATTTTTTTTAAAACAAACAATAGGGGTAAACATCTCCTCGAGAACATAAATAGTCTGTCTAAAAATAATCGAAGTCATTTTCAAATATTACATAAATATGTATTTTTAATCTTTCCTAGGGTTCCCATCACTTCTTCCTGTTGGTTACTGCAATGCTGCTCAAATTTTAGTCGTACGGGAAAAATGGACCGCCCCCCAAAACCGCCTTTAAGCACAGTGTAAATTAGCAAGGCACTGGACACCTATGGACTGGGCGTTAGAACTGTTCTTACACACTGTTTAAATTAGCAAAGTGTTGGGCACTGGAACTGTTTTTAGCCACTCTAAACTCACAACGCAGTCTTTATTCAATTGTCCTTCCATTTTCGTTTTATTCCTACTTCTACGTCTCCCACCCCGTCTGGGGTGGGAGACGTCATAAAGAAAGATTTAAAGGAAATGGGAACTTCGTGGGCGGATGTAAAAAGGGAGGCTTTGAATAGATTGGGGTGGAGGAGGAACGGGCGTAGCTTTGTTCGCCTCAGGCGGCTTGGTGCTGCGGTGATTTGTTAGTAGTAGTAGTAGTAGTAGTGGTAGAACAGCTTAGGTTCGAGAAAACATATGTTCTTAACAAGAACATATATGTTTATATGTAACACCTATGCAAAAGAAATTCTGCTGAGGAAAAAGTGATAACATTTTATCAATAAGGGCTCACCAAAATGATACGACATGCCTACATAGGCTTCAGCACTTTAGATAAAATTAATGGGGCGTGAATTATCCTATTTAAAGATATCGTTACCAATTTAGAAAAGCCAAATCAGTAGTTAAGTCATATCCAAGCTCTGCCTTGATGCAGCAGTCATAAGGACATAGGGAAGAGAGCGTAGAGATCAGCTGAGCAAAGGAAACTCAAAAATTGCAAAAATGCGCCTTTTAAAGTTGTAAAATCATAATTCTTATCATATATAATAAATTTTAACGAAATTTTACTTATGGATGTTTATCCGGAACTCTCCTCCCCCCCTCCGTCACGATCTAACTTTGAAGAATTGTGTAAGCAAAATGTTGGTGCTATTCTTCCATGTGCAGTTTAACATTTTCAGATTAGGTGAAGTACTACAGTTTTTTAGACAGCAAGGAGGCGTTACTAAATCCAGCTCTGTCACTACCTATCACAATATGAAATACCTATCAATACCTATCAAATACCTATCAAATACTTGTCAATACCTATCACAAATGAAACGCCTTCACAGTAGATTTCTTCTCTCACAAAACATTAATCTAAACAATAAAAACAATAATAATTTAGCTCAATATCAAATGATTTAATAGAAACAGTAGTTTAATTCAGGGTAAAAATCTGTACAAAATCCTGTGTAGGATTTTCCTGTTTTATCCTGTTTTAGGCATTTCAGAATCATTCTTAAACTTATCAAATAATAAAATATATAGGATTTCGTCCATCACCTTTCATTAATAATGGCCCCGATGTGCTTGCTTGTTGGCTTGTAGTTAACAATAGGCCTACTGCCTTTGAGCCACCAATTTAAAATCATGCCTTCCAAAGCATAGCTGCACCCACAGTTGACCATAAAAATAAGTGGGTCAAGCTCATCCATAGACAATATTGATTAAAGCCTTAAGGTAGGTCTGACACACTCTTTATTTGATCCATCAACATGTCCTTGAGTACTTAAAGGAAACTACAATCCAGTTTTTCAATCCGCACAAAAAAGATAGTAAATCCTATTTTTCAATCATTATTAAGTAACGGAACTGTCAGACAGCTGCTCACGATGGATCAGATCATCATCTGTGAATTTGTGAATACGCACGCTAGTAAGATTAACAAGCGTGACTTAACTGTATTTTTTTTACTTGGAAGAGTGCCTTGTAGGACGAGTAAATTCCATAAAAGAAAGGGAGATCTTGGAGCAGAGAAATCTGAATCTCGACGAGCAGAAGAAGTGCAAATTTCAAACACGTTTACTAAGCTAAAGACATTTATTTCTTCAGTACTAAAAGGGCAAATGTACATTGTAATTTTCCAATGAAAGATCTTAAGCCGAACTGGCCAGCCATAACCAAGAATAGAAAAGAGAGAATATCAACGATGAACAAACAAAGGGGAGAACGGTTCTCATCGAAGCAACTCTATTTTTTTCTATGACCTATAAGAACAGTTGCGACAATTGTAGATATTAATATTGGTTGTTTTCATTTTTTTGTTTTGGATTTTATTTGTTTTTGGTTATTTTAGTTTCTTATCTTTGTTTTATCAGCGTTGAAGACGCCTTGTTTTCATACAGACGAAACATCCGCTTCGTTTTAGTTTTTATCTTTTCTTTCCACTCGCCATACTCCCGTTTGTTTGTCCATCATTAATTGTAACCTGCGGGAGAAAGGGGAAGAAATTAAATTCCCACTCTGTTACCAAATATGATAATAAGCATAGAATTTTCCCTCTGAGATCTTTCGCAACGAATGTTATCGAAATATTATTTTGACATTCGGTTTCCTTCAAACTTTTTGAGTCTAGAAGATGTGGGATAGCTTTGAGAAGCTTTGGACGCATGCCAATTTGAAGGATAACTGATTGTCATCTAATCTCATGGAGAGAGAGAATAAAAATCTTCAATAAATATTTATAGTTCTTACAGTTATTGTAAATACTAATAAATAAGTGCTGTTAGTTGAAACAGAAATTACTAAGTAAAAGTCATTCTTTGCTTCAGCGCTGAAAATGGAAAATAAGTATTTCAGTTTTCAACAAGGGTGAAACCAGTTTGAGGAATAGAGAAGGAATTGAACTTCATAATTTCCCCCCCCCTTCCTATGACGGGGTGGTATGATAAGCATCTACTTTTTCTTATGAAGCCTACCACTAATAATTGTCTTTATCTTCTGTTTTCATCAGTCTTATTGAGCTTAGAGGATTTGGAATACCCCAATGAAGCCTTGGGATCACGAGGTTTTAAAGAGGTGACAGGTTGCAGTCCAATTTGAGCAAAGCTTAAAAATTAAACTTCGGCCATGAAGACCGAAGGGTTGAAGCAGAGGTTAGCAATACTAGTTTTGACTGTGGAGCTTGGTGCCATGTCCTTTTTTCCATTTATTGAACCTACAATAAGAGCTATGAATTGAAATAGGTTTTACTAGCTTATTTTTTGTATCAAAACTAAAAATGGCAAATAAATATTGTTGTTTAGCATAAAATCGACAATGTCATAATGTCAGCTTTCTCCAGAGGAAGTATGGTTCTGGACTGAAACTTAAAATTGGGTCTGTTATATGTAATAGTTGCTTCCCCATTATGATCATTTTTATGATTTATTCTGCATACAGATACAAACTCTTGGAAGAGGAATGAACCTCTCATTAGGGCAACCCCTCTAAAGATTCACATTTTAGCACAACTATAGCACCAATTGACACCCTTTTAAGGTAAATGTAGAAAATAAAGTCACGACATATGAAAGAGTTGATTTTTAAAATGTTTTCCCCAATTAAGTAAGCTACTTTCTAGTGAACAGTTGATTTGTGTTCTCAGAAAAAAAAACTCTAGCTTTCTGAGCTAGGAGAGTAAAATACAAAATACCTGAAAAAATATTTATATCTTTTCAGTGGCGATTACAAGTGAATAAATCATGCTAAAGTTATACATAATTGTGTTCTTTATTAATTAGTACCCCACCATGTCAAACATGGGATTCTCAATAATTTATAGCATTCTGCGAGGGTCTTTACAATTTTACGATAAAAAAGGTGGAAGTACTTAAATCAAATCACGTATTACTATTGCGTTTGAAGTTAAAGGCTTTAATAAGACTAACCAATGTTTGCATTCGATAGCATATAAAGCTGGATATGCGTTTCCAACGTTTATAAGACTAATAGTCTTAATAAGTCTTAATTTTAATAAGTTGGTTAGTCTTAATAAGACTAACCAACGTTTGCATTCAATAGCATATAAAGCTGGATATGCTTTTCCAACGTTTATAAGACTAATAGTCTTAATAAGTCTTAATTTTAATAAGTTGGTTAGTCTTAAAAAGACTAACCAACGTTTGCATTCGATAGCATATAAAGCTGGAACAGACCGACACTGAAACTTGGAATAAATTCAGGATCAAAATCAGAACTATCCTTTCGTGCACTGAGGAGAAAATCCCAGTGGCTGTGTGGAGTCGCCGTGCTGACAAAGCCTTGCAATAACTACTATTCTTTCCGGTTTTTCATATTCCACTTTTCCCTTCTCTTAATACCTCTAGGCCTCCCATTCTTTTTTTTTCTCTCTCTCTCTTGCTCTCTTTTATGCTGTCTCTTTTGATTTTTTTTTTAATAAAATTTGAACTTACTGTTGTTGTGGGAGCAGCAGTGGTGTCTGAATTTTCGGTAGTAGTCTCTGACGCATCTTCTTCTTTAGGATCATCTGCTTTGTCGTCACTGGCCTTTGCGTCATCAATTTGTTTCTCCGGCTTAGCCTCCTTAAATAAAATATAATCATAGAATTATTAAAATCAGACAGTTTGGCGTAACGAGCTGCAAATTAAGAATTAATACTACAACTATTAGTAAAAACTCACTGGAACACCAAGTTACCTAAGTACAGCAGAACTGCACAGGACGCTCCTCTACCCTAATTTATTCCTAGCTTCACTCTTTCAAGTTCCGATTTCTTTTGAATTCATAACAGCTTCCCATCCCGTTCGGGATGACCTGTTTTTCGGCTGGCCCAAGATGGACAGCCGAAAAGCACAATCTTTGACAATCTGACATCCTCCATCGTAAACCTAACCATTTTAGCATTTCTTTTAATATAGCATTAGAGAGTGAGATCGATCGACTCATGCTAATAGTAAACAAATCAGTAAATAAATGAATTTTTATAACAACATATATCAAAACCATTTGCTTTTTACGGTCACTTCGAAAAATTGATAGCCTCTTAAGTTTGAAATTACCGATTAAAAGTTGCAAGCGTAAGAAACTTTACCTAGTTTTAGAAAATGAGCAAAAATGACTAAAAAAAGTAAATAATCTTTATGAAAAATACGCCATAAAATTCAGCTATTAATGAGAACGTAATTTCAAAGTTTTGGATTTTAAACTTGAGCTTAGAAAAACTGGCTTGAAGGGAGAGGGGATACGGCCCCTCTCCATTTAAGAAAGCCCTGAATCAAAAAGTTGTCTGGACTAAACAGGATCAAACAGGCGCTTTGTCCTGCTAAAGAGCAATTTCAGCAACCTTGGCCCAAAGAGCCATTTTGGCCTAAACAGAACGCAAATGCTAAAGAGCAAAAATTCTAAAAACTATTGAAAGAATATCTATGTAGCCTCCCATTCTCAGGCGTAATGCTGGCGAGTGGTATTGCTGTCGTTTCTCATCAAAACTACACCAATACCTCGCTTTGCGTCGTTTCGTTTTGCGTTTTTTAGAAGTTGCGTCGCTTTTCAATTAGTACTAATTTTCATTGAGCGTTGTTAGTCACTTTTTATCAGATAAATGCTCTTTTTGTAAACTTATCTTCATTTTTCCTTTTACTTGTTTGGTTTTCTTTGGTTCTCTCTTAAGTAATTAAATAAAAAAAACAAGTTTTTTTAACTGAAAGTAAGGAGCGACATTAAAACTTGAAACAAACAGAAATTATTCCGTATATGAAAGGGCTGTCCCCTCGTCAACACCCCACTCTTTACGCTAAAGTTTGACTTTTTCTCACCACTCTACTTTTTAAAACAACAAAACACTTTAGCGTAAAGAGCGGGGTTTTGAAGAGGGGACAGCCCCTTTCATATACGGAATAATTTCTGTTCGTTTTAATGTCACTCCTTACTTTCAGTTAAAATAATTCGTTTTTTTTCATTCAATTTCTGAATATTTTTGAATTAATGCAGGTTTTGATTTTGGCATGAATAATTAAAATGAAATTTGCATATTATTTTACTTTTTTTAACTAATAATAACCTTATAATAACCTAAACTTTGATTTTTGTTCTATTTATTTAGGAGTGACTCCGGAATCACAAAGGTTGTTTAATAGAATAATAAGCTCTTTTAAAAGTTAGAAAAACCTTAGTGTAAGAGTGAGCTATTTAGGAGAGGCAACCCCCCTTATATACGTAATATTTTCTGTTCGTTTTATGTTTTAATGTTAAGTGGACTTTGTAAATAGCTGATTTACACTACAAAAATCATGCCTAATCAACAAAGTTGAGTATAATTTCTTGCTTTGGTTTGAATATCAAAAGCACAGTTTAGAAAACAGATAGAACATTTTTAGAGAATTTAAAATCGTGAGGAGCTTATGAAAACAATCCAAGTGTATAGGGTGCACATAGAAGCACATTCATGAACTAGCCGAGAGGGTGAGAGATTATGCCTTCTAGTTGTTATGTACGCCAGCAGATTTGGCATCCCAGTATTACCACTGCCATTTAAGGTGTATTTTCACGAGATGCGTCACTTTTTGAGATGTTGCACCTTCTGCACAATTTCGCTCAAAAAATGGCTCCTTCAGTGTGTTTTCACTTTGTGGCCACACTATCTTATACTAGGCATCTGGTGACTTTGTAATGGCTCCTTCAGTGTGTTTTCACTTTGTGGCCACACTATCAAACAGTTCGTGGTAACGAACTGTAAGTAAGGAGCGACCCGGCTCAATGGTAACCGAAACTCTAGAAAACGGGTTTTTGATACCAATAGATATATAAAAAGAATCAGATTTTAATGTTTATTTCAAATATATAATTTTCATCAAGTTTAGTGCTACCCATCAAAAGTTACGCGCCTGAGAAAATTTGGCTGATTTCCAAAAAAAGGGGGAAACGCCCCCTAAGTTATAGAACCTTAATAAAAATCACACCATCATATTCAGCGTATCAGAGAACCTAACTGTCGAGGTTTCAATCTCCTATCTACAAAATTGTGGAATTTGGTATTTTTTGCCAGAAAAAAGATCACGGATTCGTGCTTATTTGTTTGTTTTGTTGTTTTTTTTCCCAGGGGTGATCGCATCGACCCAGTGGTCCTAGAATATCGTGGAAGGGCTCATTGGAACGGAAATTAAAAGTTCTAGTGCCCTTTTTAAGTGACCAAAAAAAATGGAGGGCAACTAGGCCCCCTCCCACGCTTATTTTTTTCCCAAAGTCACCTGATCAAAATTTTGAGATTCCATTTTGTTCAGCATGGTCGAAAATATGATAAATATGTCTTTTAGGATGACTTAATCCCCCGAAGTTCCCAGAGGGAGGGCTAAAAGTTATGAACTTTACCCAATGTTAACATATAGTATTGGTTATTGGGAAGTATGCAGAAGTTTTCAGGAGGTTTTTTTTTTTCTCGTAGTGGGAGGGAAGGGTGGGTCGGTGGTTATGTTGGAGGATCTGTTAATGAAGGAAGTTTTCATGGGGGAAGGAAATTGCCATGAAGGGGGCTCCGGACTTGCCAGCATTATTTATTGGTTATTGGGAAGTATACAACCATTTTCAGGAAGGATTTTTTCTGGACGGGGGGGCTAGAGGAAGGGGTTACTCTGGAGAATCTTTCCGTGGAGAAAGTTTCTTTGGGGTAAGGGAAATTTCTATGAAGGGGGCGCCGGATTTCCAAGAATAATTTAAAAAACGATCAGAAATTAAATAAAAAAAAAACAAGTTTTTTCAACTGAAATGTGAGAAGGAATATTAGAACTTAAAACGAGCATAAATTATAAAGTATGTGAGGGGGTTCTCCCCCAAGTCAATGCCTCGCTCTTTAAGCTACAGTTTTTTTAGTTCTTTCAAAAGAGCTATCTATTATAATTAAACGGCCTTTGTGATTCAGGGGTTTGTGAATCAAATTTTTTTTAACTTGTAACGTAAAGAGCGTGGTATTGACTAAGGGGAGAACCCCCTCATATGCGTAATAACATATACGTAATAAAAAAAAACAATAAAAAAACAAGCGATACGGCTCAATATTAATCGAAACTTTTAAAAACTGAGTTTTGATGTCAATAAATGTATCAAAAGAATTTAATTATAATTCTGAATATAAATATATAAATTTTGTTAAGTTTAGTATTACTCATCAAAGGCTACAAGCCTGGGAAAATTTACTCGATTTTTTAAAGTGGGGGGAAACATCCCCTACAAGTGAAAGAATTTTAATGAAAATCACGCCGTCAGATTCAGCATATCAGAAAACCCTAGTACATGGGTTTCAAGCTTATATCTGCAAAAATCTGCAACTTTGTATTTTTTGCCAGAAGAAAAATACACGAATATAGAAGTTAGTTACGTAAGTTAATTTGTAAAGACACCCATTTAGCAAAAGAAAAGTAAAATTTTTATGCAAATAAAAGCTGCATTAACTAAAAAACGATCAGAAATTAAATAAAAAAAAACAAGTTTTTTAAACTGAAAGTAAGGAGCGACATTAAAACTTAAGATAAACAGAAATTATTCCGTATATGAAAGGGGTTGTCCCTTCCTCAACGCCTCGCTCTTTAAGCTAAAGTTTGACTCTGTCTCACAACTTTATTTTTTTAAACAATAAAAAAACTTTAGCGTAAAGACCGAGGCGTTGAGGAGGGGACAGCCCCTTTCATATACGGAATAATTTCTGTTCGTTTTAAGTTTTAAAGTCTCTCCTTACTTTCAGTTTAAAAAACTTGTTTTTTTTATTTAATCTTATACTAGGCATCTGGTGACTTTGCAATGGCTCCTTCAGTGTGTTTTCACGTTGTGGCCACACTATCTAATACCAGGCATCTGGTAACTTTGACCAGTATACCCTGTGATCCCTGCTGATGTGAGCTAGGAGCAGTGCCTTTGATTGGGCTCTATTTTCAGCTAAAAAGAATAAGCTCTCATACTTCATACCTGTTCTGCGATTCACAGATTGGCTTAGGAGCAGAATACCCGGAACCATAAATAGACACAAAAAGACCATAATGGAGGGGTCTATTTTTTTTTTTTATAAAAAACAGTCATGGAAAATTTTGTGCCGTTCTTCATATTTCCATAGAGCTAAACAGGGGTGATCTCAATCTGTCCATGAACGAAACAGCTCACTGAACTATTAATTTCTCTTCTCTTTCTATTTTAGAAAGAGAAGAATTTCTCTTCTCTTCTCTTTAGAACTATCAATTTCTCTTATGATTATTAAAATACTGTAAATCACATGATAAGAGTTTCATGCAATTTGACTTGAAACAAAGAAATGAGGTGTATTTTTCATACGATAGAATAATATGACGGTATAGCTTATGGAAAGTTTATCCTTTCCCAGAATGGACAACAATGAATATTCATGATCAGCTATAGCATGAGAGGACAAAAGAGATTTAAATAAACAGCTTTCTCTTATTACAAGTAGGTCAAATGTGACAAATCAAGCAGTTTATTTAAGCTCACAAATTATCCATTCCTTCTCAGGCAGCTTCATATCTTCATTGTTCAGCTTATTGTGTATGTGAAGCGTATAAGAGTGGAAGCTGGGATAAGGGTTAAAAGAAAAAACACCGGCTATCTTGCGATTTCACCACTTTTTTCTAGCCTACTTTTAACTACTGTTCATTTTCCTTTAATGCACACTAAAATGTTGGAGAGGATAAGAAACAGCAGAATTCAGCCATCACCAGGCCTGCTAGCCTCCCAAGATTTCCCTGAACTATTCCAGAGCTACCTTGTCTGGACTGGAAAAATTTCAGCTTTACGCAATGTCATTTGTCCAATTTTGTGGAAATGCTGAAAATAACCCTGCCTTTCTATAAGAACAGAATAAGAAATGGATCATAAAGGGAAATTTAGAAGACAAATTACTCGAATGAGAGGTTCTGAGATAGGTCATCAGTTCAGTCATGGACTGATTCATAGGGTAGGAAGATACATCAATAGGTTGGAAGGGGGGAATTTAAAACCTTCTGTTTGATATTAACTTTATACTCATTTCTATGATAGATGTGCAAGACAATTTTCCCGTATCTTCTTTCTTATTCTTCATGGTTATAAAGTTGAATATAAAAAGATCAGAACGTGGGCAAAGGCTGAGAAGCCAAAGAGTGAATCGAAGGGATATATGCTACTTTACGATTGCCGGTCTGTAATTTGTTTGATTTTAAATGGTTTAAAAGACGCCCACCATTGTGCGCCTTATGCAACCGAAGGCCAACAAGAGTTGCAATAGGACTCAATGGCTTAACAAATAAATTGGCAAAAAAAAACTTCAGTAACTTGAACCGTGTTTCCTTGGAATAATGAAAAAGCTTACATACATTTGTGGGAAGACCGACTTCCCGCACACCGAAGCAAGCCTCGGAGCTGCACCAAGCATGATAGAACTGTGCCAAGCATGGCGGAACGGTGCCAAGCGTGCCGAATCTGTGGTGGAACTGTGCCAAGCGGGGCGGAACTGTTTTCCACTACACTTAGCGCAGTTCCGCCATTGGCACTTTTGGCATGGGCCACCATATATACATGATTTCTGAGAGTCGTTAACCTCTCAGAAATAAATAAACCTAACCTAGAACCTAACCTAACCCAAAATAGCAATTAAATATCTAATTAAAATATAGCTACAATGTAGTTTTCTACCGAGCCGAGCTAATTGTCTGGTATAAAGACCGTAAAAATCGGTTATTGTCTGATCTTCGCGATTCAAATTCTCGAGTGTGTACTAGTTAATAAGGAAGTATGATAGAACTGTGCCAAGCGTGCCGAATCTGTGCTGGAACTGTGCCAAGCGGGGTGGAACTGTATTCCACTGCACTTAGCGCAGTTTCGCTATGCTTGGCACTCTTGGCACGGGCCATCTGATATACATGATTTCTGAAAGCCGTTCGCCTCTCAGAAATAACCTCAACCTAACCTAAACCAAAATACCAATTAAATATCTAATTAAAATATAGCTACAATGTAGTTTTCTGACCGAGCTAATATGGTATAAAAACAGTAAAAATCGGTTATTATCTGATCTTCGCGATCCAAATTCTCGAGTGTGTGCTAGTTAATAAGGAAGTACCAAAGGTAATTTCTGATTTATTGCAGCTTTAGCGGCTAGTTAAAAAAATGAAGCGATATATGTGATTTCATTAAATGACATAGAAGGATAATGGATACTAATGTGCAGGATTTCTCTTTATAATTTCTTAAACTGAGCCATAAACTGTATGAAACGAAAGAGCTAACACGCACCTGTCCGAAGAGCAATTTCTAGCTTCAGTTCTCAATCAACTTCATTTATTACAACTTCAAGCTCTTCGAAACCGTATCTAGGACTTTTATAGTTCACGGTGAAACTTAATAGATATTGCTACACCAAATTTGCAGTGTCACTACAAATGACAATTATATTTAACAAAACCGACAGATATTCATGCCCAAAGTGAAAGTTTTGTTTCCATTGTTGTATTATGAGTTTCAATATGACACCATAGTTGTCTAATAATAATAACACCCATGATTAATTTCATTTCATTAGAAAGGATGGGTTCGAGTTGAGACGATTAAAATTCGAGCCAAATTTGACTTGAGCGGAACTAGAGAATCTTGTTTTAGCTTAAATGAGTTTTAGTGAACTTGGATCCTACTTTTATCACAAAATCACTAAATTATGGAGTCTGGGTCACATCGTTTTTTATCAGTTGACGGTTTACATCGACTACAGTTTACATCGACAACAGGTTACATCAACTACAGTTTACATCGATTACAGTTTACAACGATTATAGTTTACATCGGTGGCTCCCAGCTGATTTTGGGCCATGTCCCACCAAGACATTTCTAAAATCCTGAGGCCCCCCTCGTGATATTTATATTTTGTTGTTCAAAATCTTACGTCTATTCACTTGAAGGAAACTTAAAAACCTATTAACTTGGTATCATTTTTTGGGTCGTCCTCTGGGCATATTTTATACTAAAGAAAAATGTTGTCTGAATATAACACCTTTTATAAGATGTATGACGTCAGTGCTTTATTTTTTTTTTTTTTTTGCTCTTTAAATGCATTTGGATATGACGTCATTCACATGAAATTTTTTTGTTTCAAAATAAAGGCTCTGAAGTATAGTCAGCCGAAGGGTGCCGAACAGAAATATTGTCTGAATATAACACCTTTTATAAAATGTATGACGTCAGTGCTATATTGTATCTTTTTTGCTTTTTAAATGCATATGAATGTGACGTCATTCACAGAATTTTTTTTTCAAAATAAAGGCTCTGAAGTATAGTCAGCCGAAGGGTGCACCAAAACATTGCCATACCCCACTGGTGGCGCATGCGCCCCACGTTGGTAATCACGGGTTTACATAGATTTATAGTGGACATAACACTCATTATTTTGGTGAATTTTTATGGGGAAAAGTTTCAGAGCTTCAAATGTTTCTAGAGTCTTAAATGTGGAGGGATTTTTTCTGGTATGAAAAATATAAGAAATATGGGAAACAATTAGATATTAGAAAATTCTTGTTCAAAACAAGTGGTCCAAGTTGACCAAACCATATTGGTAAACCCTATGAATCGAATAATATAATGTATAGAAAACAAAAGCTAACTAAGATAGCCCAATATGCTCCTGAAGCTATATTAGATTTTTGTGAGTAAAATAATGTCTTGGCAACAAGGAAATAAACTATAAGAGCACAAAAAAGGGCGTATCTTGGAATTGTGTTCGGAGTGTGGGGTTATAAAATTCTGTTTTGAACAAATTGAAAAATTTGTATATATGTTAGGTTACGTTTTTACCAGTCGGACGAAAATTTCGGGGGAGAGGGGTTTAAACCCCGTAATCCTCTGGAAATGGCCTTGAGCACAACATAAATTCAAATTCTAAAATGGCATTAAGGCTCATAAAACTTAACTGTTAATACAGACCTTAGTTACTTCTTTTTTTACATCCTTTGTTTTATCTGCAACTTTTGTTTCCTCCTTAATAACTGGTGTTATTTCATTTTTTGAGTCATCAATTTCGACATCCTTCTTGATAACTTTTACTGCTTCCTTTTTCAAATCTGTTTTTGCATCTTCCACCTTTTTAGTTTCATCCGCAACTTTTTTGGTAGCCTCTGGCTTCTCCTCAGCGGGGCGAGAAGCTACTAAAGCGATCAATAAGCAAAATGCCAACGTCTTTATCATCATATTTGCTGCCTTTTTACCTGCAAAAATGAAGAAAAGCAATTACTTTATTTGAGATAACAGTGTGGTCCCTTTCTCTGTCTCTCTCATTCACCTTTTATTTGTCTGATCTAGATTTATCTGGTCCTTTGTAATTTTATTAAAGAGGATTGAATAGCTTAGAAATCATTCTGTGAGCCTCAATGTCGGTTGACCGTCTCAAAGACAAAGGGTCCGTTAGTGAATTCTCCCAGGGGACTATTTATAATTGAAAGCTGCTGAGAGTCTGTGTTTAGATCGAAAATACAGTGATGCTGTATCAGCAAGGTTTTCAGTTAAAGTGGGTAGCACAACATGGAACTCAAAAAGCTGCAAAGTTGATCAAGTGACATTTTTTTTTGCTAATTTTGGTGTTTTCTTTGCGGGCATGCTTTAATATTTTAGGGACTGCCCTTTCTTGAACTTTTAAAATGAAAATTCTGCTCCGTTTATTCCAAAAAAGATGACGCTTTCTAGTGATATAAATTTCTTTAAAACTAAATACCCTCTGGCGTATCTCTGGCACAAAACAGAAATTTTCTGGGAGAGTGGGTGTTGGCTTTAATTCTGTCATTTATTCAAACCTCTTACCCGAGCTGTACAAGCGGTGGCAAGACCACCCAATCAATTTTAAACGGTTTGGCCGCAAAAACTAAAAAAGTTTAGGTTTTTTTTTGTTAAACAGAAAAACTGGTTTCATGCCTACAAAGACAAATGACTTGCCACAGAACGCATTAGACTTGTATAATTTGGGCTATATATTTACACATATGAAGGGGTTGGGGGTTAGATCAGGTTAGGTTATGTTGGGTTAGTTTAAGTTAGATTAATTTACCCCCGCCCCCTTAATATGCAAATTCATACACCCAAATTATATCATTTTATAAACTAAGCATTGTATAAACTAAAGTATTTCATTATGATTATTTAAATTCGCTTTTCGAGGATGTTCTGTTTAACAGACAAGTACTAAAGTTTATAATGAACGAGATACGATGTTCCTTTAAGGTATCGAATCCCCTTAATGTTTACCAAAGTTGGTATTCAAGGATTTCTAAGCTTATGGGTTACACGTTTCGAATAATATTGTAAAATAGTTCGAAATAAAAAAAAAAATGAGTAGTTTACATGTTTTACAAATGTTGCTAAAGTTGCTATTAAGGTTTCTTAAGCCAATTGATTACATAACAAGTAACTGAAATGAATTAATAAACGCAATACATTTTATACGGTAAAAAGATAAATATATGAACATATATAAACTAACAATCAGCACAGCACATTCGGCAAGCATAATTGACCCTAGGATATGCATATAGCCACAAACAACCATATGGCTTTAATTCAGTAATTAAAGATAATTTACTAAAATAATTGGGTAGAAGCTCAGGTTAGAATCTTAGGTTCAGCTCTCATACCAATAGCGACGTTTTAAACTATTATGTTTAATTCGCATTTTGATTGCAAGTCAGAGAATAATACTGTTATGAGGAAGCTAAAATCAAAACACAAGAAGTAGTTATTTCCAAAATCATGTCTGATTTTCACCAAAGTGAAAGTAACCATGACTGCCCCTGACTACAACTTGTATCACAACTCGTATCACAACTCCCGTTTTGGGTATTAGTTTCCGTTCCCGACCGGAACTATCCGACGGTTACTCTCGATCACCACGACCATTACTAGAACGTTTCTACAGAGAATTAAAGACATAAAAGTCTCATTTACATGAGAAAAGAGAGCAAAGGGTTAATTATAAAACAATCAGCAATTATCCTGTACAAGAAAGGGGTTGCCACCCAGTAAGATCTACACTCTTTATATTAAAGTTTAACTTCAATATTAACTATTGAAAATATCCTCAATATCTATCTTTTCAAACTTTAAAGAGTGAGGGCTTAGGAGGAGGAGAATTCCTTCCCTTCCCTAAGCCCGATTCAAGCTATCCTAAATACGGTGAAAGCTTCCGTTTCCCTCAACACTTTGATTTTGACGCTAAATTTGAAGTTTTGCAAAACAGAAAATGTTTCATAAATTATAGTCACTCTTGGAAATAGTACACTCCCAAAAAACATTCAAGCGGGGGAGAAGGTTGGAAATGTCAAAACTTATTTTTTACATCATAATTTATCGGATCACAAAAAAGTCTTCTCCTGATAGCCCACGACCATTAGATCGGTGTGTCACCTCTTGTAAAAAAAAAAGAATATCCCTGAATGATGGTCTTCTAAAAAATGCACCATTTCTTATTTCTAAGCATGAAATCTTGTAAATTCTTACTTAGGGTTCTCGGACATGCTGAATTGGATGGTTTAATTTTCATACAGATCCCCCCCCCTTATTGGTAGTTTTCTTCCTTTTCTTAATTTACACATTTTCTTTTACTAATAAGTGTTAACTACAAAAGGAAAAACTTGGTGAAAAAGGAAAGTAATATATTTTTTGGCTGAGGCATATTACCACTTTAAAAAGGGAATAAAACTTGTCCGCAAATTCTCAGTAATGGCAGAAATTGTGCAATAAAATCTTTCTTTTGAAGAGGCTACTTGGAGAAAGCAGGAACGTAAAGTTTATAGAAAATAAACTTGTTTTGAAGGCTAGTTGACAGACTTTACAACTCCAAGAATCCTGCACGAAGGATCCCCCTGAGAAGGGAAAAATGTGACAAAATGAGTGATTCCACTATGTGCCCCATTAAAAATGCTTTTCAAATATAATGGTTGATATCGCAACAAATGTGACTACTCCTTCCACCCTAATGGGGCAGGATATAGCCCTTGCAAAACCCGGAGAATCGTGGAGTTAAATAGAAATAATCCTAAGACTGCAATTCATAGGAATTATTTGCATATTATTGCCTTATAACAAGTGCTTTCACGTTAATATTTGCGTTTGACTTAGAGCTTTATGGTTTGGCTTTCCCCCCTATTAGTCCCAATAGAGGAAAGGAGGTTGGGGTGTAATTGTTGGGGGAGGGAGCAATTTGTATTTGGCTTAGAGCTTGATCTAGTCCAAACAGGGGGAAGAAGGCTGGGGTGCAAATGTGGTATCTAACATTATATTTTGAAACATGAATATATTTTGAGAAACTTGAATATATTTTGAAAACGTGATAAGTTGAATATATTTTTTTCTAGTTCTTGAAATGGAGATGAGTTTGACATAAAGAAAACATTTATGAAAATTTATTTGTCAATTTACCAATGAGACCAAATTGCTTGTTTCAAATATAGATATATAAATTAACCGTACAGGTTTAAATTAACCCCTTTCCCTTGTGTCTTTCAGAGCGTTCACACGTGCAGTTTTAACGTTATACCACTTTTGCATAATCCTGTGAAAGCACTTGTGAACAGATTCAGTTGAATTGTTAAGTTATTTCAAAAGAAGATACCAGACCAAGAATCATACCCCACCAGGAAAAAAAAAATCCCGTTCAAGACAGTGAACACTAACCGTAAGAAGGTACCACTCACCGAAATAGCTGTAAAGACGTTAGATGCACTTGACTTACTGACGAAGATCAAAATTACCAATTTGCGGGTAGGTAAATAGCTAAAGTTGAATCACAAGTTTCACTGGAACACTACCTTAGGCTTTTCATAACACAAAAACCGCTAGGAAGCCATGATAAGGGACTACTTGCTTCTTGATCATTTGCAGCCTCCATATTTTACAGGAGCACTAATTAGGGAGGATGATAGGGGTAGCCAATAGCTCCCCTAGGTTTTTGAAAAAGTCTTTTTGTTATTATCATTCAAAACTACTACTACCACCGCAGCGCCAAGCCGCCTGAGGGCAACACAGCCACGCAATTCCCATTTCCTTTAAATCTTTCTTTATGACGTCCTCCCACCAGACAAGGACGACCTGCTTTCCGTTTATCCCTAGACGGTTGGCGCCTCCTTCATATCAATATCCCTTCCCCCATGAAAACTTCCTTCATAGAAAGATCCTCCCATATAACCCCCGACCCCTACTCCCACTACCAGAAAAAATCACCGAGTAAAACGTCTGTATGCGTCCAAAGAACCAATACTATATGTCAACATTGGGCAAGGTTCAAAAATCACAGCCCTGTTCCCAGAGACTTAGGCGGATTAAGCCATCTTGAAAGCTATATTTATTATATTTTCAACCACGATGAAGAAAATGGCAATCTGAAAATTTTGATCGGATGACTTTGGGAAAAAAATGAGCATGGAAGGGGGCACAGTTGCCCTCCATTTTTCTTGGTCACTTAAAAAGGGAACTGGAACTTTTAATTTCCGTTCCAATGAGCCCTCCCATGATATTCTAGGACCACTGGGTCGATACGATCACCCCTGGGAAAAAAAAAAAAAAAAAAAAAAACAAATAAACACGCATCCGTGATATTTATTCTGGAAAAAAAAACAAAATTTCACATTTTTGTAAATGGGAACTTGAAACCTCTACAGAAGGGTCCTCTGATATGCTGAACATGATGGTGTGATCAAACAGTTCGTGGTAACGAACTGTAAGTAAGGAGCGACCCGGCTCAATGGTAACCGAAACTTTAAAAAACGGAATTTTGATACCAATCCATACATCAAAAGAATCAGATTTTAATTCTAATTTCAAATATTTAAGTTTAATCAGGTTGAATCCTACCTAACAAAAGTTAAGCGCCTGAGAAAATTTGGCTGATTTTCGAAAAAAGGGGGAAAGACCCCCTTAAAAATTATAGAACCTTAATGAAAATCACACCATCATATTCAGCGTATCAGAGAACCCTACTGTAGAGTTTTCAAGCTCCTATTTACGAAAATGTGGAATTTTGCATTTTTTGCCAGAAGAAAGATCACGGATGCGTGTTTATTTGTTTTTTGTTTTTTTCCCAGGGGTGATCGTATCGACCCAGTGGTCCGAGAAAATCGTGGGAGGGCGCATTGGAACGGAAATTAAAAGTTCTAATGCCCTTTTAAAGTGACAAAAAATAGAGGGCAACTAGGCTCCCTCCTACTTTCATGTTTTTTCCAAAGTCATCCGATCATAATTTTGAGATGTTCAGCATAGTCGAAAATATGATAACTATGTCTTTCAGGATGACTTAATCCCCCGAAGTCCCCGGGGGGAGGGTTAAAAGTTATGAACTTTACCCAATGTCAGTAGAGATGCCCCTATTGATCGTGACATTACCACGTGGTTTATGGTTTTCTCAGTGAGAATGAAAAAACAGGAATTTTCTCACTTGAAAAACCATGAATTTTGTCACATTTATGGTTGTTTTCATGGATGGTTATGTGTGTTGTTCGATTTATTTGATGTTTTTCTCGGATGTCAACATCAAATTATGGAAGTTTTATGGTTTTTGTCAGTGAGAATTTGAAAAACAGGAACTTTGTCACATTTATGGATGTCAACAGCAATTCATGTCTGTTATATGGTTTTCTCAGAGAGAATGAAAAAACAGGGATTTGCCAAATGTTATGACATTCCCGGAAACAGTTAGATCACGTGTTTCCTTCTCAGCCAATCAGCGAGTCGGATACATCCTCCTTCTCAGCCAATCAGAGGGCTGGTTACATATTCGCGGTGGTGGGAATATAAGGAACGGGTTTTTTTGCTATAGTTTTATTAGTCTGTGATTAGAATTCAAAGGAGTGAGAAGAAGAACAGTTTTGACTTTACTCATTTGGATTTATTTTTGTGTGTGTTGATTGTCGATGAGTGGAATGTTTACCTTATAATAAGTTGATAGTGGAGTTGATGATAATAGTACAATATCACCAAACATTGCGGTGGAAATTACGAAAGGATCGCGGCTTTGTCTGGAATGGGATGCAGTATATGCAAGATATGTGATATCCTTGAGCAAATTTAAAATGGAGGATCAATTATGTTTCGCTGCTAAAGTTGATATAGCACATGTGAATAGACTTCAATGTGCTTTAAGTGCATTAGTGAAACATATTGAAGACATAAACAGTATCGTTAAGTCATTCTGATGTGTTGTTCTAATTATTCAATAAAATTGTTTCGAAATCGAAAATGTCCCTTTCTTTTCTGGTTAGAGCTGACGAATCAAGGTCAGTCTAGAGTCAACAGTCGGAGCGAAAGGTTTGAAGAATGAATAGATTTGAGAAAGAGAGTATTAGATCAAATCCAGAGTATATAGAAAAATATTTGATTTTGGATGATGATTTCCTCAAGTTATCTCTTAAACGTAGGATATCCTATTGTTAGGTAACTATTGACAATATAATGAGGAGTGATTCTTCCCAATTGGACTATTTTATGAAACTTTTAAAATGTTATTAAAATGCTTATACCCAATTTATTGATATATTAATTGGAACAAAGCAGAATCATATAGTGGATATACTTTTGAAAACATTGCCAATGGATTCAATGTATATGGCTCCCCCATCATTCGAAAGAGCTAACGTCACAGAGTTACTCCTCTCTCCCCCATTTTCTCTCATTGAATTTATCGAACGAAGAGGATCAGTTTCGTTTTAGCTGCGAGTGAGTTGACATCGGAAACCGAAAAATGTTCTATATATGTCCACTGTGCATGTACACTCTTGGCAGTTGGAATCAATGTGAGCATTGTACAATCATTGATGAATATAGTGAAAAGCGTAAATTATATAATCCTTGTAAATTGAATAGAGGCTATGCACTACAAATTAAAGGATGTAATTCATGTCTTGAGGAGGTGTGTGACTCTCATCCTAGAGGGCACCTGTGCTCCAATTGTCACTATGATAAATGTGATCAGTGGGAGAATACTTACCCCGCTATGATTGGAAAGAATCCCAAACGTGATTTTCAGTTTATTTCTACGAGATTGGTATCGTCGCGGATTTAAATTATTCTGGGAAGAGGAATCTGGTCTACGATTCAACTGTTGGGGTAACAAGACAATTTGGTTTCTACGTCATCGTTGTGATGACACCACCTACTATGACTATAAACCTAGTGATTTTTATTTGGCAGTTACCGAATGTGATTCACCACTTGAAAATACTATATGTGATATTGCTTCAAATAGACAGATTGAAACTCTTGAATTTCATAATATGAATGCAAATAGTATCATTGACTATACAAAGAGATATGACAAGAGTGAAGTTACATTGTGCCGCAGAAAATGTAACCCTGACTTTGCAGTCAATCAAGATCAATATACAGTGAATCCAAATGATTTACCAGCATTAGTGGTTCATGATAGTTTCCTATACATTGAAGATGAAGAAATCTAAAGTGAAGATTTAAAGACATTGTTGTATATATATACATTTTATTAATAAACAAATCCACAAACATTTTTTAAGCACTTTACTCTTAGGGCACTGAAATCAATACTATATAGGTCTGAGAGGATATTTTCCACTAGAAAGTCGTTCAAACGGGGATTGTCAAAATAAATGTGGAGAAACTGCTTGTAAGTATATCCATGACATCGGAACACAACATATAGTAGTGCATGGAAGCCACAGCTTTTAGTCCTTAGATCCTGCACCCTCTTCCGATTTTGAATAATAGTTTTCCCACTGCTCTCAATATAGTTGCTGAGGTGGGGTGTGTAGAATGTATAGGGTAGGCCAAGAGGATCAAAAAATTCAATCGTCTTCATTGTTTGAAAGATGCATAACCAATGACCCGTCAGCACAGTCGACGGACTGCTATTAACAATAATCAAGGTATTGTTGACACTTTGAATTTTTCCAAGAAAGTCCGAGGGCAGACAATAGGATTTGTACTGGGACATGTTTGGGTCCATATTAAATACATCGATTATTTGACTGGTGTTCAAGGCACTAAGTCTAGTAGAACACTGCCTTCGGGAGTGATTTCCCAATAGGTTTCATATTGGTTTAGCGATATTAGTGCTATACTCTCTGCCAATGAGTCGGCAAATGTACACTCTAAACGCATACTCCCTGTACGTACTATACTCATATCCTGTGTACCGAAAAATCCTAAAAAGTGATACCGCGTTTTTTAGCAAAACTATTTTCGGTTATACCATTTTCAAATAGTTAAGAGTCATGATCTAGGGTTTGCATGGTCAGCTCGTACAATGTTCACTAGGATCTATTAATAGATAGATTGTAGAGTGGGATACCGTTTACTTTGCACACAAGAGATGAAAGTTCAAACATCTCGAATTTATGTGGGCATTCAGTCCATGATCCAATTGCACTGGCACTTTTTACAAAGGCCAACTCCAATTTCGACGGAATTTCGCCATTGATAAAGGATGACTCGGTGAAGGTGCGTGACCCCATGGCAATATGACGTGGAATGGTGATTGGGTGTGGAACAAGTAGTTTAATGTTGTTACCATTGGCTCTCAGTTTTTCCACAGCCAAAGCAACAGAACTCATGACCTGTTGTTTGCGTACATGAAGTATTGCCGAGGTGAGGGAGAGACTTACATCAGGATTGGCAGCAAGTTCTTTTCTCAATATGAAATTGGAGGGTGCAAGCGTTAGTTTTATATCCACTTTAACATTGGGCGGCAGCCATTGGGGTATATTAAATATTTCATTATATATTTTTCCAACTAGATGTAATTCACTAGTTGTAGCATTTTTAAGTGCATCTGTACTATCAGTATTAGTAATATATTTATATCAATTGGAGGTGCCTCTCAATTCCTTGTATGACTTGGGTGTCATCAGCATGAATTGCATATAGCTTGCATAATTGGAGAGATTGTTGCTTGTGCTCACCAGCGTGCCATTGATGTAGACAGTAATTTGACGAAATAAATTATATAGTATATAATTTTCATAGGATACCCCATTGCCCCAAATCGGCATTGAATTATTAGTTTTCCGGACTTTCATTTGCAAATCTATAAATGTTGTAGACGAGTACATAAAGTAGTCTTCATTAGAATAAATTTGAAAGTGGATATTGTCAGAGAGAGGTTGTTGTGGATAAAATTGTTCAGAGTATCCATGCTTGACACTCACATCGTCATTTTCGGCATTGAATAGATTCAATGAGGCGGTGATTGAAGGTTGGGAATCCTTATGCAGTAGGTAGGACATTTTAGGAGAAGAAATCTAGTTTCGATCTGACAATTTTCTTCCTGGGGCTTCTGTTTACGCTACGTGTCGGCTTTTTCCTTCTTTTCTTTGACAAAAGGGATGTATTTCGTTTTCTTCCTGAGTAGAGACTGATGAGGGATGCGTTGTTTCTTGACCTTTTTAAACCTTTACCATTTTGTTTTAATCTCTCGCCAAGGGTTCGCGCACTGAACCTACGATTTCCCGAAGCACGTTCTTTAAAATCCTTGCCAGAGCCCCAATCGTATAGTGTAGAGGATGCAAAATCCGTCACATCCGGTAAAAGATATTGTTGAGCCAATGGTAGCGCAGAGCGAAAGAGCTTTGACAATGAGCTGCCACGATTGGAGCCAAACATTGAAGTACGAGATTTGCTATAGTCCGTTTTAGTACCCTGGTGTCTTGTGAAAAGGATTTTAACATAGTAGTCACTATCAGTACACGTGAATATAACTTTTTTATTACAACTCTTGCTGTTGAACAATAGGATGAAAATGGCATATAATCACAGCTAAACCTTTTGAAATTGCTATGGGATCACCCAATTCAGTTCTTAGTGTTAACTGACAGAGCTCCAAATAGGAAGTGTTTACGGGGATATACTGAAGATGCTTTATATTGTAGTGATGAATATGTTCTTGATTGGTTTTTCGTTCAAGAACTCGTAGGAGGGGAACATTTGAATTACCAACTCGAGATGTTTCCACAAATGAAGCGTAGAGAAATATACAAGTGTCTGTGGAGAAGGCAGGCGGGTAGTCAGCGAAAATGAAATTAGTGTTTCCTGCACTTTTACCATTGATTATATTTATCTTAAAGCCAAGAAAATCATTTAGGTTATAATGGAGAATAACTTTTTCGTTGGCAATAGGTGAACTAATGTAGATCTTGCACTCCTTCTTTTAATAGCTGAAATGAAAAGCTCCCTTTTTACGAGCGGAAATTCTTTTATTAATAGAACGACATAAATCATTCATACAGATGAGTTCCTCGTAGGGTAATTCAATATATGGAAAATCCATCCAATTGATTTTTTGAATTTGTTCTTGATCCCCGGGAGGTGGCGGCCAATCATAGGGTCTAATTTTTATATCATATTTACGATCCTTTCTCAGGATGTCATAGGTATTTTTGAGAATACAGTCAAAAAGAGCCACTTCATACTTTCCATCGAAATTAATGGTGGGTGAGAGTTTCGAACAAAAATCACTTGTTCTATTCAGTTCATTGGAGAGAGGATCAGAAGAATTGGACGTGAAAGTCACATAGAAATCATTGGCCATTGTTAATATCTTCAGCACTGACCCAAGAATCAAAATCTGAGTTGTATCCTAGCCACCGAACAAGCAACTGTTTCTTACCATGGCGTGTACGACTCTTTAATATCTTTTCAATTTGATAACTGTCACTAGTGTTTCTAACTTTTTGCAGTTCATATTCATAAAAACTGCCGAGAATCTCATCATCTTTGGTATCTCGCAGTCGATAAGTTATGGGTATGGTGTATAGGATTTTGGACACTTTAAAAAGTTCGGTGCTCCATAAATAATTCCCCTTTTCAAAAATATTGGTGGTTCTATTAATTTGAACAGTATCACCAACATTCAATTTCTTCTTCTTTTTCTCTTTTTCACCCTTGGAGTATTGCTTTAGAAAAGCATCAAATGTATTTTCATTGTAGTGAACATCCGTTGGTGTAGAGTTGGACAGAGATCGATGGGGTCGTTGATTATAAATCAACAAGATTTTATATAAATAATTAAAAAAATCCGGTGTATTTTTCAATGTTCAATATATTTAAAATAAAATAAGAATAGTTCTTATTAATAGTTCAGCCAATGCATCCTTTATCGGACTGTGACTATGATAATGTGTTTTATTAAATTTCAAAAGAACCCTTTGCACTAGGGGATTAAAAAATTCACTAAAGTTATCCGGTTGAATTTTTCTATCCGAATCATGTTCGAGAATACTTTCAATGCCCTGTGCAACTTCGACACATCTCTTCGATCCCAACGGACTGGCAGAAGCATAGCGACTAAAAATACCGATTGCAAGCCGAATCTATTTGTAGGGTACATTGTGACGCTGTTGAAGTGCGTCTAAAGTTCAAAGATCCGTTTGCATTATATGCAGAGGGAAAAAGGCTTTAGTTTGTCGATATTGTTTACTGCGAAGCCTGTGATTTCGATGCAGTGTGTAACTCGATTCATTTTCTAGATACTCTTTTGCATTTTTCAATGTGGGGGTGCCGGAGACAGCTTTGGAAAGCGTTTTGGGAGAACTCAAACTCCCCGCTTCACCAATATTTTCATAGACACCTTTCAAAACTTCATCCATTTTGAGCGTAAAAACGTAGCGTAATGTCCACTCCCCTCTTGCACACTGGCGGGCCAATCAATTCGTCCTCGCTTTTGCCTAGCAGCCACAGGTTTTGTAAAATCAGTGACGCTGCTAGTACCTTCAAATATTGAATCTTCTTCTTTTTTAAATGGTGTTGTTGGAGGACTAAATTCTCTTAGTTTCTTTAGAATTTGCTTATTGCCAATAAGACTTTTGGGAAAGTTTGTTACACACAGAAAGGTGTATAGATTATCGTCAAAGGATAAGAGTCCTTTACGATTCGTCACCATATCACAAATTAAATCAACTAGATTATAACTTTTTCCCTGAATTAAAATTCGTTTCCCTGTGCTCTCGACTTGAACTTGATCGCCAGTTTCCAACACGAGATAAGATAATACTCTTTTACTCTGTTCTCGATATGTCAATGGCAATAGGTTTCCAATTTTCGATACAATCGAATTCAATTCCTTCTCCTTTGATTGCACTGCAGAATCTTGAGGAGATGTTTCCTGTTTAGAGGGATCGGCGACGGGTCTCTCACGATCTGGTTTATTTTTGTCCACACTTCGCAATGCATCTTGAAGCAAAAGCAGTTTTTTGTCATCTGCAATATTCTCATCGTTAATGAATTTGCTTAGATTGTCCTCAAAATGTTAGATGGGCAAGAGAACAAGTTCAAATGGTGTCAATTTATAGGGTTTTGCCATTCTCACTAGAGAGAACTGTTTACAAGTCCTGCAATTATCGGTAGTAAAAGTGTGAAAAAGCTACCGCCTGCTTGAAGGAGCCGTGTTCTTTTAAATTTTTTTCCCGTTTTTTTAAAATCCCATGCGCGGACACTGGAACGATGTTGCGTTGTCTGTTGTCTAAAACCTTATGGCAGCTGAACATTGCCCTCAGTTAAATTTAAACATAATTCAGATATTAGATTAATGAAATCATTGTCAACACCATGTTTAAGTATAGCCTTCCTAAGCAAGCGTTTTGAAGTGCTTAAAACGGAAAACAGATGCTCTTGTTCATGTAATTTCTTCAGTGTCATAATGGTGACTAATAGTCTTTTCTACTGTTCACTGGAAGATATACTGTAATTTCATTGTTGAAAATGTCGGTGACTACACGTAGATCCTCGGGCGTGCTCTGATTAAGATCCAGCAAAATGTAACCGTAGGGCTTGCTAGTCGCCTGAGTGTACGCTGACAACATACTTTTAGGGGCGCGGGGTTATATCTGCTTTTTTAGATTCTTGCGCGCGATATAATCACGAACGACTCGATAGATAATATAGACAGTGCAATTCAAAGCAAGGGTTCGCATACATTTGCTCTGATGAAACAGATTGTGTAGAACTAGGGTAACGGAAATGTGTTCATGATGGGAGCGAACGGTGAACAGTTGTAGCATTTCCTGTGAGAACTGTTCAATGGATTCAGCCAAATCATCAATGATCAACCACGAGTTCGATTCAATACTATTGAAAACATCAAGTCCTCGTATGAATTGTATTGGTATGATTGTGGCAATAGCCTTTATTTTATCATAGGACTCCTGCCAAATACTATAGCAATAGTAGATTTTTTTCGGCTTCTTCAAAAACATTTTATCGCAATTTTGAATTATTTTAGTTAAAAGTGTTGTTTTCCCCGACATTGACGGACCACACAGAATCGATCTGAAGCGTGCTTTAAATTGATACATGCTGTTGACAATAGTCGGACTACAACTAACTGTAAATCATATGTGCTCAATGAATAAGTAGCGATAATTTTCCCCATGAATCTATGTATTCAAGAACAACAAAAACACAATATTTCATTACAGTATTTATTTCGGCACAGCATGAAAACGAATATTTGCAGTCAACATGAACAACGATAAAAATAATAACATTTGCTCAACAAGAACAATTGACAAAATTTCATGGTCAAAATGAAAACTCTATTTGTTCAACATGAACTGCAATGATAACACTTTATAAATAAGCACTTTTTTGTCTTTAAAAACACTTTTCTGTTCAACAACAACACTTTTTGTCCATCATCAACAACACTTTTCTGTACAACACTATATGTCAACTTAAACACTTTTCTATACCTGACACTTTTTGTACAACAGAAAATACACACACTCAGGGAACAATAGCACAGTTGAACATTATGAATTTAAAGGTGATGTCCCCCACCCCCGGGGACCGCGGGGCCAACGGCTGGCCGGCCGCGGGCGGGACCCCCCCCCTGGGCGACCGCGGGAAGGGACCCCCCCTCCCCCGGGAACGGTGGTGGAAAAAGAATAGTTGTCGTCACTGCTATGGGTTAGTGGGTGAGTTAGTGGTGGGGGTGTTGAGTTAGGTTAATTTATGAATAGGTTGGGTTGGTGGTTAGTCAGATTAGGGTAGTTTATCCAGACCAAGTTGATTGCGATAGTCTATGAATTCAACTCGATCTGAAATACGATAGTGGCCATGGGGTAGAACAGTCAAAGCAGTCTCGAGCACATAGATCTTGTCTGATATATATGATATTGAAGTTTTATCTCCTCTCACAGTATAATTTTTATACTTTAGAGAGCGAATTGCAAACAATTGTGCTCTCGGCACTAGGCTAATTTCTACGAACTCTCTGTACACGCTCATGTTAAAATTACTCTTTACAAAATGTATAGGCGCCGCTTTACACGCCTTCTTTTCATTCCCACTATGTGTTTCCACGCACTAGACTTTGGGACCCGGGACCACCCCCCTGGATATCAAATCACTCCCCGTCTCTGATTTTAATTTTAATAGTTGGTTGGGGGCTTGACGTTTCACCAACTCGGGGTAGAGTGATGGATTCCAGTTGGTGAAATCCATCAACGAGCTGATGTGCACCCCATTTTGCAAATCACCCAATAAATCCAATTCAGTCCCATTTACCTTTAACAGCAGAGAATCTGTATCACCATAGTAAACTTGAACCTCCCCTCCCGTGGCCATTGCACCTTGCACACATTGTAAAAGAACGACAACATGAGCTTTTTTGAAATTTCTAGTACTGAACTGCCGCCTGCGATATTCTTGATCAATACTACATTTCGCTTTCGCCTGTGTAGAAGAACCATGCCAGTCTCTATGCTAGTGAATGATGTAAAATTGGGGTCGGCAATAATTCGTGCACAGTCTAGAGGGTCAGTCACGACGTCGCAGCGAGATCCATTACGTACGCTGTCACACATTTTGCCAAACGCTGAATTTAGGATGAGCTTATACATTTCCTTCTCCACCATTGAATTTGCCCTAGAGCGTTTATCGACAAAGGTGTCGAAAAAAGTTTTCAAATAGGGTCGCTGATTAAAATGCAAGACATGACATATCTGGGTTATTTTTAAGCCATTGCTCAACATACAATGCGAAAGCATAAAATGAAGAACACTAGCCTACTGAGAGCCAAACGATGAAAAAGGTGTTGGTGGGGAGGGAGCCAAATGCCTCCTCACCTATTCACCCAAAGAACGATTGTTGGGGATCAGCGAGTCCCAGCTCATCGACTAATTGATACAGGGAAAGACACAATCTTTGACTGAGTCGTGAAGCGCCAGTGGACTGTGACCATCAAATTCAAAGAACTATCCTTGTGGCCCATTGTCCTCGACGGTGGTAATGTCGGGGAACTCAAAAGGATTATCAAGCCATTGATAGTTCCCACACGGCAAAGAGTAGTGTGACATTGCCGAGGATTACAACGAGTTCATGTCCAAAAACACTGCAGTTGACTTTGCACCGGTGCTTTGTCCGCTCGGATCGGTTGATAAGACGCGGTCCCCATGAAAAACATACCCACCCCTCATTGAACGCTCCACAAAAAGGTGCTGATATACGTCGGTGATTAGGCCTATTTCCTCCCAGCTATATTTTAAAATTAAATCCATTACTAAATGGGGTGTAGAAAAATAATATCCTATATCTAACCCGAACTCTGAATAGATGTGGTCTGTTTTCTTACAGAATATATCCAACAGAGTTAGAACGTCACTGGCCAAGTACAGACTACAATAATCCCATCCATTTTTACAACTCACCTTAGACCACACCTTTTTGGCACACTCATACTCCGCGGCTTTGCATTCACTGTTGGTCAGTGAATTGTAAAAAGCTTCAATTGGAGGTAGTTTCTCCTCACTTAAGCGTGCGCCAGAACAGTAATAATCGTATGCGTATATACCTTTGCATGTCAACAGGTCATACATTTCACTGTCTGGAAAGTGCTGTTTAAGCAAGGGAAAGCTATCAAAATTGTCGCTTTTTTGCACTTGAATCAATTGACTCAATGCCTTGGGGAAAAAACTAAAAGAATCTAAAAACCTGATTTTATTACAGCACGTATGCCCATTATCCACTGCCTGCCATTTCAGTTTGAGAAGGAATAACTTCTCAGCTGATTTGGGAATTATGTTATAGGCAAATGAACTATTTACCCATGGACAATCTACTCCCCCTCCCTCCTTCTGCATACGTGCCAGTGCCTGTAAAATAAATTTTAAATCATAATTGGAATTATGAATAAAAACGGTGATAAAAAACTGCTGGCTAACATTTAAATTACACGATTGATGCGCAACCCCTCTAAAATTACTAGCCCCCGAGGCGCTTTACTGCCCCACATGGTCATGAGGTCTAACATTCCCCCTCCCCCCACGTTTCCCTTTAGTCCCCTCCTCTGTACACCCTCACTGGCCACCACAACCTATTTTTTTATTTTTAATTACAATATAATCCTCTGCGGACAGCCCCCTTGTATAATGGGTCTTTCTAACTCAATAAATGTCATCCTTATTCGTGACCAGTAGCTTAGTCTGTGCCTTGACCATGCACTCCCACTCATCCAATGGTTCTACTATTTCTAACAACCGCATGGTGTTAGAACTATCTCTTTGCGCGTGGGCGTAGGACACTGCAATAGCCTGGTGTTCTTTGACTCGGTTTGGAAATTGGGGATCGTTCACCTCCACCAGCTTAGCCTCACAGTCCAAAGATATTTTGTTGCATTGGAGAAGTGTATTCTGGAAATTTTTGAAGCATAGAATGGCCCTATCCCCTGAAACCGTTTCCACTGTCTGGTAGCCATGCCGTCTACAATGCCTTATATGATTTTGTAACTTTAGTTCAGTCCAAAATCTAGAGAGGCATGTTGGACAGTAGAAACAGGTCACCCTGTATTCTTACCCTCCCCCAGAACTCTACTAATGTCAGTGATAGGGTTAAAATGACCGATTGTGTTCGGTTGACTAGGTGGTGTGTATAGCAACCATACCCAGTGTTTAACCAAATGAACTGAGGGACCCCTTATGGGGAATACCACTCCCTTCTTTTTAGAGCGAACCCCATCTTCAAATTCAGTTTTGTATTGTATCACAGTAACGCCAATATTTAAGTGGGCATTAGCCCTTTCAAAAATTTCAATAGATCGAAGCGTTACTGGGTATTTTCCCTCTAGACAAGAAAAATCTACAACTGGAAAACGGACCCCTCCTTCCCATGTATAGCCCAGTAATCTAAATTCGTCTTAGTAGCGTCCCGAGCTAGAGGCTCGAATGCTGATATGAGGAAAGTATATCTGAAACACTTTTGACCTGTTTCAAAACAGATCCGCTGGACACCTTGACAACCCACTAGATCTGGATTATATTTTAAAACTGTACTGCCCTTTCATCCCACTCCCCCCTCTTAAAATAAAATCTTTCTTTATTTTACAAATATTTACGCTTAAATTTTCAACAAATAAAACTACTGAGCCACTTCCATTTTCGTTATAGTTCTCGAGATGCGTTATAATTTGATCGACCCAATCTAAGAAAGCTCCCTCAAAATTTTCAAAATTTGAATAAACCAAACGCATCTCGGAATGTATAAAATGATAGTAAACCTCACTTTTCCCCTCGTTCAAATAAAAAACTTTTAAAACAATTGAAACCTTAATTGATTCCCTACCTCCCCACAATTGAATCTGATTCTCCAGAAGTGCACGAATTTTGTCTACATATGCATGCACAATTTCTACAGGGTCAAAAACAAATTTTCCCGCCATAAGTGTATTAAAGGGATCCCCAAGCGTTGCAGTGAAAACAACTATATTATTTAAAATTCTGTTGGACAGCTGAAAGTCTGGGAGAGTTGTATCCTCCTCTCCTCTTGCATATTATCCCCACCCACAAGATGTTCAATAATAGGGCTATGGGGAGCCGCTTCATTTGATTGAAGTGGGGAAATGTTCATGTTATCTGAGGGCGATGGGTTTCCCCTCAATCCACTGACGAAATCACCTAAAAGCTGCATAGTATTTGGACTTAGCAATGCTAAGTCTAATCTGAATTATCTACATTACCCTGCTCAGCTGTGCTATTATCTACATTTAAAAAATCACCTAAAAAGTCGTCAATATTATCTGGAATTTGATGTAAATCATCCCATAGTGAATTGTTGGGGGGCTCCACGTGTGCCTCCTCTTCTTCCCCTTCTTCACTGGACGGAGAGTAGGGGACCAATGCTCGCCCAATCTATAAGTGAAAAAATAGCTTATTTTCAAAGTGTTCAAATCACCCCTACTGTTTTTAAAATTTGGATTATTATTGGTTAATAAAATTTGGTTAATTCAACTGAAGATAATATAAGATATGACATAGAAGGCAAAAATTTTTTCGTTTATTTTCAGTTTTAAAATTTTTTTTTTTTCGGCGCGCCCCCCCCCGCCCCCCCAAACCTTGCCCCACCGCGCTTCCCGGACCAACCGTGGCGCTTTTCGGAGCCACAGCGCATCCCTGACCCGTGGCGCATCCCCCGGCGCTCCCCCTGACTCGTGGCGCATCCCTGTGTCACTTCCCTGACCCGTGGCGCTTCCCCCAACGCTCCCCTGTGGCACCTCCCTGACCCGTGGTGCTTCCCCCAACGCTTCCCTGACTCGTGTCGCATCTCGGTGGCACTTTCCTGACCCGTGGTGCATCCCCCCAATGCGCCCCTGACTCGTGGCGCATCCCTGAAAAAATTGGAAGAAATAGAAAGGTAGGAAAAAATACTTACATTTGCATATCCCGGCTGCACTTGGGCACCCGAAGGACCAGGTATTGCATGCTGGAGGGCCACTTCCTGACCTTGCATAAGTGGGGCAGCTCTTGAAGGCCCAGGCACTGTATGATGGAAGGTGGACGGGCCGGCGGCGTTACATTCTTGTACAGATGATTGCACTTGTTTTGGAGGCTTCGGCCAGCTACCATATTGCCGGACAGTAGCCTTCGTATGGCCCGCATTATTAAACCTCGCTTTCTTGGAGGGAGGGGGCACGCATTCTTCACAATTTGCCTTAAAAGGAAGCGAAAAAATTAGTATCTAAACAATTTGCCCCCATTTTTACAGAAAGAAAGTTAGTATCATCATCCATGTAATTTTGTCTAGAAAAGGCATTTATCACTAAGAAAGCACAACATAAAAAAAATTTCGTGAAATATACTAATTGCCTCCTTTTTTGAATCTGAGAAAGAAGAATTAAGGCTCACAGAACCGCTCAAAAGCTGATCTAGCTTATATATTTATCACACACCCCGTCCAAAAGATCACGGCCAATCACCCCCACGGCAAATATCCCTGAGAAAAGACATGGTAAAATATCCCCCCCCCCCCACCGAAAGATATCGCGTCCTTTTGAATCTAAGAATTACGACTCACTTAGCCATTCAAAAGCCGGCCTAGTTTATATATGTATCACACCCCCAGAAAAAAACAGCCCCCGGCAAATAACCCCCACAGAAAATATCCCTGAGAAAGGACATGGGAAAATATCCCCCTTCCTACACCGAAAGATATGGTAAAAATGCTATTCAATTTACGCATAATAAAGCAATGTATCTTTTTCTTAAAAATCCCGGGCCCTTTTCAGTAAAGCAAAAGTCAAATTTGCTATGAAGAAGCTATGATGTTAATTTGATCAAAATTATCCTTTTTTCTGTGAGACCTTTTGGTTAAGCCGCTAACGTAAGGATTATGAGGCCGGATGTACTTTTAAAAGGGTGACAGTAATTATCACCTGTTTAAATCATAGCGGAAATGTTTAAGTCAAGCTAGCGGCGGCTTAAATAGAAACGGTTTATTAATAGCTAAGGGTTGTCACTTTAGATAGAAATAGAGAAAGCAAGAATTATATCGATAAAAAGAGTATTATTTCTTTTTGCGAGAATTTGGGGTTGTAAAAAAATGGGGGAGGGAGGGGGATATTGTTAGACCCTAATTCGAAAATAAGTTGTTTCTCTACTTCCACACAGGTTGTGTAGGTCTTAGCTTAATTATTGCATCATTGTGTTTTAATTTGACGGAAGAATAGTTCCATTGACCGCGTTTGTAAGCCGGAAAAGGTGATAGCTAATTATAGCCACGCACTGGAGTCTCGTGTCAAAACCAGAGCGAGCTAATAACAACAGAGCGATGGATGTCTCAGTTAGAGAAAAGATTACAATTGAGAAAAGTCAAACTTTAACGAAAGGAAAATTATTTCTTTTTGCAAGAATTTTGGTTGTAAAACAAAGGTGGATAGGGTTAGGTTTTGAGGGTAAAAGAATATAGTTTATTTTTTCCATTGATTATAATGATGTTTGTATGGTTTGGGGGGGGGGGATTTGGGTTAAAGGAATATATTTAAGTTTTAGCTGAATATAATGGAGGATGTCCAAGGAAAATTCGTTTGAAAATAAAAAATTTACTTACGTTGCAAATCGCGGCTGTCAATTCTTCTAAAGAGTTAAATTTATCCATTGTTGTTTACACAGCGTCAAAATACTTTCTGATAATTGAATCACATTGCATGTCCATTATATACGAAATCTCAAGGGTGAATTGTTATGTAACGGGGAAAATCATATGTAAGCACGTCTCTGATTGACTGAGAAGGGGATGTATCCGACTCGCTGATTGGCTGAGAAGGAAACACGTGATCTAACTGTTTCCGGGAAAGTCATAACATTTGGCAAATTCCTGTTTTTTCATTCTCATTGAGAAAACCATAAAACAGACATGAATTACTGTTGACATCCATAAATGTGAGAATGTTCCTGTTTTTCAAATTCTCACTGACAAAAACCATTAAACATCCATAATTTGATGTTGACATCCGATAAAAACATCAAATAAATCGACCAACATACATAACCATCCATGAAAACATCTATAAATGTGAGAAAATTCATGGTTTTTCAAGTGAGAAAATTCCTGTTTTTTCATTCTCACTGAGAAAACCATAAACCACGTGGTAATGTCACGATCAATTGGGGCATCTCTACTAATGTCAACATATAGTATTGGTTATTGGGAAGTATACAGACGTTTTCAGGGGGGATTTTTCTGGTAGTGGGGGTTTGGGGGTGGGTCGGGAGTTATATGGGAGGATCTTTTCATGAAGGAAGTTTTCACGGGGGAAGGGACATTGATATGAAGGGGGCGCCGGATTTCCCATCATTATTTTAAAAAAAATCAGAAAATAAATGAAAAAAACAAATTTTTCAACTGAAAGTAAGGAGCAACATCAAAACTTAAAACGAACAAAACAATATTAGCTATATGATTGGGTTCACCTTATAGTCAATGCCTCGCTCTTTAAGCCAAAGATTTTTTAGTGCTTTCATAAGAGCTACAGAAATTATTCCGTATATGAAAGGGGCGGTTCCCTCCTCAACTCCTTACTCTTTACGCTAAATTTTTACTATTTCTAACAAATCTATTTTAAAACAATAAAAAACTATAGCGTAAAGAGCGAGGCGTTGAGGAGGGAACAGCCCCTTTCATATACGGAATAATTTCTGTTCGTTTTAATTTTTAATGTCGCTCCTTACTTTCAGTTTAAAAAACTTGTTTTTTTTATTTAATTTTCATTAAGGTTCTATAACTTTTAAAGGGTCTTTCCCCTTTTTTTCGAAAATCAGCCAAATATTTTCAGGCACGTAACTTTTGATGGGTAGGACTAAACTTGATCAAACTTATATATTTGAAATCAGCATTAAAATATGATTCTTTTGATGTATCTATTGGTATCAAATTCGCGTTTTTTAGAATTTCGATTACCATTGAGCCGGGTCGCTCCTTACTTACAATTCGTTACCACGAACTGTTTGATAAAAGGTGTTGGATTGAGGAGATATTTCTTCTTAGTATAAAATATGCCTAGAAGACGACCCGAAAAAAGATACCAAGTTAATGGCCTTTAATCTTCCTTCAAATTAATATACGTCAAATTTTGAATAACAAAATTTAAAATCACAATGGGGGCATCATGATTTTAGAAATTCTTAGGTGACGTACGGCTCAAAATGGGTTGGAAACCACTGCTTTAGTGAATTAAATAAAAAAAAACACAAGTTTTTTCCACTGAAAGTAAGGAACAACACTAAAACTTAAAACGAACAGAAGTTATTCTGTAATTGAAAGGGGTTGCCCCCTATTGAATACCCCACTCTTTAGGCTAAATTTTGACCTCTCTGTCCCGGTTTTTTAGCTTTAAACTTCAGCGTAAAGAGCGAGGGATCCTAGTTACCCTCCAATGTTTTTGGTCATTTAAAAAGTGCACTAGAACTTTTAATTTGCGTTCGAATGAGCCCTCCCGCGATATTTTAGGACCACTCGGTCAATACAATCACCCATGGGAAAAAAAAAATCAAAGAAAAACAAACAAATAAATTAACACACATCCAGGATGTTTCTTCTGGTAAAAAAAAATACAAAATTCCACATTTTTGCAGATAGGAGCTTGAAACCTATACATTCAAATTCTCTAAAACGCTGAATCTGATGATGTGATTTTCATTGAGATCACTTGACTTTTAGGGGCTGTTTCCCCCTTTTTTCGAAAACCAGGAAAATTTTCTCAGGCTCGTAACCATTGATGGGTAAGAATGAACTTAATGAAATTTATGTATTTCAAATCAGCATAAAAAGTCAATTCTTTTTATATAGCTATTGGTATCAAATTCCATTTTTTAGAGTTTCGGCTACTATTGACCCGGGTTGCTCCTTACTTACAGTTCGTTACCACGAAGTGTTTGATATGAACGACCAAACTGATCATCACTTTGGTTATTATAATCAGGCTGTAAATAGGAGTATAAATATAATAATTAAGGAATAATAGGAATAATAATAAATAAATAACTGAATAACATATAACGTTGAATAGTAAATAACGTTATAAATAGCCAAGTAATCAAGCAGTTCGTGGTAAAGAACTGTAAGTAAGGAGCGACCCGGCTCAATAGTAACCGAAACTTTAAAAAACGGAATTTTGATACCAGCAGATACATGAAAAAAATCAGATTTTTATGTTTATTCTTACCCATCAAAAGTTATGAGCCTAAAAAAATTCCCTTATTTTCGAAAAAAGTGGAAAACACCCCTAAAAGTAATAGAATCTTAATGAAAATCACACTATTAGATTCAGCGTATCAGAAAACTCTACTTTAGAGGTTTCAAGCTCGTATCTGCAAAAATGTAGAATTTTGTATTTTTTTGCCAAAAGGAAGATCGTGGATGCGTGTGTATTTGTCTTTCTTTTTTCTTTTTTTTTCTTTTTTTTCCGAGGGTGATAGTATCGATCCAGTGATCATATAATATCGTGAGAGTTCTCAAACGAACGGAAATTAATTCTAGTGCACTTTTTAAGTGACCAAAAAATTTGGAGAGCAAATAGGCCCCCTCCCACGCTCATTTTTTCCCGAAGTCACCTGATCAAAATTTTGAAATAGCTATTTTGTTCAATATAATCGAAAATTTAATAAATATGTCTTCGAGGATGACTTCATCCCCTACAGTTCCCGGTGGAAGGGATGCAAGTTATGAACTTTTTTTATTTTAAAAAAAAAGAAAAAAAAAGGTATTATAGAGTTTAGATTTGAAATATTTGAGACTTAGATTGTAGGGTTTAGATTTGAGGTTTTAGATTTGAAGGGTTAGATTTGAATTAGTGGAATTTATTTTATGAAAAAAAAGACGAAATTTTTGAAAATGTGAAATGGTATTGATTTTTACTAATTTTTAGATTATAGATTTTAAATTTGAAGTCCTTTTTTAATGATTGTTTGGAATTTATTTTAAACTAGTGGAACTTATTTTATATGTTGAGGGGGATACGACTCACCCGGATTGTGAAATATTTGATTTTTTTTTAGGATTGTTTTAGCTACCTAATGATGCAAGGCCCAGCGAGAGTAGAGTGTGTTGAAATGTGATGTATTAAAAAAAACAAACAAAAAAACGTGTTATAATTTTAGTTTTTTTTTTATTTATGTAAACATACAGAAAAGTGTTTTACAAGGCGTATATGCCTTGTAACTTTGTATTTTAATTTTATATGTTATAGGCCTAGTGAATGGGAGCAGCCCCTTGCCGCCGAGGGTAGCTAGAATGAGAATTTTGAAATTGTTGTATGTTAAATTAATAGATGGAGAATCGTAGGAATGAAAAAAAAGTTATTAGGAAAAAGGTATATGAAATGTACTAGGAGAGAAAACATTATGTATGCAAGGAATTATAAAAGTGGAAAGCTATAGAATGTCGAGTAAGAGGTAAGATAGATAGGTAGTAAAGTGTAGGAATAATAGAGAAATAAGGAAAAATTAGATTATAAATAAGCAGGGAGTCTTAGATAAAAAAAAAGAAAGAAGAAAGAAACAGGGTTGATTTTTTTTCTTCAGGAGTACGAAAAGGAAACTATAACTAGTTTGATTCTATCCATTACATGAAGTATCACCAACCCATCATTAAGAAAACGAAAAAGAAGAGGACACACAGAAAGGAGAACCAAATACCGCTGTATAATAGAAAGAAAAGAAGAAGAATTTTAAATATGTAGTAGAAAAGGATTTTGTATATTTTCCATATTTTAGTCTATTTTTGAATTTAAGAAATGGTAAGTATACAGACGTTTACAGGAGGGATTTTTTCTAGTGGGTGGGGGGTGGGGGGGTCAGAGGAGGGGGTTTTGTGGCAGGAGCTTTCCATGGAGGATGTTTTCATGGGGGAAGGGACATTTCTGTCGAGGGGCGCCGGATTTCCCAGCATTATTCAAAAAACGATCAGAAATTAAATAAAAAAGCAAGTTTTTGTAACTGAAAGTAAGGAGCAACATTAAACTTAATACGAACAGAAATTATTACGTATGTGAGGGGGTTCACCCCCCCCCAGTCAATACCTTGCTCTTTACGCTAAAGTTTTTTTAGTACTTTCAAAAGAGCTATCTATTCTATTTAAATGTTCTTTGTGATTCAGGGGTTTGTGATTCGAACGAAATTCAAACTTTTGCGTAAAGAGCGAGGTATTGACTAGGGGACAAACCTCCTTATATACGTAATAATTTCTGTTGGTTTTTAGTTTTAATGCTGCTCCTTACTTTAAGTTGAAAAAACTTCAACTTCAACGTTTTTTTTTATTTAATAACTCAAGGAATAATAAATAACGTTGTAAAAAGCCATTTCTATCCTGTGGCTAGAGTTTATGTAGGGAGGGAGTGGACAAACAAAATAAAGTTTTTTTCCTATAGAGGCCTTCTAAGTTTTTTAGTATATTACGAAATATTGTGCTTTTTGCAACATTTTAGTCTTTCAAGGTGCTAAGATGACCATGCTTCCTCTCTCCGTGGATACCATGCATATGCTGCTTAATTAAATATTTCATCACGTATTATAGACACATTTTATGTCAAAGCATCATGAAATTTAGTTTTTGGCTCTTTTTATGGTAATTTTCAGTACAACTAATTCTAATTTTAGCAGTTTAATAGCTTAAGTGTCTAATCTAAAATGAAAATTTGCGCTTCTCACTAGTCCTGGCTGGCTCTTTTTTAAAAATAAAAGAGATAATTTTTTCAACTGAAAGTAAGGAGCTACATTAAAACTTAAAACGAACAGAAATTATTACCTATGTGAAGGGGTTGCCCCCTACTCTATTCCTTGCTCTTTACGCTAAAGTTTGACTTTTTGTTCCAAATATTTATGAATGACTCCTGACGCACAAGGACCGTTTAATTAGAATAATTAAACGTGTTATTTAATTAAAACGTATTATAAAACGCATTATTAATAATTAAACGTAATAATTAATTTGTACAAATTAAAAAAAAAACACTTTGGCGTAAAGAGCGAGGTAAAGAGAGGGGAAACCCCCAATTTATGTAATAATTTCTGTTCTATTTAAGTTTTAACGTTCCTCCTTACTTCCAGTTAAATCAACTTGTTGTTTTATTTAATATCTGATCGTTTTTTAAGTAATGCTGGGAAATCCAGCTCTCCTCTCGTGGAAAACTCCCTTCCTCCAAGAAGAATCCTCCATGGAAAGATCCTCCCGCTTAATACCCCCACTAGAAAATCCCCCTCCCCAAAAATATCTTTATACTTCCCAATAGCCAATACTATATATAAGCAATGGGCAAAGGTTATAACTTGCAGCCCTTTCCCGGGGGCTGTGGGGGGTCCAGTCATCTTCAAAAATATAGTTATTAGATCTTTTGACCATGTTGAAAAAAATTGTTATCTCAAAAATTTGATCAGATAATTTTGGGTGAAAAAATACGGTGGGAGGGGAGGTCGGTAGCTGCCCTCCAATATTTTTTGTCACTTAAAAAGAGCACTAGAAATTTTTATTTCCGATCAAATGAGCCCTCTCCCGATCTTCTAGGCTCACTGGATCGATACGATCACCATTGAAAAAAAAAAATTAAATAAACGCGCATCCGTGATCTTGTTTCTACCAAAAAATTCACAATTCCATAGTTTTGTATATAGGAGTTTAAAACCTCTACAGTAAGGTTCTCCGATATTCTGAATCTCATGGCGTGATTTTCATTAAGATCATTTGATTTATTATGGGTGTTTAACCCCTTTTCAACAATTGGGCAAGTTTTCTCAGGCTTGTAACTTTTGATGGGTAACATTAACCTTCATGAATTTTATGCATTTTGCATAGACATTGAAATTTGATTCTTTTGATATATCTATTATTATCAAGACTCTATTAAAACAGTTTTGGTTACTATTGAGCCGCATCGCTCCTTACAGTTCGTTACCAGCGAACTCTTTGAAAAATTTAAAACAGTCCTGGTGTAAAAAAAATCATTTGAACCGTGTATTTTTTTTGGAAATCAATAAAAAAAAAAAGTTTTTTTTAAACTGAAAGTAAAGAGCGACATTAAAACTTAAAACGAACAGAAATTATTCCGTATATTAAAGGGGCTGTTCCCTCCTAAACGCCTCGCTTTTTGCGCTAAATTTAACTGTTTTAAAAAGTAAAATTCTGACAGAGTCAAACTATAGCGTAAAGAGCGAGGCATTGAAAAACAACTTCTAAAAAGGCAACAAAAAGACATGTTGACAAGAAGACACAATTGTGGAAAACTCAAATTAGCTTGATGCACGCCAAAAAACTATACCTTTCCTCGGGCTTTCAATAAAAATCAATAATAATCTATTGGATACTCGTTTAGCAAGACCACAAAAAAAAGAACCCTTGAAGCTTGAAAAGTCACTCCTATAAAGGTACCAAAAACACATTTTTACAAGAGCACACAGTCATGGATAATTTAAATTAGTTTGATGCACGCCGAAATTTTTACCCTTATCTTTGAATATCAATGAATTAATAATAATTTATTGAATACTCACTTAGCAAGAATATTAATAAAGATTGAATTAATGGAAGAAAAACGAATACTAAACGAGAAATAACTGCTAAAACTAAAAACAAAAAAGACGTATTTAATAGAAGACGCTGGGTACTGGTGCATTATATGTTGCCCACCGCTATACACGAAAGAAGTCAGTTTGATTAATGTTAATGAAATAAAATAAAATAGGTTGAAAATATAACAGTTTAGAAACAAATTTGGGCTATATATTTGCATATTAGGGATGGGGGTGGGGGGGGTAAAGCAAAGTATATATTAAATACGTAACGTAACCTAGGCACCTCCCCCCCAAACCCCAAAAAGTAACAGTTTAAAAACTGTAAACGCAATGAGAAATCACGCTTTACTATCAATTTAGATAGCAAATACCCATTTGACAGGTTTCCATGTCTGGTTTCCTTGTACAATC
Organism: Artemia sp. Qi Xiang Cuo; assembly: GCF_049724085.1. Classification (NCBI taxonomy): domain Eukaryota; kingdom Metazoa; phylum Arthropoda; class Branchiopoda; order Anostraca; family Artemiidae; genus Artemia; species Artemia sp. Qi Xiang Cuo. The sequence continues at coordinate 92,445,563 of NC_142795.1, read as the reverse complement.
TATAGCGGCGGGTGAGATATAATGCACCAGTACCCGCAATTGTTATTACCTATAGCTTAAGAAGTCAGCGACGTGTCAAAGGATAAATCTTCTGGTCCCTCCATAGATAGTTTCTCCAAATCCGGGGGTTTTCCAAAGATTATTGTCTTCTTGTCCTGCTAGCAGTCCTTCAGACAGTTCTTAGCTTTATTTCGAAAATTGTTTATAGACTTGTCGTAAGTTTCTTTTTTATTCCTCTCTCTCTCTCTCTTTCTCTTTATCTCTCTCACTCTTTCTCTCTCTCACTCTTTCTCCAAAAACAGCTCATAGATATGGCATTTCTCCAGAACGAATGTATTTTTATCAATAGGGCATCCATTTATCCGAAACAGAGCTGCGATCTTATAATACTTTCTTCTGATCTTTGTAAGTTGCTGGAGCTATTCGTGATATAGGGCATAAATAGGGTTGGTTTTACCTCAGAAAATCATTTTGGTTTTAAGGAAGGTCGAAGCAGAGAGCACGCGCATTACCTGCATGCTAATGTTCTCATTGATACAGAGAGTAGCGCTGAGATCGTCGTTCTTGCAGCTCCCGATGTTTCTCGTGTTTTTGACTCTGGCCCGCATTCTCATTTACTGTTTAGTGCGCTGCAGCGCAGTCTTGATCGTTCAGTTGGGCAAGAGTTTAAAAATATGTATGCAAGGTTATTTTTGCCTTGAAAGTTTTTACCCATTATGACTATGTTATCTGTAAGGCTAAAATAATATTTTGGAAAGGAATCCGCCACGGTGGAATCCTTGTATAATAATAGTGTCATTGAACCCCAAAGAAAGGCAAAAATTATTTTTATTTTTAAATGGTTGTACCTTTCTATGCTCAATTACGCTGGTGGTAATTTGAGTTTAGGTAGAATTGTATCGTCTATTTAGGAGAATTTTTATAGTAGGGATTTATACGTCGACTTAATAAGTCGAAGAGCGAGGTTCTTGCTTTCGGTAAGCCTTTATGTAATGTTGACTGTATAAAACTAGGAAATCAGAATGTTGGGTTTTTTACTTGCATTTAATATATCGCTCTTCCAATAGAAGATACTGTAAAATTGACGAGGGCACTCCTCATCACAAATCTAAGCGAGAAACTTAGAAATACGTTAAGCATGCTAGTCCGCTGTATTCTTACCCGTCTGTAAAACGCTTTTGCCATATCCTCGCTTTGATTCCATTTTTGAATATATTACTTGTATTATCTTGTATGTAATCTTTTTCGAAATAGTATGTTTTCTATGTTTGTTTGTTTTTCCTTTCTTTTCTGTTCACTCTTTTTCCCTCCATTTATGAAGCCTTGTGTGTTCTTTTGGGTGCCATATTTATTGACTGATTACCATATTGATTGATTGATTACCATATTGATTGATTGTGAAGTTGGTGTAAAAGGCTCAAAGCCGAAAGGACTAAAAAGCAAAATTCTGTGATAATATCGACAGGCTGTCGACTTTTTAATGCTAGCTTAAAAGCGGCTATACTATAGAGCCATCTTCCCTGGAATAATCAAACCTACTCCATGTCTAAATTCGGAGAGGGCCAAATCGAGTTGGAAAAAAATAAACAGCAGCTTGTTGCTCAAACTCATCCCAGATCTTGAAGCTGCTTACTGTCTCTGATTTTAGCCGTTCGTAGATTGCAATTATTTTGACTTTTGTGATTTATTTTTCAAGATGATAAAGTACTACATCCCAGAACTAAGTATCACTTTCGCACAATTTCATAGCAAACACTATGGACTAATTAGGTTTCTCATTTGTTCATTATTATGCCTTTTTGGCCCTTTTTTCTCTCTCTTATTATATGTTTATTGTCAAAAATAATTAAAAATAAAAATATATTAGAATTGTCATAAAGAGAATAATTTAGTGGTTGGAAAACTATCATAAAAAAGCAAAAGACCCCAAAATGTGTTGTTACCCAATCGAATGTGCGAGGAGAAAAACAACTTTCCAAAATCGTGTACACCAACTGACTGACCTCACGGTTGGTGGAATTGTATAGCACCTGGTGGGAAATGTACCAAGAATTTATAGATTGCATAGACAAATATGACCAAGTCACAACACACAGTTGGACCATTTATGTTGCTATGAAATTGATTCGAAAACCGTTTACCAAAAAAAAAAGTTTTACAGACAGAAATAAAGATCGATGTCAAAGTTTAATACAAAATGGAAAAAAGTAATGTAATGTATCGAAAATAAAACTAACAGGGATGACTATGAATGAATAAATAAAACAAACATAAATAAAAAAGAACTGTAATCAAGCTAAGTATAAAAAAAAAAAAACGGAATTACCGCAAATGATAGTGGGGCTACCACCACAAAAAAATAGAGTATAAGAATGCGTCAGAGGAGCTTTGCTCTTTAGTAGGCCAATACTAGTGACTTGACCCTGATGGCATTCTTTCTCCGCGAGGGACACCTATTTTAAAGCACCTAAACTACGTACTCACTTATAAAATATTCTTCTTTCCGAAGAAAAAGAATCGAGCCTGAATTTTTTTTTTCGGAAAATATTCGACTGTGACAAATTAAAATATGGTACTTGTGTATTATTCAGAAGACACTCAAGAAGGAAAGTTGGGTCGCTCACAATAAAATATACCAAAATATAATAGCTTAGTAACAAAACTATGGAAACTACAACAAAGAACTATGGAAAATAGACAGCCCAGACCGCATTATATTAAATACCTAACCACCTATATATATATATATATATATATATATATATATATATATATATATATATATATATATATATATATATATATATATATATATATATATTATATATTAAATATCTAATTAAAATATACCTCGTGATTTCGTGCTTTATTTCACAAAAGAATAAGCTGATTATGACCGAATGCGAGAGCAAAACCGGTTTTACTCAGACCAAACAAAGCAAACTTCTTGAGTGTGTTCTGGACGATATACAAGTACCTAAATTATATTATGGTCACAAAATAAGTTATAGTAGAGGGAAGTGAAAAACGTGTTAAGTGTGTTGCAGATTTTTCTGCTGCTATCTTCTTTTTTAGGAGTTTAAGGTTTGGTCAAAACAGTTTTGTTCGAAAACAAGGCACATCATTCTGCTCTTTGGTTTGGTAAGGGGTTTGAGGGATGATTGGGAGGATGGAGTATGATGTATAGCTGATTGAGAACAAGGTTTCTAGAAAAATATTTTGTTTGTATTTTTAAAGTATTTCCACGGTGAAAGTGGTGCCCTTTGGCAAAGGGTCACCCTGTAAAACTGGGAATGGTTTTTTTTTGTAGTTTGGTAATTTAAAGTAGCATACCTTGTTTTCGTCATTTATCTTTGGCTATCCAAAATAAAAATAAAATTAAAAGAAAATTGAAAGGAGTTTTTAAATTAGCGTAGGTAACATTAAAAGTTGAAATTTTAAGCGAAAAACATTATTATGTTACCGAGAGGAGAGGATGTGGGATTAAAATAATAATAATAATAAACAATCATATTTATCATCAAAAGGGCTGTTAAATATTTCTGCACACGAAAAAAGAGGATAGAACCAGCTTGAAACAACAATTGAAAAATAAAGCCCTTTTTGATATGTTGAGACTCTAATAAGATCTTGAGAACAAACAGGTTTTGTTTCTATTCGCCGACTCATTTCTCTTGATACATTGTAAACCTATTTTTACCGCAACAGCCATACTTCTATAAATTTGGTTGGAAAATTCTTTGTCTTATTTGTTTATTGGTTTCGAAACTTGTTGTTTATACAAGAAGAAGTGGTCTAGTAACTGCATTTTCGAGTTCTAGCTTTCCATTTCACTTCGACGAAACAGGTTCGAGGGGTTCCCCGCTTTAAAATAATTGTGGACACCTTGTTGTTGCATCCCACAAATGACAAATGTCTTTCATCTATGTCGCAGATTTTTGGGGCATTGAGGGATTGTGCCAAGTATGCCATGAGTTGGGTTACCCTTTTCGAAACAGATCGCATACCAAGATGTGCGCCTGGTGAAAGAGAGCAGTTAACCCCTCGAACTTGTTACTTTGTGCTATAGATCTAATGACACATAAAGGATCTCCACATAGCATTTAAATACCTTAATTCATTGGAATTGCTGAATTCCTGCAGCGGTTAAATCGCAAAAACTTTTGATAAATTCCTGTTGAGTTAAATCGTGTGCAATAAATAATGAAATTGACATTTGATAGCACTGTTGAAAGCATTGCACTTATTTGTAATTAACAATTCGTTGATGTAACAAAATTCAAGTATATCTGCCGAAGTGGATTTAAAAATATTTACCTAAGTATAATTTATGATGAATATCCTAAAATAAAATAAACAAAATCTAAATCGAATACAAACAAAATTATAATAAGGAAACAACAAATAAATAAACTAATCGAAGTTCAAGTTCAACGTGGTATTTAAATACTAAACATTGTGCTCTTGAAGTTGGTAGAATATTAGCATTAAATTACTAAAATGTCAGAAATGTAAGCACTTAGAATGACGTACTAAACCCTAGCACCCCCCCCCCCCGAAATTTTTGTTGAGCAAATTTAACATTTAAATCGACTTGATGCCAGAAAAAAACATTTTACCATAATAGTATTTAAAATCCTCTAATATATTTAAATTTAATTCAATGAGTTCAGATATTCCATACTCTTTATTTTTAGCTAATTTAACCTGTTCAGTTTAGCTTTATCTTAGCCCCCCTTGGGTTGGGTGCAGTACTTACAATTCTATAAAATTGCCAACAACCAAGGGCATAAATACTGTCTCCTTAGCTTAGGTGCTGCTCATTTGTTGTTTGTCTTGGGTGTGGTGCTTTTTGATTGGGTACAGTTTTACTTATCAAACAGTTCATGGTAACGAACTGTAAGTAAGGAGCGACCCGGCTCAATAGTAACCGAAACTCTAAAAAACGGAATTTTGAAACCAATAGGATACATGAAAAAATCAGTTTTTTATGCTGATTTCAAATATATAAGTTTCATCAAGTTTAGTCCAACCAATCAAAAGTTAAGCGCCTGAAAAAATTAGCCTGATTTTTGAAAAAAGAGGGAAACAACCCCTAAAAGTCATACAACTTTAATAAAAATCACACCATCAGATACAGCGGATCAGAGACCCCTACTGTGGAGGTTTCAAGCTCCTATCTGCAAAAATGTGGAATTTTGTTTGTTTTTTTTGCCAGAAGAAAGATCATCGATGCGTGTTTATTTGTTTTTTGTTGGTTTATTTTCCCAGGGGTGATCGTATCGACCCAGTGGTCCTAGAATATCGTAGGAGAGCTCATTAGAACGAAAATTAAAAGTTCTAGTGCCCTTTTTAAGTAGCCAAAAAAAATGGAGGGCAACTGGGCCCCCTCCCACGCTCATTGTTTCCCAAAGTCACCTGATCAAAATTTTTAGATAGTCATTTTGTTCAGCATGGTCAAAAATATAATAATTATTAGACCAGTAAATCTACGAAACTCTGGGACAAAATTGAAATATAAGCGATTTTTACACCGTCTTGTAGAGAAAAAAATTCTGTACAACATATCAAAAGTTCCCAAAAATCCCCTAAGTGGAACAGGGTAAAAAGCAGGGGGAAAGGGGGAAATTGGAAAAATTCAGGGGAAGATTTATTGTGTGCTCGAATTTCACGTCTGCTCTTTTTCTACGTGGAGAAATAGAAAAAAGACAGTTGTTGTTTTATCGCTGGACTTGCTTCGATTTCCCCTTTTAGCGGGGGAGGAGGATGGGAAAACAGCATCCTCAAGAGTTGTGCTATATTGCTGGTCAAACTGTTGCCCCCAAGGTTTTTTGACTCGATAATTTCAAAAACATGGGATTAGATTCGTATCTTGCTTTTCTGCAGTGTTTTCGCCGTAGGGTAAACAATGCATCGGGCCTTCGGACTACATGGGCAGATTTACTTCGACTATAGATAAAAACATAAGACAAAATTAAATGTAAAAAATGAAACAAATCAGGTAACTTCGGTAATCACAGCAAAAGATAATTACGGCTTTGATTCAACTAAAAAGGATAAGATCAAGGATTTATTCTAAACATCGTTTTCTTCATCGTTATCGAAAAAAAATCTTTATCGGAACACACAATCCCTTTGTAGTCTTTGCAATCAAGCGTGCAAGGCAATCCATTTTTTTTTGGCAACTACAGCTTGAACTGTCACAGTTGGAACGCTTGAAGCTGCAACGAATCACATTTAGCATATGAGGCGGAGTAGGTCCGATGTCTGTCATGATTGGAGTGAGGCTTCCGTCACTTAATCGCCAACTCCAGTCTTTCGGGTCGAGTTTCGACGCCGTATTACGCCATTCCATTACCTGATAGAAGACTGTAAGAATGAAGTTTCACAGCCGATGGAGTTGGTGGAAGTGTATCTGGGTCCACAAAAGTTAATATCTTTGAGCTCTTCAGTTTTTCAAGAAAAACCCTTTTCTTAGTCTTGTAGAAACACAGCAAAATATTTTCACCGGCTTGGTGGACTTCTTCCTTCGTAGAGCACGGATTAAGAAATACTTCACAGTTATTCCTAAATTCTTCATGGCTTTTCAGGGATGGCAGGACAGCCTGCTTTCCTATCCCAAACAAATGGGATGTTGTGTCGCAATCAAGAAAGGCGCGGCAAACAAGAATAGAGTGACAAACCTGTCCCAGCGATCTTTTGATAAGCTTGATGTGACAGTATTTAGTTGACAGCGCTCTTGACTTGGTACTGGTTTCGAAGTAGAGATCCCTGGCTTCCGGAGGCAGGTCATGGAGGAAAAGGATCAATAAATCAGTGTCGTTTCCGACTACTGTGGTTACTCTTCCCTTTTGCCGCATTAACACCTGTAAATGCAATCAGAACGCCCACATTTCTCTCTGCATGAAGGACAGTGAGACCGGCTTGGACAAGCTTCTTTCCAATAGCTCGAATAATGTTCTGCTTATTGTTGGGATTCCGTAAGAAGTCCTTCTTCTTCCTTTTCAGCTTTATACTCAGTATAAAATCTTTGGTCAGACACTGGATACCTTTCGTTCGTCTAACCTAGGTGACATATTTGGTAGACGGACCTGAAGTATAACCGTCAAAGACGACGGAAACATTTGAATACTTCTGTGTCACGAATGAAACGTAACTGTTGCAAATCTGTTCAAAAGTCTTCCCTGTTTTCCATGAAATATGCTGGGCCAGTCATCCGCTATCGAACACGTATTTTTCCGGCTCTTTTAGTAGGACGTTCGCAGTTTCTGCCTTTGCTAATTTCCAAATAGCTTTCGTTAGCTCCGCTTTATCTGGCTGTCGTGGCACGCTTGACGATTTGAGAAGGGCAGCAGGGTAGCTTGAGAGTACGAATCTGAGAGTTTCTTCCATATTCCCTCCGGCTGTAGACATTGGAACAGAAGTGAATTTTTATATCTTCACCGTCAGCTCGGAAATATTGCCTTAATGGGCCATCGTAATCGCTTTGCTTTTGCGCTTGAAGATGTAGCGATCGAAATCAGTGTCGTCAATTGACTTCAGAATTTCTTTTCCTATCGCCTTTGCTGCATCCGCGTTGACATTCCTTGCTGCTGTCATACCATTGGATATATTGCGCAATTGAATGCAGTTGTCGTACGGACAGGACTACGCAAAAAAATCTACTTTTTTGCGCAGTCCTTTGCGTCCTTTCTATCTCTTTTTATCCGAGCTGGTCCTGCGGAAACTTGCTGGCCAGATGACTTGTACTCAACGCCGGTGAGTGGCTGCATAAGCTCATTAATTTCAGCTCGCACTGGCATTGACACTGTCCAGATCAACCTTTGCGTCTCACTCATTCCGTTTCCCCTCGTGAGTCCCACGCTTTTTTTCAGTGACCTCATCAGGAGCTGCTCAATTAATAAGTCGGAAGAGAGCCCAGTCCAAAATCTATCGCTTCTTCGGATGACAAACATCCCATCTGCGATGTCTTTATACAGCTTCTGGCTACTTTCTTTCAGCTCTTCTATTTGCTGACGAAATATTCTCACCTCTTTCGTATACAAGTTGTGGCCAGCAGCTGAAAAGCAAGGGAGCATCTCAGAGAGTGCTTGAAGATACTGCACCCAGTTTCCGGTCTGTTCTGCCCTGATGGCCTTCTTAAGCATTCTGAACATTTCTGAATACTGTAGCGATATTTTGCAGTCCTGTCGTTCTGCAGCTTATCTTGAAACTCCATCATTCACGTTTGGATTCGACGAAGTACGTCTGCGTTGGATGCGTCTTCAAGGGTTACTTCCTCATTCAGTATAGCCATACATATTGCCGAAGCTACTGCAGGGTCATGATGACTCGCACGTGTGTCATCTGTGCAGTCGAAACCATACGATTTGCAAATGAGAATTATCTGCAATGCTGAATCCATAAGCTTGTGCGCTCTCATGGCTCTTGAAACAGCCATACCACTAAGGATATGCTTAATGGTGTTACCGGTATATAGGCATTCGAGCACTTCTTTTATTCTTGTTTCCGTTATCCAGTACCCGATAGCTCCAAGAAATTTCATACGGCAATGGAGACCACCGATCATTGGAACTGCTGCCTTGAGAGGACTATCAGCGGGCTCATCATTGGTTATGTTCACCGCTTTCATGTACAAAGGTTGGTCGAAAGTAGCAACTTCCGTGCTGGCGCGCTTTATCGGAGATAAAACGTAAGGTTGTGTATACACAAGAAAGATCGGAAGGATTATAGTGAATCATAGGCAGAAAAAGAATCGAAGAAGCGCCTTTGTGTGACCCATGGTGAATTGTTTGCATAAATCCACTCCATCCGACCCATTTCACGTCATGTATATAGCTTGCATACCATAGTAGGTCAATGCCATCGATCTTGTCGTCGAAGGTGATGGACGGGATGGGTTTGTACACAAGACTTCTCCTATTGGCTTTTGTTGTAGAAGAAGAAAGACACTTGTCCAACCTGCTGGAGACAGCTGGACTACTTCAAGGTTTACAACTGCTCTTGGGATTATGATTGGAAATTTGGGTAGCCTTGGTGTGGCAGCATCTAGCATGCCCATCCCATGGAAAGTACCTTTTCTGTCGATAGTGCAAATGTCGTAGTCGACATTGTTGCCAATGAACTGGGTGAAAGTTTTAGAAGTCATCCCTGGAAAATTCTGTACCATGAGTTACTGAGGCAGAAAGCTCGAATCAAAGGACTTAAGAGTAAGAAGTAAGAAGTAAGAAGTAAGAGTAAGAGTAAGAGTAAGAAGTAGGAAAACCTAGCCTATTCATCTGTTCGATGAGAAAACGTGAACGAGAGTGGTAGCTGGGCTCCAAGATACACTTTTAAAGGAGCGAGCAAAGACCCAGGACGGCAAGCCTGCATTATTGCTTGACTGACTGAACCTACCAGTAGGTAGTGAATCTCCAGCAAACAGGAAAAGAGAAGCACCAGGGATTAGAATATTAAACTCTCGTCAAAACGGTGTTAGAGGGTCTTAAAACCTAGTTGATAGACCTTTGTCTTCTCTCCAAATTGTGTAGAGCCGCCTGACTATCTTTTCCCTTTAGATGATATCTTGATTTCCCCCTCTTTTTCCCTTGTAACTAGAAAACGGGGGGAAAGGCTAATGACAGAGCAATCTAAGTAACATATTCATTCTTCTCGCGCTGGGAAACCCCAGAAAACAAGTCTTTTAAACTGCTGTACAGGATCTATATTTCCCCCTCTTTCCTTCCTGTAAGTGGGGAAACGGGGGAACGACTTCTTACATAGCATTAAATAATCTCATATTCGATCTTCTCGAACCCAAGAGCATAAGGAATGCCATTCTCAGCATCAAAAACTACCGGTCTTAGATTTTAGAGTTTTTCCGGGGATTTTCCGCTTTCCCCTGTTTTTCACCCTGTTCCGCAAGAGTTGGAATATTTCAGTAGTGTTTTGTCGTGGTTTACCATCTCACAGTTACATTCTCTTGATTTTTCAAAGTTCATTTTGAATTTCTTTCCTTGAAATACAAGAGTTGGAATATTTCAGTAGTGTTTTGTAGTGGTTTACCTTGTAACAGTTACATTATCTTGATTTTTCAAAGTTCGTTGTGGATTTCTTTCCTTGAAATGCGGGTGTTTGAATATTTCAGTAGTGTTTTGTCGTGGTTTACCTTGTAACAGTTACATTCTCTTGATTTTTCAAAGTTCATTTTTGGATTTCTTTCATTGAAATGCAAGAGATGGAATATTTCAGTATTGTTTTGTTATGGTTTACCTTGTCACGGTTACATTCTTTTGATTTATCAAAGTTCGTTTTGAATTTCTTTCGTGAAATGCAAGAGTTGGAATATTTCAGTAGTGTTTTGTCGTGGTTTACCTTGTCATAATTACATTCTCTTGATTTTTCAAAATTCATTATGGATTTCTTTCCTTGAAATGCAAGAGTTGGAATATTTCAGTAGTGTTTTGTCGTTGTTCACCTTGTCACAGTTACATTCTCATGATTTTTCAATGTTCAAATTCCACATTATTGCAAGGAAATATCAAAACCATAGGTTAGGGTAGCCTACGTACGCGCGCGTACGTAGGCTAGCCCAACCTAACCTATGGTTTTGATATTTCTGTGCAATAATGTGGAATTTGAACATTGAAAAATCATGAGAATGTAACTGTGACAAGGTAAACTACGACAAAACACTACTGAAAAATTCCAACTCTTGCATTTCAAGGAAAAAAAATTCATAATTAATTTTTAAACATCAATAAAACGTAATCATGACAATGCGAACCAGGACAAAACACTACTGAAATATTCCAACTCTTGCATTTCATAGAAAGAAATTAAAATGAACTTAGAACAATCATTGGAATGTACCTTTGTCAAGGTAAACCATGACAAAACACTACTGAAATATTCAAACTCTTGTATTTCAATGAAAGAAATCCAAAATCAACTTTGAAAAATTAAGAGAATGTAACTGTGAGAAGGTGAGCCACGAAAAAACACTATTGAATTATTCCAACTCTTGCATTTCAATGAAAGAAATTCAAAATGAACTTTGAAAAATCAAGAGAATGTAACTGTGGCAAGGTAAACCATGACAAAACACTACTGAAATATTCCAAGTCATGCATTTCAACGACAGAAATCCAAAACTGAACTTTGAAAAATCAAGAGGATGTAACTGTGACAAGGTAAACCACAACAAAACACTACTGAAATATTCCAACTTTTGCATTTGAAGGAAACAAATCCAAAATGAATTTTGAAAAATCAAGAGAATATAACTGTGACAAGGTAAACCACGACAAAACACTACTGAAATATTCCAACTCTTGCATTTCAAGGAATGAAATTCAAAATGAAATTTGAAAAATTAAGAGAATTTAACTGTGACAAGGTAAAGCACAACAAAACACTACTTAAATATTCCAACTCTTGCATTTCAACGAAAGAAATCCAAAATGAACAGTGAAAATTTAAAAGAATGTAAGTGTCAGAATCTAAACCCCGACAAAACACTACTGAAATATTCCAATCCTTGCATTTCAACGAAAGAAATTCAAAATGAATTTTGAAAAATTAAGAGAATGTAACTGTGACAAGGTTAACCACGAAAAAACACTACTTAAATATCCCAACTCTTGCATTTCAATGAAAGAAATTCAAAATTGACTTTGAAAAATTAGGAGAATATAACTGTGACAAGGTAAACCACTACAAAACACTACTGAAATAATCCAACTCTTGCATTTCAATGAAAGAAATTCAAAATGAACTTTGAAAAATTAAGAGAATGTAACTGTGACATGGTAAACCATGACAAAACACTACTGAAATATTCCAACTCTTGCATTTCAACGAAAGAAATTCAAAATGAACTTTGAAAAATCAAGAGAATGTAACTGTGACATGGTAAACCATGACAAACCACTACTGAAATATTCCAACTCTTGCATTTCAATGAAAGAAATTCAAAATTAACTTTGAAAAATCAAGAGAATATAACTGTGAGATGGTTAACCACGACAAACCACTACTGAAATATTCCAACTCATGCATTTCAATGAAAGAAATCCAAAATAAACTTTGAAAAATCAAGAGAATGTAACTATGACAAGGTAAACCATGACAAAACACTACTAAAATATTCCAACTCTTGCATTTCACGAAAGAAATTCAAAATGAACTTTGAAAAATCAAGAGAATGTAACTGTGACAAGGTAAACCATGACAAAAACACTACTGAAATATTCCATCTCTTGCATTTCAATGAAAGAAATTCAAAATGAACTTTGAAAGATCAAGAGAATGTAACTGTGACAAGGTAAAGCACAACAAAACACTACTAAAATATTCCATCTCTTGTATTTCAACGAAAGAAATCCAAAATGAACTTTGAAAAATTAAGAGAATGTAACTCTGACAAGGTAAACCACGACAAAACACTACTGAAATAGTCCACTCTTGCATTTCAATGAAATAAATCCAAAATGAACTTTGAAAAATTAAGAGAATGTAACTGTGACAAGGTAAACCACGACAAAACACTACTGAAATAATTCAACTCTTGCATTTCAAAGAAAAAAATTCAAAATGAACTTTGAAAAATCAAAAAAATGTAACTGTGACACGGTAAACCATGACTAAACACTACTGAAATATTCCAACTCTTGCATTTCAATGAAAGAAATTCAAAATGAACTTTGAAAAATCAAGAGAATGTAACTGTAGCAAGGTAAACCATGACAAAACACTACTGAAATATTCCAACTCTTGCATTTCAATGAAAGAAATTAAAAAATCAATTTTGAAAAATCAAGGGAATGTAACTGTGGCAAGGTAAACCATAACAAAACACTACTGAAATATTCCAACTCTTGCATTTCAACTATATAAATCCAAAATGAACTTTTAAAAATTATGAGAATTTAACTCTGACAAGGTAAACCACGACAAAACACTACTGAAATATTCCAACTCTTGTATTTCAACGATAGAAATCCAAAAATGAACTTTTAAAAATCACGAGAATGTAACTATTACAAGGTAAACCACTACAAAACACTATTGAAATATTCAAACTCTTGCATTTCAAGGAATGAAATCCAAAATGAACTTTGAAAAATCAAGACAATGTAACTGTGACAAGGTAAACCACAACAAAACACTACTGAAAAATTCCAACTCATGCTTTTCAATGAAAGAAATCCAAAATGAATTTTTAAACGTCAATAGAATGTAATTATGATAAAGTGAACCAGTACAAAACACTACTCAAATATTCCAACTCTTACATTTCATAGAAAGAAATTAAAATGAACTTTGAAAAATCATGAGAATGCACCTGTGACATGGTAAACTAGGAAAAAACACTACTGAAATATTCCAACTCTTGCATTTCAACGAAAGAAATCCAAAATGAACTTTGAAAAATCAAGAGAATGTAACTGTGAGATGGTGAACCACGACAAAACACTACTGAAATATTCCAACTCTTGCATTTTAATGAAATATATTCAAAATGAACTTTGAAAAATAAAGAGAATTTAACTGTGTCAAGGGACACCATGAAAAAACACTACTGAAATATTTCAAGTCTTGCATTTCACCGAAAGAAATCCAAAAAGAACTTTGAAAAAATAAAAGAATGTAACTGTGACAAGGTAAACCACAACAAAACACTACTGAAATAGTCCAACTCTTGCATTTCAACAATAGAAATCCAAAAATTAACTTTTAAATATCAAGAGTATGTAACTGTGACAAGGTAAACCACAACAAAACACTACTGAAATATTCCAATTCTTGCATTTCAAGGAAAGAAATCCAAAATTAACCTAGAAAAATCAAGAGAATGTAACTATGACAAGGTAAACCACGACGAAACACTACTGAATTATTCCAACTCTTGCATTTCAACGAAAGAAATTCAAAATGAAATTTGAAAAATTAAGAGAATTTAACTGTGACAAGGTAAAGCACAACAAAACACCACTTAAATATTCCAACTCTTGCATTTCAACGAAAGAAATCCAAAATTAACAGTGAAAATTTAAAAGCATGTAAGTGTCAAAATCTAAACCCCGACTAAACACTACTGAAAATATTCCAGTCCTTGCATTTCAACGAAAGAAATCCGAAATAAATTTTGAAAAATCGAGAGAATTTAACTGTGAGAAGGTAAACCACGAAAAAATACTACTAAAATATTCCAACTCTTGCATTTCAACGAAAGAAATTCAAGATGAAGTTTGAAAAATTAGGACAATGTAACTGTGATAAGGTAAACCCCGAAAAAACACTACTGAAATAATCCAACTCTTGCATTTCAATGAAAGAAATTCAAAATGAACTTTGAAAAATTAAGAGAATGTAACTGTGACATGGTAAACCATGACAAAACACTACTGAAATATTCCAACTCTTGCGTTTCAAAGAAAGAAATTCAAAATGAACTTTGAAAAATCAAGAGAATGTAACTGTGACATGGTAAAACATGACAAAACACTACTGAAATATTCCAACTCTTGCATTTCAATGAAAGAAATTCAAAATGAACTTTGAAAAATCAAGAGAATGTAACTGTGAGATGGTGAACCACGACAAAATACTACTAAAATATTCCAACTCTTGCCTTTCAATGAAAGGAATCCATAATGAACTTTGCAAAATCAGGAGAATGTAACTGTGACAAGGTAAACCATGACAAAACTCTACTAAAATATTCCAACTCTTGCATTTCACGAAAGAAATTCAAAATGAACTTTGAAAAATCAAGAAAATGTAACTGTGACAAGGTAAACCATGACGAAAACACTACTGAAATATCCCATCTCTTGTATTTCAATGAAAGAAATACAAAATGAACTTTGAAAAATCAAAAGAATGTAACTGTGGCGATGTAATGACAACAAAACTCTACTAAAATATTCCATCTCTTGTTTTTCAACGAAAGAAATCCAAATTGAACCTTGAAAAATTAAGAGAATGTAACTGTTACAAGATAAACCAAGACAAAACACTACTGAAATAATCCAACTCTTGCATTTCAACGAAAAAAATTCAAAATGAACTTTGAAAAATCAAATAAATGTAACTGTGACATGGTAAACCATGACTAAATACTACTGAAATATTCCAACTCTTGCATTTCAACGAAAGAAATCCAAAATGAACTTTGAAAAATCAAGAGAATGTAACTGTGAGATGGTAAACAACGACAAAAGACTACTGAAATGTTCCAACTCTTGCATTTCAATGAAAGAAATTCAAAATGAACTTTGAAAAATCAAGAAAATGTAACTGTGGCAAGGTAAACCATGACAAAACACTACTGAAATATTCCAACTCTTGCATTTCAATGAAAGAAATTAAAAAAATAACTTTGAAAAATCAAGAGAATGTAACTGTGGCAAGGTAAACCATAACAAAACACTACTGAAATATTTTAACTCTTGCATTTCAACGATAGAAATCCAAAATGAACTTTTAAAAATCATGAGAATGTAACTCTGACAAGGTAAACCACGACAAAACACTACTGAAATATTCCAACTCTTGCATTTCAACGATAGAAATACAAAAATGAACTTTGAAAAATCATGAGAATGTAACTATGACAAGGTAAACCACTACAAAACACTACTGAAATATTCCAACTCTTGCATTTCAAGGATAGAAATCCAAAATGAACTTTGAAAAATCAAGAAAACGTAACTGTGACATGGTAAACCACGACAAAACACTACTGAAATATTCCAACTCTTGCATTTCAAGGAAAGAAATTCAAAATCAACTTTGAAAAATCAAGAGCATGTAATTTTGACAAGGTAAAGCACAACAAAACACTACGGAAATATTCCAACTCTTGCATTTCAACGAAAGAAATCCAAAATGAAGTTTGAAAAATCAAGAGAATGTAACAGTGACAAGGTAAAGCACAACAAGAAACTACTGTAATATTCCAACTCTTGCATTTCACGAAAGAAATTTAAAAGTAACTATAAAAAATTAAGACAATGTAAAAATTCAAAATGAACTTTGAACAATCAAGTGAATGTAACTGTGACAAGGTAAAGCACAACAAGACACTACTTAAATATTCCAACTCTTGTATTTGAACGAAAGAAATACAAAATAAACTTCGAAAAATCAAGAGAATGTAACAGTGACAAGGTAAATCACAACAAGACACTACTGTAATATTCCAACTCTTTCATTTCATGAAAGAAATTCAAAATGAACTTCGAAAAATCAAGACAATGTAAAAATCCAAAATGAACTTTGAAAAATCAAGAGAATGTAACTGTGACAAGGTAAACCACGACAAAACACTACTGAAATATTCCAAATCTTGCATTTCAAGGAAAGAAATCCAAAATGAACTTTGAAAAATCAAGAGAATGTAACTGTGAGAAGGTAAACTATAACAAAACACTACTGAAATATTCCAACTCTTGCATTTCAACGAAAGAAATCCAAAATGAACTTTGAAAAATCAAGAGAATGTAACAGTGACATGGTAAAGCGCAACAAGACACAACTGAAATAATCCAACTCTTGCATTTCAACGAAAGAAATTCAAAATGAACTTTGAAAAATTAAGAGAATGTATCTGTGACATGGTAAACCAAGACGAAACACTACTAAAATATTCCAACTCTTGCATTTCAACGAAAGAAATCCAAAATGAACTTTGAAAAATCAAGAGAATGTAACTGTGATAAGGTAAAGAACAACAAGACACTACTGAAATATTCCAACTTATTCAGTTCAAACGCAAAAATACAAAACAAGGAACGATAAACAATTAGAGTATTGCTCGGACATGTTAAAGCGCAATAATACACGGCTTAAATGTCCTAAATTTACCATATCAAGGAAAAAGAAATCAAAAATGTACTTTGAAAAATAAATCGAATGTAACGGGTACAAGGAAAACCTCGAGAAAACACTACTGAAATATTCCAACTCTTGCATTTGACGAAAGAAATTCAAAATGAACTTTGAAAAATCAAGAGAATGTAACTGTGACTCGGTAAAGCACAACGAGGCACTACTGAAATATTCCAACTCTTGCATTTCAACGAAAAATATCCAAAATGAACTTTGAAAAATCAAGAGAATGTAACTGTGACAAGGTAAAGCACAACAAGACACTACTGAAATATTCCAACTCTTGCATTTCAACGAAAGAAATTCAAAATTAACTTTGAAAAATTAAGAGAATGTAACTGTGACATGGTAAACCACGACAAAACACTACTGAAACGAAAGAAATTCAAAATGAACTTTGAATAATTAAGAGAATGTAACTGTGACATGGTAAACCACGACAAAACACTACTCACAACTCTGTTTTTTGAAATGATAAGAAACTTTAGCAAAAAGAGCCAGGCGTTGAGGAGGGGACAGCCCCTTTCCTATACGAATAATTTCTGTTCGTTTTAAGTTTTAATATCGCTCCTTACTTTCAGTTAAAAAAACTTGCTTTTTTTTATTTAATATCTCTAAAAGACGTTTCTCTTTGCAGTTTCTGTCAATAAAGTTTCTGTCTAATATCGATAATTTTCATGATTTGGTAAAATTGCACACAAAATTATACATACGATGCACCCCTTTAGATAAATTAAATAAAAAAAAACAAATTCTTTTAACTGAAAGTAAGGAACGACGTTAAAACTTAAAACAAACAGAAATTATTCCGTATATGAAAGGGGCTGTCCCCTCCTCAACGCCTCGCTCTTTACGCTAAAGTTTTTTATGGTTTAAAAAAATAAGAGCTGTGAGAAAGTCAAACTTTAACTTAAAGTGCGAGGCGTTGAGGAGGGGAAAGCCCGCTTCATATATGGAGTAATTTATGTCTTTTTTAGTTTTAACGTCGTTCCTTACTTTCAGTTAAAAAAACTTGTTTTTTTTTATTTAATTTTTGAAAGTTTTTGAATTAATGCAGGTTTTGATTTTGGCTCCCCGTACTTGAATAATTAAAACAAAATTTGCATATTAATTTTACTTTTATTTGGTTAAATGGCTTTCTCGAAACTTGTTCACTTTTATTTACGAACGTTTTTATTATTAATAAATATACGCAACTTACGAATTAACTTACGTAACGAACTTCTACATTCGTATATTTTTAATACATATATTAGGGGGCTCGCCTCCTAGTCAATACCTTGCTTTTTAAGCTAAAGTTTGAATTTTGTTCCAATTCTTAAAAATGACCTCATAATCACAAAGGCTGTTAATTAGAATAAATAGCTCTTGGGAAAGTACTAAAAAATCTTTGGATTAAAGAGTGAAGTACTGACTAGGGGTGAACCCAATCATACACGTAATGCTTTCTGTTCGTTTTAAATTTTGATGTTGCTCCTTATTTTCAGTTGGAAAACTTTTTTTTTTATATATATAATTTCTGATCTTTATTTAAATAATGCTGGGAAATCCGACACCCCCTTCATAGCAATGTCTCTTCTCCCATGAAAACTTCCTTCATGGTAAGATCCTCCCACATAACCCCCGACCCACCCTCCCCCCACTACCAGAAAAAAAACCTCAATAAAACTTCTGTATACTTTTCAATAACCAATACTATATGTTAACATTAGGTAAAGTTAATAACTTTCAGCCCTCCCCCCGGGGACTTCGGGAGATTCAGTCATCCTAAAAGACATATTTATCATATTTTCGACCATGCTGAACAAAATGGCTTTCTCATAATTTTGATCGGGTGACTTTGGGAAAAAAATGAGCGTGGGAGGGGGCGTAGTTGCCCTCCATTTTATTTGGTCACTTAAAAAGGGCACTAGAACTTTTAATTTCCGTTCTATTGAGTCCTCCCACGATATTCTACGACCAGCGGGTCGATACGATCACCCCTGAAAAAAAAAAAAAAACAAACAAAAAAACAAATTAACACGCATCCGTGATCTTTCTTATGGCAAAAAATGCAAAATTCCACATTTTTGTAGATAGGAGATTGAGACCTCTGCAGTAGGGTTCTCTGATACGCTGAATATGATGATGTGATTTTCATTAAGGTTCTATAACTTTTAGGGGGTCTTTCCCCCTTTTTACGAAAATAAGCTAAATTTTCTCAGGCGCGTAACTTTTGATTGGTATTACTAAACTTGATGAAACCTATATATTTGAAATCAGCATTAAAATTTGATTCTTTTGATGTATCTATTGGTATCAAAATTTCGTTTTCTACAGTTTCGGTTACCATTGAGTCGGGTCGCTCCTTACTTGCAGTTCATTACCACTAACTTTTTGATATTTTGGACATTTAAAATATTCTGCCTAACATGGCTATCTTAAAACTTGAATCTTATACCTTTCGTCCGTGCCTAGGGCACATGGGGTCTCGAACAGTCCTGTTGCTTTTTGAATTATTCTTACCTCTAGTTCAGTTCAATTTTCTAGTTCTAATTCAATTCTGCAAGTTTTTACTTAAGTTTATACAGAGATTGGGAGATAAAAACGCATAAGAACCTTAATCTATAGTAAGGGAGCTACTCGCCAAAAATATAACCAGTAGGTAATCGGGGGGTGCTAGTTTTTAAAATTTGGAAAAACCATGCTTTTTGCTCTAAAAAAATATGTTTTGCAAAAACTTTCAACAATGATCACGCAGCCTATAGTAATCGATACCGCTTATTACGAGTACCCCGCAATGCTGATGACCTCGAAACTCGTAATTTCATTGTTTCCGTTTGTAAAAAAAAATCGCTCAGATATTCAAGCGCTTATGAATAACGGAAAGTTATACTATGGCTACTTCTATTAGCAACTGCTAGCTATTTTGTGCAACGCACTTATTAACAGACAGACTTTAAAAGATACCAGCTCGGCATGTCAAATTTTTACACCTGAGTCTAAATGATCGATAAAAGGAACTTTGAAAACTACGGAACTAGAAAAATTAATTATACAACATAAAAGATGCATTCAAACATTTCACAGCACAGCCATAAAGTAAATCGCACGGACTACCTCCCGCGCTTGAGAAATTTTCTGTACACCACTTGAATGACCGCTACTCAGGGGCCAAACTAGCTGGGAATGCCTTAAGGGTAGACACAACTGATCTAACCTTACCATCCCGGAAAGTCCAGCCAAACATCTGGGTGATCTAGAAACTGTGGCTTTGGTCAGTTCGCTTCTAAAAACAAATGTCCGACTTGAGGTAAACGAGCACAGCATAGCACTCAAATGTAGAGTCAGATGGCCACGAATATTTGAGCTCCCGCTTTCGAGGGTATAAATATATTCAAAAGTTGCAAGGAGAGGTAAGAAAGTGGGGATTTTCACAACAGATGGCGACAATGACCTTTCTGCAAATATAAAGAATGTTTTCTTGCACAGAAGGATCAGCCTAGACCTCTCTATTTCTTCCACAAATAAAGCAATCCGTTCCTCAAACAACCATTTATCGACAGCCTTAGCCAATGCTCTTTTTCCCTTAGAGAACACAAAACCAGCTATATTCAATGCCTGAAAGTGCATGAAGAAGGCAGATGAAATAAAAACTACATCGTTTGGTAAAATCCTGCAAAGTTGATGCAGAGGTAGTGAATATTCAGGGAATCAGATATAAACTTTCCATTTTTCATAGTATTAGTGGTATCTAAGGAACAGCTTATAATAATAAAACAACAATGTCTGTGTCATTCGTTTACAATTCCGATACCCCTCTTCTTACAGTACATGAGCAACACAACTTTAGTATCTGCCTTTTTATGGTAAAATTCAAACGCTGCTCAAAGCCAGTTTCAGTACTTCAACTTCTGCTGAATATCCCTATTTTCTTCCGGTCTTGATATAGCCTTGATATAGACATAGCCTCAAGAACTAAAATGTGAGTAGCAAAGGCTTTACAATACGGTTTTCCACTCATCACTTTCTTTGTGGATCCTTCAAGTGGATTTCCAGCCTCATAAATCAGCTCTTCTAGGCCAGAGAAGGTCATTATATAACCAATCGCACCCATAAGGTTCATTGAAATATTGGAACCACCCATTCTACAGTTATCTTGAAAGTCTTAATGGGATCTTCCACTATTGCTGGGTAGAGGGAAAGTAGAGAACCATTGGCTGGTACCTAATCTTGGTAATAAGAATGCCAGCTTTGTTGTAATATGCATCAGAGAAAAATATTTTAAACCAAAATATGGTTAAGATTCTGCTGAGTCACTTGACACATTCATAAACTGTGTTGGCAACGCTCTGCAAAGAAGCCAGATCACAAAAAAGTCTGAAATGGGAACCTTTAGATCAATTAGTAAAGTAATAAGATCTACGCATTTTGCTGTCCCCAGAATGTTTTGCTTTAGATAAATCTTATCATACTTTCATGGCTAAACAAAATTTGAAGACGACAGGGAAGGGTTTTTATTCCATTTTTGGAATTTTTTGGAAATTCTATTTCTAGAATTCCTGTTTTTTTCAGAAGTTTTTCATGTAAACTGAACATCATTAATTATATTTCTTGTATCAGGCTCCATTCAAATATCAGAAGCATGATCTTGCATAGATTCTATTGCTTTGACCAAGTTTTTCTATTCAGCTAAGTCACAGAGATCCACCATGACAGGCGTACTCGTGCCGGATAATTGCCTATAGTTATCCGAGCTTAAAATTGGGTCACTCCGCGTCTTCACTAATAATTCAAAAAATTAAAAGGGTCATGTAGTTTCTGGATCACTCATTTTGTAGTTTTCCACCTAGTCAATTAACAAAAAATACATCTAATGAAGGAAAATTTTCAAGATGGATCAAAATTTTTCCCAAAACACTAAAAATTATGATATTTTTTAGTCTATTTTTAAATATTACAATTGACCAGCAAGAGACAAGGCAATTTTAGAAAAATAATATTGAATTTTAATAATTTACTTTAATTTGACTCATATTTGACCAGCTTTGGAGCAGTTTAGAATATATTATTGATTTTAAGGAAATTTTTGTCAGTTGAGATCGATTTTTAGGGAATTTGATGAAATGGGGATATAGCACCAATTTTTCGATTAACGTTGATTTTCGTATTCAGCATGATTGATTACATCAGACTACATTCTTAAACCTTCTGCTGCCTGCTGATCACCCAAACCCTTTGATATCAACATTTCTCTAATGTTGCTCCCTGACTACTGTGAGTATCCATAGCAGAAGGATGAAATAATTGAAAAAAGAAAGGATATTGAGACCCCAACGAAAAGGACGATATTTTGAATCATCAGTCATCAGCTGCACCCTTTTTGTCTGGCTAATCTAGAAATAAAGGATATACATCCATTTGAGTTTCAAACACTGTGCTTCACCTTCTGATTTTTTAGGCGTGAAATAATCAGTGAAAACGATGGGATATTACCTCTTAGTTGAAATTGAAAAGAGGGTCGAAATAACAAATTAGAAAAATACTTCCAGGGCCCAGTTGTTGTTTCGGATTTTTATTGAAGGCTTGATTTATGTTCCCACATTGTAAGTGACTTTCTTTGAAAGGGAATCAATTTTTGTTAGTGTAGATGGAATAAGTAAAGTCCGCATATGTAAAGTGGAGCCCCAAAGGGTGCATGCAGCTGAAAAAGATCAATATTACTGTATGGTTTAAACAAACAAAACAATAACAAAATTTATTTTTGTTTTAATTTTTTTTGTTATTTCCTTCCTTAAAGTTTTACTGAAGTAGCATCAGTGCCATAAAAAGTCATGGAGACAAATTTGTTTGTGGGTCCCCTACCTAAAGCTGTTTTTTGACTTGATAAAAACATTAGTAAAATCACACTATATTGGCTTTTCATTGTTTTGATAAGAGTATATACATCCAAAATTTGTGCATTGGAGGTACCTCTCTGAACTAATAGATTAATTATTTTGTGATTTATAAATGTGATTTATGCAAACTATCGATTTGTTATTCACTGCTGTTAGTAACATTTACATTGTCTGACCCAGAGAGAACCAATTATCAGGAATCAAATTACATACCACATAATGTTTTGTGAAGGTTCTTTCAAGTTCCTCCCTCACTTATCACTACTTTTAACTCACTACTAATACTACTGACTAGTCACTGCTTTGACTCACTATTTTTCAATACTTTTTGCTACTTTAGTGATTTAAAGGTTATGTCTAGGTGGGGGTGACGAATAAACATATCTAAATATGGCTTAAAATTTGCTTCTCTCAGACTGCCTTGACCCTTTTGGGGTACCTGCAAGACTGGGGACCTTGCGGTGAACCCTATTCCCACTTGAGGAGTGGTGCCCCTGGAGGAAATTATAGCCTAGTAAACGATACAGCATTTGCATGGGATTCTGATAAATGGATATTTCTTCTGGGCTTGGTCTGTTTTGGCGGGCTTCTTTGGGCTGAAAAACCTCTTCCTAGCTAATTTATTTACTAAGGGATGCCTCCTTGTAGTAGCTTAATATTTGTAGGCATGAATATATAATGAGTCGGAGGTAATAAGCTTGAGATTGTCTGTGCATGAATTCGACTCTTGTTGATAGAAGAGCACCGCCAAGTGCTGAAAACCATGTTGTGACCAAGATGGGGCCTGAATTCCACAAAGCCTCCATTCAGCTGGAGGTCCCGGGGAATTCTTGCTATCCGGTTTTAAGCCGGCTCAAGTGTTTCGGTGTAGACTTCAGAAGATGCGTTGGTCCCCTTCCGGCACTGGTATCTGGGACCACTTCTTTTCATGAGGCCAAAACAATTTCATTGATTTATAAAATATAAAATTGGAACTTGGAACGTTACGACGTTAAAACATGTCTATCGTATCGACATTTTGACTATCGAATTCAGATGATTCACATTGGACTTATTAGGAGTTTCAGAAACTCATATCCCAGGGGTAGGAAGCATAAGATTAGATGATATAGAATTTATTTACTCAGGCAGGAACGATATGATGCCTATACAGGGAATAGGGTTCCTGATGAATAAGGAACCTGCAAAGTCTTGTTTAGGCTGTGAAGGCATTAATAATAGATTACTAATCGCTCATTTTATGGCTAAAAAGTTCAGGGTATCAGTTATAGTGGTAAATACCCCGATAGAACGGACTGATGGACATACTAGTGACTCAGATGAATTTTATTTATAGTTGCAGGAGCAAATAGACCTGTTCCAGGTAAAAATATTGTGTTTTTATTGGGAGATTATAACACCCAGGTCAGTAGAAATAGGGATAAATGGTATTCTAATCTAGGTAAATTTGGTGTAAGAAAGGAAAATAGTAATGGCTACAGACTTCTGCAATTTTGTAGAAATAACAATGTATATATAACCAATACAGTGTTTGGTCGGTCTTAAAATGGCCCATGACTTAAAGTGGTATTCGCATGATGGTATGACAGCTAACCTTATTTATTGTTTCATTGTAAACCGAAGACTGCCAGGACCAATACGAGATACTAGAGTGTATAGGAGTGCTATTATCGATGTTAAACGTAAAAATCACTATCTAGTAGTTGCTAGGGTTAATTTAAAGCTGAAATTTCGGAAGAGTAACTACCTCCCGGGAAGTTAGGATGTTGGTAGACTCCAGGATTAGAATTCGAGAGAAACTTTCTAGGAACAGTTGAATGCTAAAGTGGAGAGTTTAAAAATTGACAATGTAGATGATGAATGGAATAATTTTAGGAAAACAATTTGTGAGGTTTCTGATGGTGTATTAGGGAACAAAATTGGGAACTCAGCTAGAAATATTAGTGAAAAGGCTCTATGCTTAATAGAGAGCAGAAGGGGAATGTAAAAGAATTATCTGAATGATAGATCATATAAAAAAAAGGAGGAATGTAAGGACAAACAACAAAAGCACGAAGAACAATAGGGACATCTTTTTGCAAAACAGTGGAGATAATTTGAATGAATATCGGCCCTATGTCCAAGGGCCTTCCTCAGCAAGACAAAAATATATAAAGGAAAAAAGACTCACAACAACATGCGACCAATAAAACCAAAAATTAAAATGTTTTCAAAGCAGCCCTAGCATCATTACTTCAGCGAAGTTCAACCAGGACTGATAAAAAAATCTTTTATCTTTTAAAAACAATTTTAAAATCTTTTAAAAATTTTTTTATCAGTCCTGGTTGAACTTCGCTGAAGTAAGGATGCTAGGACTGCTTTGAAAATTTTTTAATTTTTGGTTTTATTGGTCGCATGTTGTTGTGAGTTTTTTTTTTCTTTTATATATTTGTGTCTTGCTGAGGACGGCCCTTGGACATAAGGCCGAAATATTTATTCAAATTATCTCCACTGTCTTGGGAAAAGATTTCCCTATTGTTCTTCGTGATTTTGTTGCTTGTTATGGAAAGGCAGTGTGGTCTTCGTCGCTATTTTAATGTAAGGACAGTGGAGAAAGTTAAGTAGGCTCATAGGTTAAGTCACAATTATAGCAGATATCATAATTGCAGCCATGGCTGTAGCCTGGTAAGAAAAAAAGTTCGGGAATGGTAGCTGTTATTTTAGTTAATCTTAATTGTATTAAATATAAAAAAACAAGTTTTTTTAACTGAAAGTAAGGAACGACGTTAAAACTTAAAACGAACAGAAATTATTTTTACGTATATGAAAGGGGCTGTCCCCTCCTCAAAGCCTCGCTCTTTACGCTAAAGTTTTTCATTGTTTACAAAAAATAGAGTTGTGAGAAAGTCAAACTTTAGCGTAAAGAGCGAGGCGTTGAGGAGGGGACAGCCCCTTTCATTGTGTTTGGGGAAATGATGAGCGTTGGGGTCGGCTAGTTGCCCTCCAATCACTTTCGACAATTAAAAAGGGCACTAGCCCTTTGAATTTCCAATCGAATGAGCTGTTTTTGAAGTTTCTACAACAACGCCTTCTATAAAAACATTATATTCCTTGGGCATAACTTAAAACCCTTGCCCTGAGGGTTGTGGGGGAGTGTCCTCCTCAAAAAGATATTTTCTATCTGGAAATCAACTAAGCTGAACAAAATGGCTATCTCAAAATTTTGATTGGATGTGTTTGGGGGAATGATGGGCGTGGGGAGAGGCTAGTTGCCCTCCAATCACTTTTGACAATTAAAAAGGGCACTAGTCCTTTGAATTTCCAATTGAATGAGTCCTTTTTGAAGTTTCTACGACAACACCTTCTATAAAAATCTTATATGTCACCAGGGCATAACTTAAGACCCTTACCCTGAGGGTTGTGGGGGAGTGTCCTTCTCAAAAACATATTTTCTATCAGGAAATAAACTAGCCTACGCTAAACAAAATGGCTATCTCAAAGTTTTGATTGGATGTGTTTGGGTGAATGATGGACGTAGGGGGGGGGGGGGGCTTGTTGCCCTCCAATCTCTTTTGACTATTAAAAAGGACACTAGCCCTTTAAATTTCCAATCAAATGAGCAAATTTTGAAGTTTCTATGACAACGCCTTCTATAAAAACTTTATATACCCCAGGACATAACTTAATACCCTTGCCCTGAGGGTTGTTGGGGAGTGTCCTCCTCAAAAACATATTTTCTATCAGGAAATCAACTAGCCTACGCTAAAGAAAATGGCTATCTCAAAGTTTCGATTGGATGTGTTTGGGTGAATGATGGATGTAGGGGGGGGGGGGGGCTTGTTGCCCTCCAATCTCTTTCGACTATTAAAAAGGGCACTAGCCCTTTAAATTTGCAATCAAGTGAACACCTTTTGAAGTTTCTATGACAACGTCTTCTATAAAAACTTTATATACCCCAGGACATAACTTAATACTTTTACCCTAAGGGTTGTTGGGGAGTGTCCTCTTCAAAAACATATTTTCTATCTGGAAATAAACTATGTTGAACAAAATGGCTATCTTAAAATTTTATTTGGATGTGTTGGGGAGAATGATGAACGTGCGGGAGGGGATTGTTGCCCTCAAATCGCCTTCGACTATTAGGAAGGGAGCAAGCCCTTTTGATTTCAAATCAAATGAGCCTGTTTTGAAGTTTCTACGACAACGCCTTCTTATAAAAACCTTATGTTTGTGTTTGGGGGAATGATGGGCGTGGGGGGGGCTAGTTGCCCTCCAATCACTTTCGACTATGAAGAAGGGCACTAGCTCTTTGAATTTCTAATCGAATGAACCTGTTCTGAAGTTTCTACGACAACGCCTTCTATAAAAGCCTTATATGCCCCCAGGGCATAACTTAAAACCCTTACCCTGAGTGTTGTGGGGGAGTTTCCTCCTCAAAAACATATTTTCTATCTGGAAATCAACTACGCTTAACAAAATGGCCATCTCAAAATTTTGATTGGATGTGTTTGGGGAATGAAGGGCGTGGGGGGGGGCTAGTTGCCCTCCAATCACTTTCGCCTATTAAAAAGGGTACTAACCCTTTGAATTTCCAATCGAATGAGCCTGTTTTGAAGTTTTTACGACAACGCCTTCTATAGAAAACCTTATATGACCCCAGGGCCTAACTTAAAACCCTTGCCCTGAGGGTTGTGGGGGAGTGTCCTCCTCAAAAACATATTTTCTATTTGGAAATCAACTCCGCTGAACAAAATGGCTGTCTCAAAATTTTGATTGGATGTATTTGGGGGAATGATGGGCGTGGGGGGGGGGCTACATGCCCTCAAATCACTTTCAACTATTAAAAAGGGTACTAGCCCTTTGAATTTCCAATCGAATGAGCCTGTTTTGAAGTTCCTACTACAAAACCTTCTATAAAAACCTTATATGCCCCCAGGTCATAACTTAAAACCCTTGCCCTGAGGGCTTTGGGGGAGTGGCTTCCTCAAAAAAAAAAATTTCTATTTGGAAATCAACTACGCTGAGCAAAATGGCTATCTCAAAATTTTGACTGGATGTATTTGGGGGAATGATTGGCCTGGGGGGGGGGGGGGGCTAGTTGCCCTCCAATCATTTTCGACTATTAAAAAGGGCACTAGCCCTTTGGATTTCCAATCGAATAAGCCTGTTTTGAAGTTTCTACGACAACGCCTTCTATAAAAACCTTATATGCCCCCAGGGCATAACTTAAAACCCTTGCCCTGAGGGTTGTGGGGGATTGTCGTCCTCAAAAACATATTTTCTAACTGGAAATCAACTATGCTGAACAAAATGGCTATCTGAAAATTTTGATTGGATGTATTTGGGGGAATGATTGGCCTGGGGGGGCTAGTTGCCCTCCAATCACTTTCGACTATTAAAAAGGGTACTAGCCCTTTGAATTTCCAATCGAATAAGCCTGTTTTGAAGTTTCTACGACAACTCTTTCGATACGAAGTGCCCGGGTATAAAGAACCAAAAAACAACACATTGTGCCCACATCGTTCTTTACTTAGGCAGCACTAGCACGCTGCCTATGATATAAGGATTTTTATTGGAAAAGAGGGCATGCTTGATCCTGAGTCTCCAAAAAGGCTAACAATATTAAGGTAAGATTTTTAGGACATATCGAGGGGGATGTTACACAAAAGCAAAGCACACTATATGCCTAAGGATTTTCGAAAGGACACAACAGCAATATTTAAGAAACGGCAAAGGGTGTTGAGTTGAAACTTTAAAGGCATGTTGGGAGGCATATTAAAAAAAAGAAGGTCAACCCAAAAATCTTGATCATCCCCATTGCAATTCCGGTGTGTTTTCCCAATAGGCAAAGCTCTCATCTGCTTAAGCTTTCATGTAGGAGGCTTCAATCATCAGCATAACCTAAGTCCAAGATAATGTTCCTTCCCCATTTGATTCTTATGTTCTCCAATTGCCTTTCCTGTCTGCCTTAAGACAATACCCATTAAAGTGATCTATATAAATAGGGATAGAAAACAACCCTCCTTCTGATTTAGTACAAAATCAGCCTCTAGCCTCACTTCCTACCTTAACCGCAGCAGTGTTATTCTCGCATATAGCACTAATCACTTTAATTTATTTATGTATCATACCAAACAAGGATAAAACCTTCGCTAAAGTTCTTCTTTCAGCTAAATCGAACGCTTGCTTATAATCTAAAAACTGAGGATTAAAGATATTTGATAACTCATGAACTTCTTAATAACCCAAGAGTGACAATTACCAAGACCGACATATCCTCTAACCTTTCTAAAGCCAGACTGTTCTTCTCGTAAAACTTTGGTTATGGCATTCTTAAGTCTAAGAAATATCACCCTACTAAGTAATTTGCCACCTTCAGAAACCAGGCTAATGCCTCTATAATTATCACACTCATTCTTATCACCTTTCTTGTACAGTGGTTTAATTATGGTTATCCAAAAATCACTTTATACTTCCTCTTAAAAAAAAAATCATATTCATAATCTTCAGGAGTATATTTCTAACGCATACGCCTAAAATAAATCTGTTTTCATTACTATTGTTAGGTTGCTTTATGAAACTTAGGTTTGAGTCTCGAGAAACAAGGTACCTTCATGCCTTAACCAGCAGTCTATACCTAAATATAATATCTCGAGTAGCTTGCGGACCATGGCCGTTTCGGAAGCATGCGCTTCAAATGTATCTGATTTTATTATTATTGTTAGATTGTTTTAAGAAACTTGGGTTTCAGTCTTAAGAAAAAGGGTACCTTCATGCCTCAAACGGAATCCTATATCTAAGTTTATCTCAAGTAATTGTGGACCATGGGCATTTCAGACGCATATACTTTATATAAACCTGATATCATTACTATTTCTAGGTTGCTTTGAGAAACTTAGGTATCAGTCTTGGGAAATAAGGCACCTTCATGCCTCAACCGGTATCCTATACCTAAAAAGTATATATTGAGTTACTTGTGCACTATCGACATTTTAGATGCATACGCTTAAAATACGTCTGATTTTATTACTATTTTTAGATCACTTTAAGAAACTTGAAGAAAATTGCTGAAATTATCCTTAGGGGCTCATTCGGTTGGAAATCGAAACTTCTAGTGCCAAAATTGATCAAAAGTGATTGGAGAGTAACCAACCTCCCCCTCCCCCTCAAGCCCTGTTTTCCCCAAATGCATTCGATAAAATTTTACAATTTTCATTTTGTTCAAAATAGTTCAAAATTTAAATAATTGTACCACAGGGGCTGACAAATCCCACAAAGATCTCTAGACAAGGGTTGTTGCTCATGAGAGTTTACCATTGTTAATATACAAGTTTATCTTATTGAGAAAAGAGGACATTGCTTGATTTTGGATCTCCAAAATTGGAAATCGGAAAATCTAGTGCTCTTTTCAGGAGTCGAAAGTTATTGGAGGGTAACTAGACCCCCCCCCTAACGCCCTCTTTTCCCCAAACGCATCCGATTAAAATCTTAGCTCAGATAGTTTGTTCAAAATGGTCCAAAGGGTTAAATAACTATGTTTCCAGGGTTGACACCCCCCCCCCCCTCCACAGCCTGGGGCAAGGAATTTAAGCTATGAAAGCTGTCCATTATTAACCTGTAAGGTTCTTACGAAAGAAGTTATCATATAAACTTTGATTGGAAGTCAAAAACCTTGGTACCCTTGGTAAGAGTCAAAAGTGACAAAAGGGCACCCCACCCCCACTGCTGTCTTTCTCCTCAAATGTATTAGATCAAAATTTTGAGATAGCCACTTTGTTCAATACAGTCTAGAGGTCAAACAACTATGCCTCCAGGACTGACACATCTCCCCCAGTCACTGAGCAAGGGCTATAAGCTATGCAATTTGCCCATTGTTAAAATATAAGGATTTTTATTGGAAAAGAGGGCATGCTTTATCCTGTGTCTCCAATAAGGCTAAGAGTATTAAGGTAAAACTTTTAGGACATATCGAGGGGGATGTTACACAAAAGCAAAGCACACTATATGCCTAAGGATTTTCGAAAGAACACAACAGCAATATTTAAGAAACGGCAAAGCGTGTTAAGTTGAAACTTTAAAGGCATGTTGGGAGGCATATTAAAAAAAAAAGAAGGTCAACCCAAAATCTTGATAATCCCCATTGCAATTCCGGTGTGCTTTCCCAATAGGCAAAGCTCATATAACAAGAACAATCTCAGTTGCCCAATTGTCTTCCAATTCCAGTGGACTTAATCAGTCACTATCTTTGAAAACCTTTTATTTGGGGTCTCCAATTGCCTATAAACTGCTAAGAGAGCTCATAGACTATTTGAATTACCCTTATTCTATTCCTATCTACCATCTATGGATAGATAGACTATCCATCAAAAGTAAAATGAAATCATTTTTATACAATTCTGAAAAAGGCTTATGCCAGATTTGCCTCTCTAAGAGACTAGCTGTTTTTTTTTTTTATGCAGTTAGCCATGGAATGGCTCTCAAATTTTTATTCACAGCTCACCAACTTGATTTTAATTCAATCAAGTTGGCGAACTGTGAATAACAACTTCAGGACCATTCCATAGAATCTGCCCTTAAATGAATAAATAAATCTTAAAACGAGTAATACTTAAATTCCATATTCAAATAACACTTAAAACAATCCAAATCACTACAAAGAAGGGTTTGGCTACTGCCACCGTCCCTAACTATAATTAAATAAAAAAAAACAAGTTTTTTAACTGAAAGTAAGGAGCGACATTAAAACTTAAAACGAACAGAAATTATTCCTTATATGAAAGAGGCTGTCCCCTCCTCAACGCCTTCCTCTTTACGCTAAAGTATTTTATTGTTTAAAAAAAAATAGAGTTGTGAGAAAGTCAAACTTTTGTGTGAAGAGCAAGGCATTGATGAGGGGACCGCTCCTTTCATATACGGAATAATTTCTGTTCGTTTTAAGTTTTAATGTCGCTCCTTATTTTCAGTTAAACAAACTTGTTTTTTTATTTAATTTTTGAAAGTTTTTGAAAAAATGCAGGTTTTGATCTTGGCTCACCGTACATGAATAATTAAAAAAAAATTTAAATATTAATTTACTTTTATTTGGTTAAATGGCTTTCTCGAAACTTATTTAATTTTATTTACGAACGTTTTTATTAGTAATAAATATACGTAACTTACGAATTAACTTACGTAACGAACTTCTATATTCATATATTTTAAATACTTATATTAGGGGGTTCGCCCCCTAGTTAATACCTTGCTCTTTCAGCGAAAGTTCAAATTTTGTTCCAATTCTTTAAAAATGACCACTTAATCACAAAGACCGTTCATTAGAATTAATAGCTCTTATGAAAGAACTAAAAAATCTTTGGCTTAAAGAGCGAGGTATTGACTAGGGGGTGAACCCAATCATATATGTAATATTTTCTGTTCGTTTAAAGTTTTGATGTTGCTGCTGTTGCAGTCGAAAAACTTGTTTTTTTATATTTAATTTCTGATCTTTTTTTAAATAGTGCTGGGAAGTCCGGCGTCCCCTTTATAGCAATTTCTCTTCCCCCATGAAAACTTCCTTCATAGAAAGATTCTCCCACATAACCCTGACCAACCCACCCCCCACTACCAGGAAAAATCTCCCCTGAAAACGCCTTTATACTTCCCAATAACTAATGCCATGTGTTAACGTTTGGTAAAGTTCATAACTTTCAGTCCTCCCCCCGGGAACTTTGGGGGATTAAGTCATCCTAAAAGACATACTTATAATATTTTCGAACATGCTGAACAAAATGGCTATCTCAAAATTTTGATCGGGTGACTTTGGAAAAAAAATGAGCGTGGGAGGCCTAGTTGCCCTCCATTTTTTTTGGTCACTTAAAAAGGGCACTAGAACTTATGATTTCCATTCCAATGAGCCGTCCCACGATATTCTAGGACCACTGGGTCGATACGATCACCCCTGGGAAAAAAAAAAAAACAAAAACAAATAAACACGCACCCGTGATCTTTCTTCTGGCAAAAAATCCAAAATTCCACATTTTTGTAGATAGGAGCTTGAAACCTCTACAGTAGAATTCTCTGATACGCGGAATATGATGGTGTGATTTTCATTAAAGTTCTTTAGCTTTTAGGGGGTCTTTCCCCCTTTTTTCGAAAATCAGCCAGATTTTCTCAGGCGCGTAACTGTTGATGGGTAGGACTAAACTTCATGAAACTTATAAATTTGAAATCAGCATTACAATCTGATTCTTTTGGTGTATCTATTTGTATCAAAATACCGTTTTCTATAGTTTCGGTTACCATTGAGCCGGGTCGCTCCTTACTTACAGTTCGTTACCACGAGCTGTTTGAAAGTCAAAAGCCTACTGCGTCATTTGTGCTTTATGGGAAACGAAATTATTGGAATCTTCAACTGCTCAGCTTTGAGCAAATATTATCATTATATATCAAATATTCTGTTTAATTTTATTAATTTTTTTTTTCAAGGACTATTCAAGACACATATAGTTTTAAAGAAAACGAAAATGACGCAATATGTCTTAGACTTCTACAGTTGGGGAAGGGGGCAGTAGCCCAGCTCCTTTACAGTAATTTTTGTTTTTAAGTTTGATTTGAATATTCAATTTGAGTTTTACTTTATTTTAAGATTTGTTTATTTATTTTCGGGCTTCATTTATTCTTTAATAGTAATTTCTAGTCGTTTTGAGTTTCAATTATTGTAGGAATTTCTTTCTGCTGGCATTAAGTTTAATATGGCTCTTTACTATTCTTTGAAAAACTAATTTTTCAGAATTCTTACAATTAATTGTTCAAAATAGTCAAGAGCCTTAAACGTTAACATTAATCACTTTTTTTTTTACCATAGCGTGGTTTACATCAGTCCAAAGGACAATTCGGCAACGCTGTCAAATTGAACAAAACTACAAAATTTGTGGTTCAGCTGTTCGATTCAAAAATTGATAATTGTACATAAGGATTGTGAATCTCGGTCGTTTTTCGTGTATTTTGAAGCTATGATACATTTACTATCTAGTATAAGTGGAATCGTAGAATCAGACGAACCACCGCTGAAACATGAGATCAAACTCTGGGGGCTTAAAGCTTGACCTATTCCTTAATTCTGGCTCTTAGTGACTATTTTATGATTGAAATACGCTTTGATTCACAACTAGTTTCGACTCCTACGTAAAACAATTGAAAAATTACCTAATTTTGTATCTTACAGTAAACCTGGAAAGACATGGTTACGCCTTGTTAAATAAACTCTTGAAGTTGAAAACAGACTAATAGTTGAAGGATTCAGTACTAAAGTATATATATCTATTTTTGAAGGCCGTCGACGCACTAATACTGAAAACAATTTTAACCCTATATTTTCCACATATACCAGTTGAGCTTTACTGAATTAAAAAAAAAAAGTTTTTTTAACTGAAAGTAAGGAGCGACATTAAAACTTAAAACGAACAGAAATTATTCCGTACATGAAAGGAGCTGTCCCCTCCTCAAAGCCTCGCTCTTCACGCTAAAGTTTTTTATTGTTTAAAAAAAATAGAGCTGTGAGAAAGTCAAACTTTAGCGTAAAGAGCAAGGCGTTGAGGAGTGGACAGCTCCTTTCAAATACGGAATATTTTCTGTTCGTTTTTAAGTTTTAATGTCGCTCCTTACTTGCAGTTAAAAAAACTAGTTTTTTTCATTTAATTTCTTAACATTTTGAATGAATGCAGGTTTTGATTTTGGCTCACCGTACATGAATAATTAAAACGAAATTTTCATATTAATTTACTTTTATTTGGTTAAATGGCTTTCTCGAAATTTGTTTCATTTTATTTACGAACGTTTTTATTAGTAATAAATATACGTAACTTACGAATTAACTTACGTAACGAACTTCTATTTTCATAGATTTTGAATACGTATATTAGGGGGTTCGTCCCCTAGTCAATACCTTGCTCTTTAAGCGAAAGTTCGAATTTTGTTCCAATTCTTTAAAAATGACCACTTAATCACAAATGCTGTTAATTAGAATAAATAGCTCTTATAAAAGTACTACAAAATCTCTGGATTAAAGAGTGAAATATTGACTAGGGGGTGAACCCAATCATATATGTAATATTTTCTGTTCGTTTAAAGTTTTGATGTTGCTGCTGTTGCAGTTGAAAACTTGTTTTTTTTATATTTAATTTCTGATCCTTTTTTTTAAATAATGCTGGGAAGTCCTGCGTCCCCTTCATAACAATTTCCCTTCCCCCATGAAAGTTTCTTCATGGAAAGATCCTCCCACATAACCCCCCACCCCCCCCCCCCACTACCAAGAAAAATCTCCCTTGAAAACGTCTGTACTGTATACTTCCCAATACCCAATACTATATGTTAACATTGGGTGAAGTTCATAACTTTCATCCCTCCTCCCGGGAACTTCGGGGGATTAAGTCTTCCTAAAAGACATACTTATAATATTTTTGTTCATGCTGAACAAAATGGCTATCTCAAAATTTTGATCAGGTGACTTTGGGAAAAAATGACCGTGGGAGGGGGCCTAGTTGCCCTCCATTTTTTTGGTCACTTAAAAAGGGCACTAGAACTTTTAATTTTCATTCTAATGAGCCCTCCCACAATATTCTAGGATCACTGTGTCGATACGATCACCCCTGGGGAAAAAAACAAATAAACACGCACCCGTGATCTTTCCTCTGGCAAAAAAATGCAAAATTCCACATTTTTGTAGATAGGAGCTTGAAACAGTAGGGTTTTCTGATACGTGGAATATGATGGTGTGATTTTCATTAAGGTTCTATATCTTTTAGGGGATCTTTCTCCCTTTTTTCGAAAATCAGCCAAATTTTCTCAGGCGCGTAACTTTTGATGGGTAGGATTAAACTTGATGAAACTTATATATTGGAAATCAACATTAAAATGCGATTCTTTTGATGTATCTATTTGTATCAAAATACCGTTTTCTAGAGTTTCGGTTACAATTGAGCCGGGTCCCAATAACCAATACTAGGAAAATCCACTACCAAGAAAAATCTCCCCTGAAAACGTCTGTACTGTATACTTCCCAATAACCAATACTATATGTTAACATTGGGTAAAGTTCATAACTTTCAGCCCTCCTCCCGGGAACTTCGGGGGATTAAGTCATCCTAAAAGACATAGTTATAATATTTTCGATCATGCTGAACAAAATGTTTATCTCAAAATTTTGATCGGCTGACTTTGGGAAAAAAATGAGCGTGGGAGGGGGCTTAATTGCCCTCCATTTTTTTGGCCACTTAAAAAGGGCACTAGAACTTTTAATTTCCGTACCATTTAGCCCCCCCACTATATTCTAGGACCACTGGGTCGATACGATCACCCCTGGGAAAAAAAAACAAACAAATAAACACGCATCCGTGATCTTTCTTCTGGCAAAAAAAAGAAAATTCCACATTTTTGTAGATAGGAGCTTGAAAACTCTACAGTAGGGTTCTCTGATACGCTGAATATGATGGTGTGATTTTCATTGAGGTTCTATAACTTTCAAGGGGTCTTTCCCCCTTTTTTCGAAAATCAGCCAAATTTTCTCAGGCGCGTAACTTTTTATAGGTTTAGAGTTTCGGTTACCATTGAGCCGGGTCGCTCCTTACTTACAGTTCATTACCACGAACTGTTTGAAAACAATATACGTTTTAAATATTTTCACTTTTTTTATTTTTATAAATTAAAAGCTATTAAAACATTAAGGAATAAATGCCAGTGTATGTGAATTAAACTGACAATCCACGGTCATTTGTTGTGTTTTTTTCTGCAGTAAAGCACCAATTATGTTCTGGTCTTGAGAAGGCATGGGGGCTATCAGTCCTATTCATGGTAATTTTTGCTAGTTTTTAGTTTGAATCGGCTGTTTAATGTAATTTCTGTTCGTTTTGAGTTTCATTTATGTGTTGATAGTAATTTGTAGCAGTTTTACGCATGGAATATTATTTGATTTTATTTCTGCTCATTTTTGGCTTAAGGGAGCTCTTTACTTTTCTTTGGAAAACTTGTTTTGTGGTAAAAGTTCGGTACTTGTTAAGAATCCAGAGAATGCGCGATGAACCACATCTAGAATCTAATGAAATCCTAATGAATAAACAGGTTTCCGCTGCATGTGAGATATTGCTCACTCCGGGAACTATGTTTAAACTTTAGTTTTTTGGGGTTTTGGGGGCAAAAAAGGTACCTAGATTAGGTTAGGTTACGTATTTAATATATGCTATGGTTTACTTCCCCCCCCCCTAATGTGCAAATATATAGCCCAAACTTGTTTCTAAACTATTATATTTTCATCCGATTTTGTTTTATTTCATTAGCATTACGAAACTTTACTTCTCGCGTGTTTCTGGATTCTTAACAAATACCAAAAGTTCTTTTTATTTAAGCAGCATAAAAAGCAAATTCTTTTGATGCAAATGTTGTCACAAAAAAAATCTGTTTTCGGTCACAATTTCGGTTACAATTGGGATGAGTCACTCCTTGCTGGTAGTTCGTTACCACGAGTTGTTTGATATTATTCAAGGCTAACCACAAGGTCCTTACTTTTTTTAGATAGCTTATTTGATCCATCTAGATCTGGAATTAAGAATATATTTTATAAACTTATGCACTATAGTTGTGCAATAGAATTTTTTTTTTTTTTTTGTGAAGTACACTTTAGCAATAGAAACTGTTTATATGATCATATGTTCAGAATCAGTTTATGGAATTCTTTTTCGTCTGTCTTAAACTCCTTCCTGATTATTCTATCCCTAGAATAAAATAAAAGTTTGGAGATACAGGTCCTAGTTTTTTGTTAAAACTATTTATTTTGGAAAAAAGTTGTGTGTCTCATAAAAATAAGTTAGTTAATAAATACGCAATGATTTTAGAATCATTCTTTATGCCTTATCCTATCTTTAGCTTCTTTAAAAGCTTTGAGATGAGCCTTTCTTGCTGCAATAACTTCTGCTGTGTCTTCAACAACTGCAGGAAGATCATCATGATTGTTTCCTTCGGGTAAGGCGTTAGAAATTACTTGAAACCCGCCATGACCGGCTGTGTAGCTGACTCGAACTTCTTTGCCTTCTGGGTTGATATAAGCATAGCTACCAATTACATTACCGTGAACGTCACGTGTGGCAGCATGTGAATGTCCAGCATAAGCGTATCCGTAGCTTGCTTGCCCAAGTTCATCTTGCGAATGATACTTCGTAGAAGTTATTGATGGAATAGCTAATGGGTATGAAAAAGTAAGAGGAAGGGTATTGTAGGCGAACGGATGGTATGGCAAGATAGCTGGGATCGAGCGTTTACCCCTTGAATTTGCTTCAGCAACACGTGCTTTTGCTTCTGCAATGGCAGCAAAATGCTGACGCTTGGCTTCTATAACTTCTGGGGTTTCTTGAATCTGTTCTTGCTCTTTTGCCATTTCTGCAACAGGTAAATTATTTGAAACCACGTGAAACCCATTAGCATCAGATATATAATTGACGATTACTTCCTTGTTATTTGCATCGATGTAAGAATAACTTCCAACTACATTACCAAAGGCATCTCTAAATTCAGCTTTGGATTGACCCGGGTGAGCATAACCATAGCTTGTTTGTCCTAGTTCATCTTGGGCATGATATTGACTTGCTGTTACGTGTGGAATGACCACCGGGCTTCTCACTGCGTATGGATGTGAATAATAATGAGGATGGTGTAAACTATTGTAAGAAAGATGTGGAGTACTGAGTAATACTGGGGTTGATTTGACTAAGGTCAGCACAGTTGCCAGTGAAATAACCTGAAATAGTTAAAGAAATATATGAGCTAATTTTTACTTCTAGCTTTATTTAAAGCTTCAGTAAACATTTTTAAGTACGTAAGAAATACTAAAAACCTACTAATTTGTAGACATAGGGTATTTGTCATTTTGACCCGAGGATCTGGTAAATAGAAGAACTTTTCTATTAAGTTGCATTCACAGGAAAGTGGTATGCATGCTCGCCAATCAAAAAGTCGGTCGAATTAAAGTTTCTTAACTATGAAAGATATTGAGATCCTTCTTACCATACCGTCGTTTTTATTACAATTTTTTGAAAATATTTGTTATCAGTTGTAACATATTAAATGAAGAGCATTACATATCTTCAAATTGTTTTGGAGGGGAGATCGTCCCTCTCTTAAATTTTTACTTGTCTTATTTGTCCGAAGGATAATTGTAAAGTTTTCTTGGGCGATTTCAAAGCAACTTTGTCAACTTCTTTGGCATAACGAATGCCCCAGCGGATTTACTTCGGACGTTTTTTTCTGATGCATAATTATCAGCCGCGTCTGAATTAGCATCTCTGTCAAAACGGTAAGGAACTTCTCATTTTATTTAATTCTCTGTCTAAATGGTGGGTATTCGATTGGTAAAATGTTTTGTGAGTATTTTTTGTCTTCTTACGACAAATAAAAGGTCCATTGTTTTCCTTGTCTTCACAGAAATCCTAAACTCAGGCAGTAAATTCAAAATACAAAAGGACTTGGTGACATATGCTAAGAAATTCGATGTTTTTTTGTGTTACAGAATGTTAAGGAGAATTAAAATCAAATAATTAACTGTTTAATATCTGAGAAGTGATTAATTTAGTAATAACAATATTAAAGTACTATATTTGAAAATACTGCAAAAAAAATTGCTTTCGACATGCTATTCAAAGCTGACACACAAGTGGAAAGCACAAATTAAGCGCTAAATAGCAAAATGTTAACGGGATGTCGACTGTCTCTCAACTTATTTAAAACAAGCTAAACCGTAGCTATACTATAGAGCCTATCTTCTTTGATGTAATACCAAGGGGTAGCGCACTTTTAGCCCCATGGTGTACATCTCGAATCGATAGATGTTTTTCACAGATACGCTACGTCTGGCGCACTTTTGAAGGGCTCAGCACAGTGTCCACAACGTTTGGCACAGTTTCGCCATGCTTAGTGCACTATACGTGATCTCAGAAAGGCAATGACTCCTCAGGTAATAAACACCTGCTGAACTCTGAATAAACAGAGAGCCAACTTGAATAAAAAAAAAGGAAAATGATTGCCGGCCGCAGAGACAAAAAAAGAGCAAAGAACAAGAATGGACTATAGATAACACTCGGCTTCCTGGGTGTAATTTTCAGGAAGAAAGGGAGGAAAGCTGGGAAGAGTTACTATAAAAATTAGAAGTCTGATACGATAAAAATATAATAGCCCATTATATGGATGGGCCACTAACCAAATTTTTGCAGTCATCACCCTACTACTTTCGGTAATTTGATGCAAGATTCCTTTTTTAACGAATCACTATTTTACAAGTAATTTACTGACGATGATCGAACTAATTATTTTGCAATGACAATGTGCATATTCTAGTTACCTAATTCTGTCAAAAATAAAAGGGAACCCCGGAGCCCGCGCTAAAAACCCTTCTCAAAACCCTGAGTTCCCATGAATCGAAGCACCTGATAGGCATTTATTTGTCTCCTAAAGGGTCTTATAGAGCAGTTGTAAGAGGACAGAGAGCATTGCTCTGTTCTAGGCCAACTATCTTAGCCTAATAATAAATACAACAATCGTAAAAGAAGAAACGAGAAAAATATCATTACTACACGAGACAAAGCGATATAAGTAAAGAGAAACCGGATGCAGCCTGAGACTGTGCTGAAAAATGCAACTAAGTGAAAGAATTAGGCATATTAACCAATCGCATTAATATGCAGGACCGTAATTTTGTCAAAATATTCCTTTTCAACAATCAGTTACATATTAGGGCCGACCTTTGTACATCTTTGTCATGGGATGAGGCAAGGAGGGATTTTGTCACCTAGTAATATTAAATTGTATGCATCTGATGTTTTAGACGAATGTAGATCGAAACGGCAAGGATGTTTTATTTGACCAGTGCAGAAGATTTTCTATCCTTATATGTTGCGCTTTTTCTATACCGTTTGTCCATACCCTATACGTTTATACCCTTTGTTACTCCTTTTCGGTGGTTAGCAAATTACTGTAGGAAGTTCAAATTATAGTCTACAACCGTTCGCTGTTCGTAGTACTAAAAAAAAACAAAGAAACACTTTGGGCATTCTAAAACTGTAAGCCCAATTTAACAATTTTATTTCGAAAACGGTCAATTTTCAATTCCTTCCCTTCCCCTTGCCCTAGTAATTGTTGAACAGCTCATAAATTTGACGTCTTAGGCTTGACAACAAATTT
This sequence comes from Artemia sp. Qi Xiang Cuo, assembly GCF_049724085.1. Lineage (NCBI taxonomy): Eukaryota > Metazoa > Arthropoda > Branchiopoda > Anostraca > Artemiidae > Artemia > Artemia sp. Qi Xiang Cuo. The sequence continues at coordinate 92,404,635 of NC_142795.1, read as the reverse complement.
GACGACGCTGAAGTTATATGTTGCAGTATTCATTTAATTTATTGTCACATTATAATTAAATTTGATTTTTTAATTCAATGTATGTTTGAGTTTCTCTTTTTTTCTCAATCATTATGGGAAATATAGGCTAGAACATTACCAAATAATTCTAGAGTTGTTATTTTGTTTGCAAAATATGGTGTCTAATACCTCTGAGTTGAGTAGTTATCAAGTCAGGACTTAGCTCAACACGTAACTCAGTTTTAAATTAGTTTGTCTGTTAAGCTAACGAGCTGACCAGAAAGTTGTCAGAGGGTGCTTTTAGGAGCACTTTTCCCTCCTCCAGAATATCGAAAGTTACACTGATTACAGTGGGGGAACACCAACAAGAGAAACCGAGTTTGTTGGTAGGGCCTCGAAGATTAATTCTGCATCTGACCAGGTGAGCAAATTAGCCAAGTTCCCCGAAAAAGATTTTACAACAATATTATTCCAAACCAATCAGTCTATATTGGACATTCTAATTTTTATGCAGTTTTAGTGTTAATTTCACTTCTTTTGAAATGCACTATGATATCGGTAGCTAAAAAAGGCTTTCATAACAATTGTAACAATGCAACATTCGAAGTAATCTGATGGGGTTAAACGAAGCAATGTGTTAGAGAGGTTACGCATTATAAAGTTGAGCTTAAAACGAAACAAAGTCACAGAAAATAATGGGGGTGGGGCATCCGCCCCCTAAAATTCTCTCTTTAGTGAAAATGTCGTTCTTCTGAAATGCACTTCTTTTGAAATGCTCTATAATATCGGTAGCTAAAAAGGCTTTCATAACAATTGTAACAATGCAACATTCGAAGTAATCTGATGGGGCTAAACGAAGCAATGTGTTAGAGAGGTTACGCATTATAAAGTTGAGCTTAAAACGAAACAAAGTCACGGAAAATAATGGGGGTGGGGCATCCACCCCCTAAAATTCTGTCTTTAGTGAAAATGTCGTTTTGCTTAATGGAATCACAGAAAAAAACTAAAGCAACCGAAAATGTAAATCAGTTTTAAAAAATATGTTAACATAAAAGTTGGTGAGAATTCATTTAGCTTTAGTTTTTCATTAATACCTTGATTTTTGTCTTTTTTGAAATATTTTAAAATATTTGCTTATTTTATTTGGATTTTGGATTTCTATATTTTAAAACTTGACTCAGATTTGTTCTGAACGAGCTCAGAAGCTGCAATACCGCTCAGAAGCATACAATTTGCTTTTGATCCACTATTTTGCCAACCCTCCCCCCCGGAAATAATTCTCTATACACCTGTGCTACAAGTCTTTACAATAGCTTTTTCGTATATAATCTTGAGCAAACGACTAAGACAGATTAATCGAGTATTAAAATCAAACCCGGTAAATAATCTTTTTTCGATCACTGCTTATGCCTGAAATTTTGTATCCAAGCTACCTTTGTAATTTTTGTTACGGATTCTGAATGCCTTTGACGAATATCTTAGTAGTTTTCTTTTTATGTCCGAATTACCTTTGTCAATTTGGTATCCAAGCGATTCTTTTAGTTCCCAAAGGGTGTCTCATTTTTCGTTAAAATCTTATGCACATTTAGTGAAAGTCTATTGTTTTGATTTGCTTATTGGATCATTTTATGGTTTGAGACATTTTTTTTTCTAAAGAACAGGAACAGGGCAAAACAGATAGCTGTAATTGCAGTAACACTCTCTGTCCGTGGTTGCGAGTTCAAGCAACCGGTCATAACAACACATAACAATGCGTCATAACGACCTGTCATAACAATTTTACGTTTGTTCAAACAAAAGAGGATATGACTGGATCTTTGCTAATTTATCTAACCTTTATTCACTCAATAGTTTTGTGTATACAACTATCTAAGGTAACGCATACCAGACGCGAACATTCGAGTCTACCCTTCTGGGAATTTCGACTTTACTGACCATTCTTTGAAATTAATCATAAAGAAATTGCGGTACTTTTCTAAAAATCTCCAGCCCTCCCCCTGCCCCTATTCACCTGTTGTTACTGAGTACGAGTCTGTATTTTAAGATTCTAGATCTACGGATAAGATGTTGTTATTTTATATGGGACTTTGACCTTTTTCTTTCTTATATATAATCTTTTGAGTCAGAATTTTGGGAGGAGGGAGGCAGGGGGTATTAATAAAAAGAAAACCTGAGGCCGAATAAAATTTTTTTATAATTTGAATAAAAAGTACCCGTAAATAAAAAGACCTTATCATTTCGAGAGAGGATGGACTCAAGCCTCTATAGGTTGACTTGCTTTTACGGCAAAAATTTCTTCTGTTATAATTTTTTTATGACTTAATAGTTGTACTTAAAGATCGTCTTACCTTTCCAATCATCTCCCTCTGCTTAGAATTCAGTACTTGGAATAAGCTGCTTGCTTAAAGTTGGCTTCTTGCTTACTGCCGAACATCCCTTTTGGGTTTCATTATATACGTTCTTCACTATCTTCCGCATTTCTAAGTCCGAAATCTTGGTAGGATCGTGCGAGCAATGACTCTAAGGGCGTGGCTGGTTGGGCTGTAGATTTTTTTTACGCAAGTAAGCGGTTCTAACTATACAACATTTTAATTCAATAGTTCTATAGTTGTATAATCGATTTACGGGGTGTGGTCATAGTGTGGGCCTTTTGCTCAGAAAAGTTGTTGATTTTGTTTGTGGTATAATGATGCGTCATTAATAAAAGTCATAATCAACTAAATTATCATTCTTTAGTGTCTGTGTATTTTTCTGAATCTCCAAAAAAATGTTTAGAAGTTAATTATATGCTTCCCTTTCTTGTAATTAATACAAAACTTATCCATAAGACAAGTTTTTCAAAGTAAAGAGCTTGCTTCATTAAGCCAAAAATGAGCAGATATACATTCAATTAATCTTCCAAAGGTAAAACTACCAAAAATAACCATCAATAACTAAATGAAGCCCAAAAAGAACAGAAATTACTTTAAATAACTGAGTCAAACTCAAAACGAGCAAAAACGAACAAGAGTAGTGCTGACACCCCCGATGACTTCTCAAGACCAGAACATAATTTGCACTCTACTGAGAACAAAACACATTTTAAATGTTTTCACTTTTTTGCTTTAACAAATAAAAAAGTAAGAGAACTATCAGTATATGTATATTAAACTGACAATCCCCGGTCATTTTTTTTCAGTAAAGGGCAATTTATGTTCTGGTCTTAAAAAGGCATCGGGGGTGTCAGCCCTACTCATGTTCGTTTTTGCTCGTCTTGAGTTTGACTCAGTCATTTAAGGTAATTTCTGTTCTTTTTGGGCTTCATTTAGTTATTGATGGTTATTTGTGGTAGGATGGTACATTGGCTTTAGTTTTTGAAAATGCAATTCCTGCTATTTCAGTATAAATTTAAGCCATATCAAGGGATTTTGCTAAATAAAATAGTGATCAGAACAGTGAGAGGGGCTAAGCGCGCGGCGGCAGCCGGCAGTCAAAATGTTTGACTCGCACTCTTTTTGAGCAAAAATCCCTCTTTTGGGCCTTGATTTGCAGTCTTTTGATACGTCTGCAGTTGACAACTCTGTAGACCAGTGGTTATCTCTGTAGACAAGTCAAATTGATTATCAATCTGATTAGAAAATCAAATATCAATATCTAATTAGAAAAACATTTTATGCTTGGAAGGTTATTTGGACTTATTTCTGCTCATTTTTGGCTTAATGGAGCTCGTTACTTTTCTTTGAAAAAATTGTTTTTCGGAACAGTTTCTTAAATCAATTTCGGTTCGTTTTGATTCACATAGTCGTTTTCATGAAGAAAAAATCAATTATATCAATAATATTTTATTTTAGTTTATAAATTATCAAATTATCAATTTGATAATTGATATCAAATTGATTATCAATCTGATTAGAAAATCAAATATCAATATCTAATTAGAAAAACAATTATCAATTACCAAATATCAATTATCAATTTGATTAGAAAAAATCAATTATCAATTATATTTTAGTTTTTTTCCTTTAAGAATCCATAGTTTCGCTTGCTATTTGTATGTTTGAGAAACTTTTTCAATAATTTGTATTTGGACACAAATAGTATTGTTTAATTTAATTTTATACCTCCTCAAGTTGACCTGAAAAATAAAACTTAATATCATTCCCAAAACATTCTATCTATACTTTTTGACAACCTGGATACACTTAAACTCTTTTGATTTATTTAAAATGTAGGAACAGAAGTAGTGATAGTAGGAGCTCCGAAAGTTTCAACTTAATACTCCCAGTCGTCCTTGAGATATTACTGAAGTGGCAACCATACGCGCAGTGCCTTTTGGTATAGTTTTAAAGCAACATTTGGTATTAAAGTAAAAAGGGTCAATCAGATAATTGTGGGGTATTGTCGTATTGATATACCCAATATCCCTGGAGACATTTTCTACCACTACAGTAACTGTAGCGGTAGAAAATGAATGCGCCTGGAAGAAGGGCTACTTGGCCTCAAATTTCATTTTACTTTTGAAAGGGGCATTAGAACTTTTAATTTTGAATCGAATTATTTTCTTTAAAAGTTTTAATTATATTTCTAGCTTTTATAGAGTGGCGCTGCCTATGCTATTACTTCTATCGCTCCTTACTTTCAGCTAAAAAATAAAACTATTTTTTTTTATTTAATATCTGAAAGTTTTTGAATCAATGCAGCTTTGATTTTGGCTCACCGTGCATGAATAATTAAAACGAAATTTGTATAGTAATTTTATTTTGTTTTTGACAAAATAGCTTTCTCGAAATTTTGTTCTGACGTAACTTACGAATTAACTTACGTAACGAACTTCTATTTTATTATGTATATTAGGGAGTTTGCACCCTAGTCAATACCTCTACACTAAAGTTCAAATTGTGTTCCAATTCTTTAAGAATGACACCTTAATCACAAAGGGCGTTAATTAGAAAAAATAACTCTGATGAATGTACAAAAAAAAACTTTAGCGTAAAGAGTAAGGTAATGACTAGGGGCGAACCCAATAATATACGTAATAATTTCTGTTCGTTTTAAGTTCTGATGATGTTCCTTACTTTCAGTTGAAATTTTTTTTTAATTTCTGATCGTTTTTTAAAATAATGCTGGGAAATCCGGTGCCCCCTTCATAGCACTGTTCCTTCCCCCATGAAAACTTCCTAGATGGAAAGATCCTCCCAAGTAACCCCTCCCCCCTCCCCCCCAAATACCAGAAAAAATCCCCCCTGAAAACTTCTGTATATTTTCCAATAGTCAATACTAGGCCTATATGTAAACATAGGGCAAAATTGATAACTTGCAGACCTTTCCCCGGGGACTGTGGGGGATTAAGTCATCCTCAAAGACCATAGTTTTTGTATTTTTGACCTTGATGAATAAAATGGCTATTTCAAAATTTGGATCTGGTGACTTTGAGGAAAATATGAGCGTGGGAGGGGGCCTAGTTGCCCTCCATTTTTTCACTTAAAAAGGGCACTAGAACTTTTAATTTCCATTCGAACTAGAACCCCCCCCCCACCGCCCCCCTCCGCAATATTCTAGCACCACTGAATCGATACTATCACCCCTGGGGAAAAAACAACAAATAAACACACATCCGTGATCTTTCTTCTGGCAAAAAATACAAAATTCCACATTTTCGCAGATAGGAGCTTGAAAGTTCTATGGTAGGGTTCTCTGATGCGCTGAATCTGATGGTGTGATTTTCATTAAAGTCCTATCTCTCTTAGGGGATGTTTTCTCCTTTGTTTGAAAACGAGTCAAATTTTTTTAGGCACGTAAATTTCGATGGGTAAGATTAAACTTAATGAAACTTATATAGTTGAAGTCAACATAAAAATATTATTCTTTTGATGTATCTATTGGTATCGAAATTCCGTTTTTTAGAGTTTCGGTTACTATGTAGCCGGGTCGCTCCTTACTCACAGTTCGTTACCACGAACTGTTTGATTCTTATGTCATATTAAACCTATAAAGACTTATTCTATCCAATGCTGTGCAATTGCATTAAATAGGCCTATTTCTGTCTGGGAGAAAATATAAAAATTCACAGATTTTTTTTGTGTCCCCCAGAAATTCCTAATGGATTATATTTTTTCTTTATAACGATTAATAGCCTCATGACTGACCACGCGAATCGATATAAGTATGTTGACAATCTGTCCGTGCCTGAGGTTTGTCGACAAAATATTAAACTCTCAGTTTTGACATTACTTGACAATGTCACACAGGAAGCTTCTTTGTCGAATATGAAAGTTAAAGCTAATAAATCGTCAGTTATTACAGTTAGTTTTATAAGAATTACTCCTTCCTTTACAAGCCCCATTCCTCCCAAAATCTCTTTTACATGCATTAAACTACTTAGAGACAATTACTTCTGAATTGAAGTGGGATGCCTATGTTCAAAACATCCTCAAACAAGCCTCTTTTTCGGTTTTAGATCAACAAAAAAAAAGCTTCAGCAAAAAGCGAAAAAAAGGAAGAAAACACTAATGCTAAAATAAAAAAAAATATTTTCTAATATTTTTAATATGATTTGGTTTTAGGTTTATGAAACAGAGGACGACCTTAGGAAAGGAGATAATCTACTCACCAAGACTACAGGTAATGCTGGGTCTCTAGTAGCATATGAAGTTATCGGATATGGTTCATTAGGATTGCTGAGTGTTGTGTGTAGTGGCGACCATGCAGAATATAAATTAGAGAATGATATCACCGCTAGTGTCACTGGCGACTGTAGCTTGATGTAGGTAAGATTAGCAAGTTTTGTGAACCTTAATCAAAATTTACATAAATTTAAAGTTTAAAAAGTGCATTGTTGGTTGAATTATTGGTTTCAGTCTTTTTCTTCTTTTTTTCAATTAACATAGCAGCTATAATCAAATAAGTGGCACTGAACACTAAACAAGATTAATTGCAACATATGGAATTTGACGACACTTGACTTAAGACTAATGCCCGTGCCAAATTATAGTCACACTTGTCGATAAAATCAAAATTACGCACGACTACAGCGCCAATTACGTTTGCTATTCGTAATTTCTCGACTTGAACATTCTTCAAATTTCAAACATAAATTTCTTGACTGACCAATCAGATTCAAGGTTTAAGGCATAATTTTAAAACTAGAAAAGATGGAAACTTAGAACAGCGGTTTTTCTATATGGGAAAGGAATCCGAAAAAAGTGTGCCACTGTGGGGTAACTCCGACAGCGTTGGACTTACCCAACGGGTAAACGTTACAAGTATCTTAGCCGAGGTGCACGAATCACTGAATGTGAATGATTGCTTGTATTTAAAAAATAAAAACTTATCACACAAATCATGGTTTGACATCAGATACAAAAAGTGACTCATAGCTGTTGTAGCTTATATGCTACATAGCTGTTATGTTTGGCCATAAAACAAAGATCTTCTGACGCTTGCCAGTGACTGCCTTGTACGACACAATAACCTGACGGATTTGGGGTATTTCAAATGATCCGGTTCCCTAACTTGACTGATCCCGCAAAAATGCATTTGTCATCCACAGTATCAATATCGTCTTTCTTTGGCCAATTGAATGAGTAGGTGGCAAGGCTCAAGCAGTGAAGAAACTTGGGCTTAACTTTTCCCTCGTCATGAAAGTTTTGAGCCCTTTCTGGCACAGCACTCATTTAGCTTGGGAACAATCTTTTGCTTTCTGGGTGTCTCCTTGCCATCACTGTCACTTTCTTGAATAGTACCTTGGATACTCCGATCATCCTCATCAAGCCAAGTTCAAGGCTGATGTTTGATTCGCTATTACTTGAGTGTCTATTGTCTTTCTTTTTAGGAAGAAATTCTTTGTTTGATTTCACACCCTTTCCATCTCAACTTTTCTTCTTCCCTTTGTCTTTTGCTTTTAGATTTTCTTCCCTCGCAAGCACCTCTAGATGTTCTTTTGGTGTTATCACTTCTGCCTCTTGCAATTTTCTTCCGTTTTTCTATTCTTGAAACCGATGGCAGGTCGGGCCGCTTGACTGAGTTAAGAAGAATCACTTCAAAAGTTTTTGATTGTTTGCCAAACAACTTCCTTGGACTAACAGTAACAGAAACGGTAATTTTTTCTTGTCTAGTGTTGACAGTGGTTATGACTTTGGATGTGCCTGCCTTTTCCTCTTGTTCGTTTTTCATTTGTTTATAGCGTCTCAACTTGGCAGGTTCAAACTTGCTATGGTCAATTACGGATGGGTTTACTCTCATTGGAACACTCAGATCGGAGATTCCAGTTGCTTTGAACGATTTTTCGATTAGACTAGGAGTGAGATTGGTACCCCATACCTTCGATAAGATACATACACAGTCGTTCTTCAGCAGAATGTTGCCAGGGCGATCCCTCTACCATTTTACGACATTATGAGATAAGACACTTTCATTCCCTTGAAACCCACTTTATCGAGAGGTTGAAGCATGTGAGATGCATGTTGAGATAGCTTGAGAATTGTCACGTTATTTTCGTCTGCAAGTTTGACATGAGTGAGAGAAAGATGTGAGCCGTGGCCATCTATGATGAGGATTGCCTTTCCCTTTAGATGAGGAAGAAATCGGAATTCAAATCAGTTCATATAGAGATCAGACGTCACCCACCTTTTCTTGGTAGATGAGTAAGATGCACCAGGATAAGCTCCATCTAGAGGTATCCAGAAGGTCCGGGTATTCTTTGCAGAGAAAAATATTATAGGTGTGAGTTTTTCTCTGTTTGCACTGATTCAAGCCAAGATAATAATACTTTCACGTCCATTACCACCTGTCTACGATTGGCTGGTGAGCCTTTGGCTCCAGCAACTTTTGTGTTGCCAGGATCCCTACAGAAAGATCTTTAGTCCAAATTGATCCAGCACTTGGGCTTGTCAAGAATATCCATCACCGTGGCAGTTTCATGCAACAACTCATAAGAACCATACATTATGAAGGGGGCAGATTGCTGCAAAAGTCTGTTGTTTTCTCGTCTTTCTGGTTTCTTTAGTAAAATTTTGTTTCGGCCCTTAATTCCCGCCCACCAGTCATGACCAGGTCAGTTGTCCTTAAATTCATTTGAAATTTGTTCTTGGTGAGATAGTCTTGAACTTGGTCAAAAAATACCTGCTTGCTGAGACCAATGCCTCACTTTTCAAGTATTTGGAGACCCTGAGCCATATCCTTTTCTATTTCGGCGGGAATTTCTTGACTCCTCCCTCCACTACACACTGGCTTTTTGACTTCTGTCTTCTTCATAAGACGGTCATGCAATTTAGTATGCGGTATCTGAAAAACTTTGGAAGCCTGTAGCTTAGACATTCTCTTTGAATATATCTCTGCTAGCGCGTTTTGTAGATGAGTTGCAACATATGTTCCTCCAACCCTGCGTTGTGTTTTCCGAACATAATTTCTAGGTATGTAGAAAAGACAAAGGAATTATGAATGAATGGATGAATTTACTCGAAGGGGAATTATGAATGAACGTATGAATTTATTCGAGAGCCCCTCACAATTAAAGGTTAAGATGAAAAACGATGAAAAGGGAGAAAGATAAATGAGAGCAGGCACAGAACTACAATACGTGAAGAATTCTCTATATCACTTACTTTATAGTCTGCAGAAGTTAAAGTAAAGTCAGGTAACCCGTGTTTGTAAAAAATCACCGTCTAAAAAACTTCCAAAACCTTCGGCACTTGAACCACAGCCACCAGTCATGACCAGGTCAGTTGTCCTTAAATTTTTTTGAACTTTGTTTTTGATGAGACAGTCTTGAACTTGGTCAAGAAATTCCTGCTTGCTGAGAACCATGCCTCACTTTTGAAGTATTCAGAGACCCTGAGCCATTTCCTTTTCTATTTCAGCGGGAATTTCTTGGCTCCTCCCTCCACTACAGACTGGCCTTTTGACTCCTTTCTTCTTCATAAGACGGTCATGCAATTTAGTGAGCGGTATCTGAAAAATTTTGGAAGCATAGATATTCTCTTTGATGATATCTCTGCTAGCGCGTTTTGCAGCTGAGTTGCAACATATGTTCCTTCCACCCTGCGTTGTGTTTTCTGAATATAATTTCTAGGCATGTAGAAGAGACAAAGGAATTATGAATGGATGAATTTTTTCGAAAGCCCGTCACAAGTAAAGGTTAAGATGGGAAAACAACGAAAAGGGAGAAAGATAAACGAGAGCAGGCACAGAACTACCATACGTGAAAAATTCTCTATATTACTTAATTTATAAACTGCACAAGCTAAAGTAGTCAGTTACCCGTGTTCCTAAGAAATTGCCGTCCAAAAAACTTCCAAAACCTTCTGACTGGAAGGCATGATAACTCTGTCGGAAGTTGATGGCACTGCTGCCTACTGCTACTAATATGAAAGAAAATATGAAAGCCTCACACAGATACAATGGACCGTAGAAGAATTGGAAGTCAGTGTCAGACTCACTCCACTGTCAAAATTTTCCTGATTTACCCTACTAAATTGAAATTTTCAGGGTATTTTGAGGGTAATGTTGAAACAACCTTACTTACTTGTACTTGTTGCATGTTCAAGCGGCATCCAGGCTCATCATGGCACCCAGCAGACGACGACAAGTTTCTTTCCAGAAATTTTACTCGAGGGTGGCAGGCTCCAAAATTTCAAGCCAGTGACGATCCCGGCGTCACCCAAATTTTCGGAAACCCCCAATAGACTCTAGATCAACCTAGACTGTCGCAAGCCATGTTTTCTTCTGTCCTCCTACTTTCTTCTTCCATACTGGTAGTGGAAGGCATTTAATTCATTTTTTGGTAATATGCTCTTCTGATCTCCGCATGGTGTGGCCAAACCACCTCAGATGCCTCATTTTTACAACATCAGAGACAAGTGGATGATCCCCACCTCTTCTCCTGATCTCTTCGTTCGAGACTCTGTCTGAGAGGCGAATGCCTAGTATATATCGCAGGCATTTATGATGCAATACGTCCAAGTTTACCGCTTCAGCTGCTTTCAGTGACCGAGTTTCACACCCATAGAGAAGAACATAGAGTACCATGGCTTCATAGGCTCGAAGCTTTGTGCGTGGAGAGATTTCGCTACGCTTCCAAAGCGAGTTCCTTAGCTGCAGAAAGATGTTCCTTGCTGAGGATATGTGGTTCCGGATCTCCTCTGATGATTCCCCAGTTACATTTATCTTTGAGCCAAGGTATTTAAAAGACTGAAGTCTTCAATTTGACTACCATTTAGGGTCACAGGGTTGTCATCCATCCCATCTGTCGGCATCGCTTTCGTCTTTGCTAGACTTATTTAGAGGCCTGTCAAAAGTGCTCTGCTAGCTACTTCGTTAATCATGGCCTGGGTAACTGTAACAGACTCAGCAAGTATATCCACATTATCAGCGTAATCAAACTCAGAGACAGTTAGGGACTGGCTTACTTCCACACCTTTATACTTGTTGAGGGCCACGAGAATCCAATCAATGACGAAGTTGAATAAGATCAGTTACAGGACGCATCCTTGACGTACACCCGCCTCAATCAGAACTAGATCTGAAAGTTAACTATCAACTCTAACTTGGGCCTTGGTTCTATCGTAGTATGCCCGCAGTAGTCTAATGATCTTCTCAGGGACTCCGTCCTCCTTCATTGCGACCTAATGGTGGGCCGATGGACCAAGTGAAAAGCCGTGATGAAATCGATAAAGATTTGGATTGTCTCCTGCTGGTGTTTGAAGCGATGTTCTAGGACCTGTCTTAAGCTAAAGATCTGATCACAGCAGCCCATGCCTGGTCTAAATCCTGCTTAGTTGGGGTCGCGTTCGGGAATTTCTAGTTTCTCGAAGCCAATTTAGAAGTATAATTGCGAATATCTTTGCAGCAATCGGAATGAGGGATATGCCTCGGTAGTTTTTACATTCCACTCGGCCTCCTTTTAAAAGAAGACTGGGACAATTATCGATGTCTTCCACTCATTGGGAATGTATTCATTATCCCATACGTCCGTAACAAGTTCATGGATTTCATCTGCAGCCGAATCAGGTAGAACTTTCAGCAACTCAGCAGGGATACCATCTATTCCAGGACGTTTGTGGTTTCTTAGGAGTTTAGTTGCCTGGCCTACTTCCTCTCTAGCAGGTGGGTCCGTAGACACATATTCATAAGAAGGGTTTTCTGATGGTTTGGGTGAGGCTATGGGGTATTGGTTTTCGCTGCTAATAATTTCTGGTCTTAGCAATTCTTGGAAGTGTGCCCGCCATCTTTCGATACATTTTTTCCTACTTGTGAGTAGTTTCCCGTCTTTTGCTTTAAGCAGAGGGGTGATAGATTGCTTTTTCTTCCCGGTATAATCTCCAAGAATTTAGTAAAGTTTCCTTGTGTCATTTTGTGAGGCGGCTTTTTCCATCTCATCGGCCAAATTTGACCAGTAGGCCTTTCTGTCGGCTCTAGCACACTTATGCCATTCCTGACGCACCGATTTATATGAAGCGGACTTTTTGCTGGATATCTCCTTCTTTGTTGCAGAGAGTTTAAGTGTTTTCTCAGAGATCCATTGTTTTGGTTTCTCATTTTACAACTCCGAGGATGTTTGTTGCGGTTTCCTTCACGTGGCCTTTGAACTTGCTCCATTTTTCTCTATCTTAGAAACGGGGCATCCTGATGAGTTGGAATCCTGATGGCATCTCTTGTAGGTCGCCTTTGGTGTTGTCTTATAGGGTGGTAAAGCGGTTGGAAAGCTCAAGGACAAAGGATTCTCGTAATTTATATATTTTCAACTTAGACAAATCTATTTTCTGATTTGGCATGGGCGCCTTCTTTTTACTGAATCTGTACCTTAGCCTGGTCTTTAGCAAGAGGTGGTCGGATCCAGTTTTTGATCCTGTGTCAGAACCTCTGTGCACCCTCAAGTCTAAAATTATGGTCTTCCACCTTCGCGATATAAGCAGGTAATCAGTTTGAGCTTTCGTTCTTCCATCACGGGATTCCCAGGTATATGTGTGGCAGGGCTTGTGTCTAAACCAAGTATTAGCAACAGCAAGATTGTTCTGCATTGTATACCAGGAGTAAAAGGCGATACATTTAAAATACAAGATTCTTTTCTTCTAAAGATGATTCGGGCAGAAATTAAACGTCCCCTAATTGAGTTCAAATACCGCTTCCAAGAGTCTAAAATTTTAATCAGCAAAAAGATAAACTGCGTTCTATCTTCAGTCAAACAACGACGCTAGTCGTTCGAATTTCGCTAACATAATTAGTAGCAAGAAAATGCTATGTACAACATTTCTAAGAAAGTTTAAATGGCAAAAAAATCGTGTGAATGCTTGAATCATCTAAAAACATCTTAAAAGAGACTATTGGACGAGAGATTTGCATCCTTGGTGCCACTTGAGCCAATGGCAAGCAGTCCTTACAGCGCAGGACAAAAGAACTGCGTTTGGAAGTGGGGTAAATGTGCTTTTTAATTTTAATCGTCAAGTTTGACTCTGAGAACGATTAGCACATCAGAGACCTAGAGAGTTTCAGACGAAATCATTGTCATCTCGGTCACCGTTATTGTCATTGAAGTGACCCGTTGCTGTACAACTAAGCATGTAAGTTCAATAAATCTATTGTCTTTCTTATCTGTGTTTATTTCCTTTATATGTCTGCGCCTAGTCCAATAATAGGTAATTAGTTCGTAAGTTTTCAAGGTAAAAGCCCCCAAAGGAATCTGATCTCCAGATTGCTCAACAAAGAAGAGGCCACATTTGTATGTCTACATATTCGACCCTCTCCCATTAATTGAGAACTGCGCTAGCCTAGTTGAAAAAATCTCCGGTGCTAAAAGCGGTGATAACGGAGAAATTCCTATCGCCGACAGCTTAAAAAAATGTTTCTGGAAACAAAGCTCTGAGACGTCAAAACTTATAGTTCAATAAATCTTAATTACTCTTAAAACTTACATAACAAATGGCGCGAGTCGGAAATTGGAGAAAAACTTGTGAACTAGTTAGGCTATGAAACTTTGTAATTTTAATTTAATTTTTGGGAAAGATGCAGACATATTAGAAAAATGATTAGGCCAATTACCAATAGGCTACAACAGGAAACCCTTTATATCTCATAGGAGATAATAGAGTCCCCCAAAATAGGTTAAGTAAAATTTTAGGTTGATATAAACGCAAAAAAAATGGAAGAACTCAGTGAGTTATTAATAGTGCAAAAGTTAGTCGCAAAAAATATAGAGATTGCAAAATCTATACCAGAGTACAATGGTCAGTCAGATCTTGACGAATTTAATACCCAATTGACCCAGTTTGTACAACAACAAAAACAGATGTTGGAACGTTAAAAGACATGCTTTTACTACGATTAAGAGGCCAGGCCTTAACTTTTCTAAGACAGGTCGAACATTCCATAGGCAATAACGCCAACTTGCCAATAAATATGATTGATGACTTGTTAAAAGCATTCAAAGAGAAATTTATAGAAACCAGCTCAATAAATAAATTAAAACACGGAGTAGTGAACTTTGATTTTTCATAGAATATAAGGGAATACCTGGATAATATATGCATTTCTGTAGAAGCAAAATACGGAGGTGGTTCCGGACAACTATATGAAAAAGTCATACTAAATACCTTTTTGCAAGGGCTACTCCCAAAACTATGTAGAGTATTAATATCTAAAAATATTCACACATTGAATCTTACAGTTCAAGAGGTAGAGCGACTAACCGAAGTTGATAAAATGGTTGTTAATCATAGTAATGCAAAAATGAATAGCCTATACGACTCAAACGCGAGTCTAATCTTCAAGGGCAATAAGGCAACCCCCAATTTCTTTTCAAGGGATAACTCCCCAGTGGCACAAAGAAATAAAAATCCTGAACCTACTGGGCAGAAAACAGTACGTTTTCAGCCCATTAACCCGACAATAAGAACGTGGTATAATTACAAAAGTGTTGTTCACTTAGCAAGACATTGCCACTATGTTCCCAATTCCATACAGATAAATTCTATCGGTAATGCGCAAAATTACAACAACCATTTGTTCGGAAGAACAAATTTTAGCACTGGTCGAGCAATAGTCTATAGCAAGGGAGAATTGCACCAATCAGTACCTTATAACGCGTAACAGCCAAATTCTTATAACCCTCCCCCAACAGGCAAATTAATTACCGGTTTGAAAACCCAAATACTCGCCAAGGCCAATATAATGCGAGTATGCAATATAGAAATCATGAAAATTTGCCGATGAGAAATGAAAATTTTGTAAGCCAACGATATTGGCAGTCAGCGCCAGAAAACGGCACTGACACGAGACATCCATGTTACCATAATAATACATGGCGAAGACAGGCAGACGTAAATCATTTAAATATGCCTGCGGAGCCTAATACGTCTGAATATATATTACAGGCACCGAAAAATAAAATAAATTCTCAGGGCAACGTTTCAGGCCCCTCAGAAACATGAATTGGACCCAGAGGGTGCCAGGAATGTTTAATAGGTCCAAGACAATATTAGTGCCTTCTTGTAGTTACATTATTAACAATTTACCTATATTTAATGATTTTTGTGTAGAAAATGTTTATTTTAAGGCTTTAGATTGACTCAGGTGCAACTAATGTAGGTATCATAAACTCTTGCGTATTTAATTTGTTGCCTCTTCACATTAAACGACAGAGGAACCCTAATAATCCCAATTTAACAAGCGTGACAGGTCATAAGTTAAATGCAAAAGGGTCAATTTGGCTAAACTTAAAAAGAGACAATAGAACGTTCATGAAAAACTTTATCATATGTGATAATCTCCCATATGAAGTCATGATAGGGGCAAATATGCTAAGGTCTAATATAATATTATTAGACGTAGCCAACGAGAAACTTGTATACCCAGCTAAGGTAGGAGAAGAAATTTTCACCTTAAGAAATCGTAACAGAGGCTACGAAAACAACATAACAGTAAACAAAATTTCTAGTGGTATAATGTCGAAGTATTTTGAGCCCCATGTCTCACAAAGACAGAGCATAATTGGAAGTTCGTTCAATTACCCTGAGAGATATTGCAGAAATGAAGTAAATTTAAATAATAACAGTATTGAAGCTGCGAAAATAAAAATAGGAGATACGCGACAGTACAGATCAAACGAAATTAAGAAAATAGTGGAATTGTGAAAAAAAATAATAAAACCCAACGTGACGCCACAAGATGCCGCAATTGCGTAGCATAGCGCCAGTATGAATCTAATAAACAATGAAAATGAAGAGAGATATTACGGATTCGAGATAAGGAAAACAGAAGTCCCTCCCAAAACGATGCAAAAATTTCAAATATCACAGTTGATCGAGCCAGTAATTAGCAAATCAGAAATATGGTATGCGACACCGTCTGAAATACCCGAAAATTTGTCTTGCGAGGAACAGATTATATCTTATGACAAAGGAGAAGGTTTTATTTGGGTAGCCAATAACCTTGAAAACGATAAAATTACAGTTAAAAAGGGGACATGTTTAGTCCAAATCCAGGTATCAACGGAGAATGATTTAAATACATGGGACAATTCTAAAAGAAACCTAGTTAACGGTATCAAAACTTCAAATAACGAATACCCCTTGACTAAATCGCAATTTTAAAACAAATTTAATATTGATCATATTACGGACTTGGAACTTAAGAAAAAATTATGCGAATTATTATGGAATTTTAAGGATGTATTCTCTGCATCTGAAGATGACATAGGGTTAATACCATTTTACGAACATTCAATTTTGACGACTGGTAATCCCCTAGCAAAACAGCCGTATCGTGTGCCATATAAGCACACAGAGTGGTTAAGCAATATAATCAATGAATTATAAAAAAACTAAATTATACGCCAAAGTATAAGTCTGTATAGCGCACCAGTGATCTTAGTACCAAAAAAGAATGGAGATCTTAGAATCATCGAAGATTAAAGGGCTCTCAACAAACAAGTCGTTAGCGATAAATTTCCTCTACCAAGAATAGACGAAATTCTTGACTCAATTTCAAGCAAAAACAAAATTTTTACCTTTTTGGACCTTACCCAAGGCTACCACCAAGTGAAAATAACCGAAAAGGATGTCCATAAAACTGCATTTCAGCATCCGAATATGGTTCTTATGAATACTTGAGAGTACCATTTGGGCTTAAAACAAATTCAAGCGCGTTATGTAGACCCCTATTGCACCTGTTAAGAGGATCAAATAATATAATTCATTTTGTTGATGATGATATATGCATGGGAGAAAACACTGAGCAACACTTAGCAACATTAGCTAAGGTGTTCGAGAAGTTCAGACAAGGCAATTTAAAATTCAGGCCTGAGAAAGTAAATTTATTTCAATGTAAAATTAAATTCTTAGGTGTAGTAGTAACCCAGGGAGAAATATCCCCAGACCCTGGTAACATGAAATGTGTTGAAAACATTAAAGCCCCCAGAACTACGAAAGAATTTCGGGTAATTTTAGGACTTAATGGTTACTTTAGAAAATTCGTACGCAATTACGCCCAAATTGCAAAACCCCTCACGGAACTAACCAAAGAAAAATCCCATATTGTTACCTGGTCCCAGGGAGCTCAAATTTCCCTAGAACGACTCAAAAAGGCGCTCACTTCTGAACCAATTTTATCACTCCCTGGTTTTAAACAGGGAAAATTCATCGTTACCACTCATGCTAGTTCAAAGGGCATTGGCACAGTACGTTCGCAAATAATCCGGTAGTAGACCCTAACCCACCCCAGGGAACACCCAGACAAATAGAAAAAGTTATTTGCTTTTGAAGTAAAACTTTATCAAAACGCGAAAGTAGTTATTCTACCACAAACTTAGAATTGTTATCTATTTTCTACCACTTGGACAAGTTTAGACATTATGTAATTTGTAGAAAATTTATATTACGATCAAACCATAAAAGCTTGCAGTACCTGCGCAAATTTAAAAACCCCACGGGTATTCTAGCTAGATGGATTATGAAAATCCAAGACCTAGATTATGAATTTGAACATTTAAAGGGAAAACAAAACGCAGCTTGCGACTTTTTAAGTAGATATCGAGAAAATATTTCCTCGGAAGCTGAAGAAAAATGAAGTTGACGCCATAATTGCAAAGAGCAATCATGGATGTAAGAAAAAGAAAGTCAAAGACGCAGTAAAAGAAAATAAGACTAACTATTGTCCCTTGTCTTTGAAAAATATAAAAAGAAAGCAAAAAAAGGACGAAATGTCTGTAGCACTAATTGATTATTTTGTGAATGATTAGGCGTTACCGGATAAATTCAAAACTCTTAGAAAAGAGATAGATAATTTTTGCTACGACCTTGATGAAGAAATACTGTGTAGAATCGTGACTGCTGAGACAAATAGAAACCAAACCTCGATAATACCTGTGCTACCACAAAACTTGATAGGGCCTGCATTTGAATATTTTCATTCGGATACGGGTGGACATATAGGAGTTATGAAAACGTTCCATAAGTTAAAACAATATTTTTACGCGCAATCTGCACTGACAAAACTTAAAGAATTTGTAAATACATGCAAAGCATGTAACTTGAGAAAAATCCCCCAGCTTATCCAAATCCTCCAATGGGAAGGGTCCCGGTAGCAAAGTACCCCTTCGATATTATCTCATTTGACCTATACGGTACAAGTGGAGGCTTACCTGTTTCTAGCAGAGGTAATACTTGTATTCTTTCGGTTATAGATCATTTTTCCGGATTTACTTTTGCAAAAGCATTAAAAAATCAAGGTGCTTATGCCACAAGAAGGGCATTAGCAAAATTATTTTTACAATTTGGAATTCCTAATAAAATTTTGAGCGACAACGGGAGCAATTCCGTTTCGAAAGTAACAAAAGATTTAATGAGTTTCCTTAAAATATAGAAAATGGTGACATCTCTGTACCACCCACAAGCTAATGGCAAAATAGAAAACCGGCATAAAATATTTTCGAACGTTCTAAGTATTTATACGATAGACAATAGGAGCGACTGGGATAAATTCTTACCTTATTTAACCAACGTAATCAACACTGCTTATTCCGAAACAACCAGAGACAATCCATTTTATTTACTTTTCGGTCTTGATTTTAAAATCCCATAAGATGAGATTATTGAATCTTAGCAGTATGATAATAGATCAGAAAATTATAAACAAGAATTCATAAATAGAATGAGGAAAACTTATTACATAGTTTGGCAAGAGTTGAAAAAATGTAAAATAAACCAAGAGCTAAGAAACCAACCCAAAGTTAAGGGTAATATAGATTTCAAAGTAGGAGACTTCGTTTACCTAAGGAACGAGGCAAAAACGGAAGGAAAAAAAACTTTCCAGAAAATATTCTGGGCCGTACAGACTAGTCAAAAAGTACTATAATGAATATACCTATAAAATGGAAAACCCTGATAGTGAAAGAACTTACAAGGTGCATGTTAGCCATATAAAAAGAGCCGAATTTCCAGAGAGATGGGCATCACATCCCTCCTCTACTGATTCGTCAGATTAGGAAAATGAGCCCCCTAGGTCAAGATTGGCAGAGCTAAAACCTTTCAATTTTAAGCAAGACTATTTTGAGAATGAAAGTGATGAACAAAACTTTGAAGAATTTTTAGCAATGGAAAATCTAGTTGTTCCTAAGAAAAAATCCCTAATACCAGTAAGAATAAGAACGCCAAAAAGTCCAAAAAGTTATTCATCGGCGAGCGCAGGAGATTTAGATTATACAATATCCCCAAAAACCCAATTCTTCCCCGATAGAGTCTCAACCCCATGTCCCCCAAAAAGAATTCCAGACGAAGTGGTTTCCCCTGCAACACCAATAGAAAGGACTCTGTCTTTACAGGAAGAATTTAACAGAGCTGTAGAAACCCCCGATATAACTGTGAAGAAAACTCCTCTCAAAGATTTAATTAAAACAAACCTGCGAGAAGCTATGGATTTCATAAATTTTCCCATAAAAACGAGTCAAAGTACATTGCCCGGGAATAAAACTCCAAAGGATGACCAGCAAGGTCAATATCATGATATAACTGTGTCCAAGGCCAAACCTAAACAGTGGACTTCATGGAGGGAAACCCTTGTGCAAAGAATGCCCCATCCCCGTAAAGACATGGCCTTCAAACAATGGAGGAACCCCGAAAAAACTATTGATTCCTCCCAAAGCTCTCAAGAATCTTTCAAATCCCCCGAGTTGAGGACTCAAAACGAGGACTTAGGGAATAAACCTTCTACTTCCAGGGGAGTAGAAATTTACGAAGGAAGGGCAGGTGATACGTCAAAAAGTGCCACCTCTAAAAGTTCTAATCCGGATTCGTCGAAACCAGTTCCGAAGAGTCTGACGGCGAATCAGACCATATAGTAGCTAAAGAAATAGGGAAATCAACGCCGACCTCAGCAGCCGCACACGGGAAACAAACGAAATTAAAAGGACAAGAATTTTTGAAAAAACAATACAAAAAGTTTGACCTTATTTCGCTCGACAAACCGAAAAAGAAAAAACCCCAAGAAACAGAGTAGAAAATAACGATACAGTCAGGTGGAACGTTTAAAAAACCTGAGAAATGGAAATATCCCTAATTATTGTAAAGACAAATTTCCAATATAATAAATTTAACACCATAATAGACGTACGAGTATGCAATAAAGTTAACAAAGTCAATATTAATAAAAAAAATATATAATACAAGTGATGTCAAAACGTTGGTGATTAGAGAGAAAGCCCCAAGATGGGAAGCTTGTGGTCGATCAATGGTGACAAACAATGTTTTTAGGTCCTCAGTTGAAAACTCTTCCTACTGTGAAGCTATCCTACAAAAATCAACTGGTCCCCTATAAATAAGAATTAAACAGTTGGACAACCTATAATTTATCCAGTTATTGAGACCGACAATGAAACTTATCTTATGAAAAGGGTAATTGAGTTTCCGAAGTCAATGTCGTCAGTTTTATACGGCAATGTGATTTTGAAAACTTTCCAACTGTACTTCGACTTCATACTCGTCTATGGAACTAAACATATACTCTACAAAAGAACAATGGAAATTATCCCCTACTCAGTATCAAGCTGCGTAATCAAATCTAAGTAGATGTACCTCTTCTTGTGGGAAGCCTGGGGAGAAACTCAAAACCCATGTAGCTTTCAATTGTTGGGTTTTGGCGGTCTCCTCGGATTTTCTATGAAAAATCGAACCAGGTCCAAAAAAAAAAAATACCAATACGGAAGCGTCTAATTATGAGCTGATCATGTTCGTGGATGTGCACTGGATCATAAAGATCAAGAATTCTATTCCCTTGGATCCTGGACATATTTATGAATGTTATCATGCTTTCTGTTTTCCATCTCCTCTCTACAACGAGCATAAGAGTTTTCTAAGACGTAGAATCCCTACTGAGATTGCCTTCCACGTGAAGATTGGAAAAAAAAAATTTTAACTATGATGAAACTTAATCAAAAGAAAATCACACAAGCATAACTTGACATAGAAATTCCATAATCTGACACTATTCATAGATGGAGCTTGATCTGAATTATGTTTTGCTCTGATTTTTAGGTTTTTAGTGTTTAATCTTCCTTTTTTTACTTACCGTTTTGTTCGTTTTTCTTGCTTAAAATATCAGTCAAATTCTTATTTAATTATTCTAATAATCAATTCGTTCTCAATTTTTTACTTTAATGATTTATGTAAATATAATTTCTCCATAAGCTATTGATTAAAATTTAATTATCACAATAAACTATTTACAACCGGATAATTTATTTAAGTTAGACTAAGGTTTATATTTAAATTGAAAAGACTGTGCTTCATTCAGTGACCAACTGTTTTTTTGCCAAATTTTTTTCCTGTTTCACCCTTTTTAGTTTATGTGAAATTTATCTGAGCAACATGTACATTAAATCATCCAATTCTGATATAGTGAATACGAAAAAAGTTTCTTCTTACCTGTATATCTAACCCCTATTATACCCGTAAAAATTTCAGCCAGTTTTCAGTATATTTTGACAAAGCTAATTTGTTTTATTAACTGAATTATACATGACTAGTTCGGTGCCTCAGCCATTTTGAAAATAAGTTTGATTTTTAAACTATGAAATTCAGTAGGCCATACCCTCATATTGGGCAGCTTAATAAAATAAAAAAAACACCAGATCAGGGCCATCATGATTTATTTTCCAAGAGAAATTATTGATCTTATACCCGAACAAGATAGTGGAAAGTCCTAACATCAGCATTTCAGCTGTCCAACAGCAGCATTTCAGCAAGCTTTGAATCCTGCATCAAATTACCTTATTTGAAAGGCGAATAAAAGGCACCAATGTTGACTCGTAATTACGGAAAATCCAAGAAAAGAACACGGGGAAACAAAGAAGAACACCTCTGCATTTCAGCCGTTAACCCCGGAACCCCATGAGAACGTCTAAGCCTAGAAATAGGGAAGACATTAGAAGACGAGTGGGAAGAGAGGTCTCCATTCGTCCTTGTTATCTCTTGTTCCCTCATTGTAGTATCATTCACGTAAAACTGTGTGGCTATGACGCTGCAACATGCGTTTCTTAAACAGCACGGACTTGCATGAACAATGCAGGCATGAAATAAGTTGTAAAATTAGACCTCAAAAATTAATCATGTAGCATAAACTCTGTTTAAATGATTATTTTAAATCTATTGTAAAATTAACGAAGTGTTAAAAGAAGTTAAAATAAAGTGTATGTAGTACTATAAATTAGAAACTATAATGAGAGATCATATTTAAAGTTGTACAATCAATATTAATGAGAAAGTTGTATTTATTGAACTTCCCAATGGGAACAATTATAACCCAATTAATGCGTGAATTATTATATGGCTATTTACTTCAAAGAACTTGTTATTCTGCCTCGCTATTTTTATTACAGGAAGTAAATGGCAAATTGGTTATTGAGCATTACAATGAGCTGCCCAGTACAGATACGACCATGTAGCATCTATTTTCATCATATCTCAACCAACGAAGAGTACTCACCATAACTCCAGGCAACTTTCATCCCAGCTTCGTCTACGAAAACAACAGTTACCTTCGATCGTCGTTTCTTTGACAATGAAACACATTACGTATCAGGTGACACTATATTCGAAACTCAGTATCAAGTGCTTTAACGAGCTATATAATCGCATAATCGCTGAGAAACCCATCGGCCAGTACAAGATACAAATACGTAGATATCGCCTTTGCTACTCACTATTGACCCCAGAACAATTTGACAGTATAGTGATGATATTTGAAGCTAAACGATATTTAACGACATTTGAAGTTAAATAGATATTTAAAGACATTTGAAGATATTTGAAGCTGAAGATAAAGACAATTTGAAGTTTAATTCTGAGAACCACATCGATCAGAACAAGATAAACGATATTTAACGATATTTGAAGATAAATGATGCTTAAAGACATTTGAAGATATTTGAAACTGAAGTTAGAGACAATTTGAGGTTTAATTCTGAGAACCCCATCGAGCAGTACAAGATAAACGATATTTGAAGTCAAATGATATTTGAAGATGTTTGAAGTTGAATTTAAAGACAATATATTAAGAGAGTCACTATAGTATGACGACAACCCGTTTCAAAAGACACAAATGAACAATTTTACGCGAGAATACATCCACTATGTGCCTCAAAAATCCTAAAAATGAGACGCTGAGAAGAAAAACACCAACACCTGTAGTGGGAAGAATCATTTCCCAGTTGACTAAATAGACGATATTTAACGGTCATTTACCAGTTGACTATTAGGGAAAACTTGTCGTGTAAAGACAACTAGACTCGAACTGTTCCACGAAGAAACTATAACGTAAATGCTTCAAAATTTTTGCCAAGACAAAAAGAGTGAAGGACAATTATTTACAACAGAAGGGTGTAGTAAAATAAGGACACGAAAGGTGATGAATAGACGTGAAGATACATGTGTTAATTCCTAATAACTTTGACAATTCAAAAGTCCCAATAGTGAAAGTGTTTTAATGTTATCAGTGAATATGATGAACCCAATATTGTATGTTATAAATCATTCATGTATGTACCAAAAGTAGAATTAGGTGTACTATTATCAAGTTATTTACTTAACGTTGTGTAGATAGTATGTTGTACGTCATAGAGACAGCAAAAATAAAAAAAAACTAATGTAAAAGTAGAATAGTCCCAACCTTATTGGAAATGTAAAAGTAATCAGTGTTAGATATAGAAAAAAAATCTTTAGTATAGTAGCTAACCTAGAACCAAAAATAATCTTAGTCCGGTAGATGAATTTTAGATTGGGATGTAGAAAAAAATAAGAAAAATAATTGAAAAATTTTAAGCACTCCGAATGGCCATTTACTAATGACGGGACGTCATTAATGGATGAGAAGGGTAATGTGTACTAGGAGCAAAAGGCGGTATATTTAAAATACAATATTATTTCCTTTTAAAGATGATTCGGGCAGAAATAAAACGTCCCCTAATTGAGTTCAAATACCGCTTCCAAGATTCTAAATTTTTAATCAGCAAAAAGAGAAACTGCGTTCTAGCTTCAGTCAAACAACGACGCTAGTCGTTCGAATTTCGCTAAGATAATTAGTAGCAAGAAAAATGCTACGTACAATATTTCTAAGGAAGTTTAAATGGCAAAAAAATCGTGTGAACGCCTGAATCATCTAAAAACATCTTAAAAGAGACTCATTGGACGAGAGATTCGCGTCCTTGGTGCCACGTGAGCCAATGGCAGAGCAGTCCTTACAGCGCAGGACGAAAGAACTGCGTTTGGAAGTGGGGTAGATGTGCTTTTTAATTTGAATCGTCAAGTCTGACTTGAGAAGATTAGCACATCAGACCTAGAGAGTTTCAGACGAAATCATTGTCATCTCGGTCACCGTTATTGTCATTGAAGTGACCCGTTCCTGTACAACTAAGCATGTAAGTTCAATAAATCTATTGTCTTTCTTATCTGTGTTTATTTCCTTTATATGTCTGCGTCTAGTCCAATAATAGGTAATTAGTTCATAAGTTTTCAAGGTAAATGCTCCCAAAGGAATCTGATCTCCAGATAGCTCAACAAAAAAGAGGCCACATTTATATGTCTACGTATTCGACCCTCTCCCACTAATTGAGAACGGCGCTAGCCTAGTTGAAACAATCTCCGGTGCTATAAGCGGTGATATCGGAGAAATTCCTTTCGCCGCAGCTTAGAAAAATGTTTCTAACCCCTGTTAGCCTATAAGAATTCGTATCTCTTAAATCAGATCTGATCGTGCTGTGGAAACAAAGCTCTGAGACGTCAAAACTTATAGTTCAATAATTCTTAATTACTACTCATAACATTACATAACAATTGCGAACAGGAGCAGTATGTTTCCATTAGAGCACCTTTCATCGAGGCCATGATTGCCAATCACCTGTTCGAAGTCATTCAACCTGCCACCAACCCTTGCATTGAAATTGCCTCCAATCACGGGTATATCTTTTCAGGGGGTCCTGTCAATGACTGTCTGAATCTCGCTGTAAAACTGATCTTTTATGTGTTCAGTCACATCTCTGGTTGGGGCGTATATGCTAAGACGGTCATGTTGTTATTTTGGCCTTTAAATCTCGCCCATACAATCATGTTAGATACTGCCTCATATTCGAGGATCCCAGTGGCCGCTTTTGGAGACAATATGAGACCTACTCCTGCTAAACCAAAGCCATCAGGTGATCCTGAGTTGTAAAATATGACCTCTTCTCAAATTGTGCTTCTAGGTTAGAGATGTCACGTCCATGCAGCCTCGTCTCAGAGACACACAAGATGTCAAGGGTATAAATATGAAATTCTTCAGCTATAAAAGCTTGTGTCAGGGTTTCACTTTATCGGGCATAGGTTCAAGCAGACAAAGTTTGGGCCTTGTCTTCTTGATACAATGGTAGTTAGCCCGCTTTTCGGCAAGGGCGCAAGTTTCGTCGCATCGCAAAAAACCGGGGATGCCGTAGCCAAACTTTTACTCTTCTTCGCATTCATCATCACATTATTAGCAAGCCCTCTTTTCGACGAGGGCGCAAGTCTTGTTGCTTCACATAAAACCGGGGATGCCGTAGCCAAACTTTTACTCTGTATCACATTCATCATCTTTGTTGGACGTATCTTGGGAATAAAATTCACCCCAAGGTCCCCAGTCTTACAGTCACCCGGAGCGCGTTAGCCATCTCCTTGCTTAGCATGAAGCTTAGTGATGTTAACACCTTTTCACCACTTTGAGGTGCGCTGACGGATTGTTTGTGCTTTCTAGGGACGGAGGGTCAAGCTACATTGCCTGGAGCACCACCACCGTCGTCGAAATTTTCAGGCTTAGCTAGCCCTGTGCTCCCATCTATAGTCAGCAATAGACTTCAGGAAAGGGCCGAAACAACCGAAAGGTACTATATCCATACTGACAAACAAAAAATCGCGAAGAAAGGAAACGAGGACAATTAACAGCCAGTTTCCTTTCTTCGTGATTTTTTGTTTGTCATGATTAGCCAGTGTGGTCTCAGAAATTATTTATATCCATACTACTACTGCAACTGTCAAGATATCCTTCTGTGATATACTTGAACTGAGATAGGTTCCTTCTACTCTTACTATTGACCTTTAAAAAGGTGTAAGTACATTCAAATTGCGAAATAGTCTAGAAACAATGCCTTAAGAACAAAGTATGGCATTAGTTTCGTTTTTCAGGAAAAGGTGAACCGTTAAACTAAACTAAAATACATTATGTACTCAATAAAAGCTCCAAATAGTAAATTCAAAATTATAGACTCACAGAATGAATATCAGTATTATATATTAAACTATTAACCTACATTCTTTTTTTTTCTATAATCTTGGTTATAATGGTGCTTTTTTTCCATATTATGAAAAATAAATCATATTACTTGAAGTAACGATTGTTTGTGCAAATTATATCCTGGTCCTCAGAAGCCACGGGGGGCGTCAGCCCTACTCCTCTTAGGACAATTCTGAATCATCAAGCCTCTCTAGCCCTCAGTATTTTCGATAGTTACCCCTAAAAATCAAAAAGGAATGCCGAAAACACATTTTTGGGAATTTCAAAAGACAGTTTGAAAACCCTCAAAAAGGTTGGTGGAACAAAATATTAACACAATGATAATATTAGAATCATGGCAGTCTAAAGTTCTTTATTGGAGGTTTTGAGCCCTTTGTCAAAAGATCCTTTCTTAGTGGTGCTAGTGGGATACTAGGCACCACTAAGAATGCCTAAGAAATGCCTAACACTAAAATATTGTAGAGTTGTTGCTCATATGATGCTAGCTCTTATATTTACATAGTTTTATATATGAAGTTGTTTGTGATTAGTTGAAAAAAAAAATCCAAAATAAAAACTTTTCAAACAGAATCATAGTCATATTTAACCTGGGAAAAGCAGAAATAAAGACCTATAAATTTCCAACCTCCAAATGAACAGAAATTACTATGAAAGAATATTTGATTCCCAAAACGAAGAGAAGTTGAAACAAATAAACATAACCAAACATAAAGATAAAAGATATTAATATAAATGAATAAGCAAATCTAATCTAAATGAATAAAAAAAAACAGCTTTCCATGACAAATCTTTTTATTTAGAAAAATTTTCGTTTCAAACAGGAAAGACTAATGAAATTATCTAGGTTCAGTCTTATGTTTTAGCGCTGCTCTTTGTTTTTGAATAACTTATATATTTCATGTTAACTACAAAATTTTTAGTGTGCTTTTTCTTTTCTAGGTGAAAGGGTAAGCCCTTTCACCAGAAAAAAGATGTAATTTTTCATTCAGAAAAAAAAAATTATGTTCTCCTGTGAAATACACGTCTTGTTACATTGTGCTTTAAGTTATCATAGCCGAGAAGAGCTAAATAAATTTCTAGCAAACAGAACATTTGAGAATTCATTTGTCTGACCAATTCCCTCCCCCCTCCATAGAAAAATTCCTCTCAGTGCGAAATTGAGCAACCAAAGAGAAACTACAAAATGTATATATAGTGAACAAATTAAAAATAGAGAATAAAACCCAAAAACACAGCCTAGCATCACAAACAATTCAGCCACCTTGAGTCAAATTCAAAAAGCATTAACAACAATATTGCCTACGCGCAATACACAAGTTTAAGATTCCTATTGTCAACGTAAGGAAAAAAGTAAGATTTTCCACACTAGATAAACAATTGTCATTGAATAAACCTATATATAAACATTGTTACTAGACAAGACAAGACAAGATCTTTTATTGACAAAAACACATGACAATTAAATTTCGAAACTGGTCGACGGGGAGCAGGGCTCAATATGTCGGCCATAAACAAATACAGTGTTACAAATTTGTTCTAAAGCAATCCAGATAGATTCCAGTTTCTAAAGTAGTTCTACTAAACCCTTAAATATACATTCTTGATTTATACAAACTTTTACATCGAAGTGCTCCAGACAAACCACTGTTTTGGGGTTGTTTCCCCCTTTTTCAAAAATAAAGTGAATTTTCTCAGGCTCATAACTTGATTGGTAATCTTACATGACACTGCCTTTCTATGACGATAAATTAAAGTTCAAATAGGAATAAATCCTTTTAATAGACAGTGTTTCACAAACAGTGAAAGAAATTCACAAAAAAAATACCAGATATGTCAGTCACATATGCAGTGACCGTCATCAGTTTAGTTTTACTACTGATGACGGTCACTGCATGTATGATTAAAATATCCGGTATTTTTTGGTGAATTTCTATCACTGTTCGTGAAACACTGCCTGTTAAAAGGATTTTATCCCTATTTGAACTTTTATTTATCGCTATTATTTACTCTAAATGTACTGTTTGACGTCTTGCAAAAACTATTGGTTAAATATCCTTTTGTGTCCCTTCAAGCTTGTTTTTTTTCTTTTTTCGTAATAATATTTCACGTTTGACGGGAAAAAGCATCCATGTGGGCATTTAATGCCCAAATTTCAAAGAGCTCCAAATATAGGTTTGGTCTTCGATATCAAGGGTTGGTTTTAAGTCTTAGCGCTGTTCTTTGTTTATTTCTTTTATTTTTTTTTTACATGTATTTTTTCTCCAATTGACTGAAGTCCATTTCCTTTTCTAGGCAGCAAATCTTTTCTGAGGAGTAAATCTCGAAAACTAATTCTGTGGATGCCTGGATACTGTTGCCGTCTTTTTGTGTAATGGCGGTGATTTTTACATAGAAAGTCATTGCAACAGACCTGGTTTCCTGTAATTGTAAAGTTAAAATAAAAATCAAGGGTTCTTAACCTTAAGTTCATTAGCTTATCCATAAAATTCTTACATAATCTCTTCTCTCTCTCCCTTTAAAAGAAATGAAACCCTTAAAAATTTTTTGAATCAATCCTTTTTTTGCATATCCCTCATTTGACAAATTTGCTGCTCATTTAAGCTCCTCACTTGTACTCCCTCTGCTCTTCTGCCAAGGAACCGCCTTATGAGTCAACTCAACGAGACAAAAACAAACCAAGATTTGCATCTCTTTTTTCACATGCTATAGGAATTTAAATAATTATATAAATAAAATGTTGTTTTTTTGTATCCTTGCAACTATTATAGATTTAATAGTTTTGGTTCCTGAAGTTAGGGGTTATGTTAAGTGACATGATATAAGATTGAGCTAGTCGGAAATATCTTGCTTTTCAGCGAGTCCCAATCCAATTCGTCAATATGTTAAAAAAGAAATACAGCCTCTCTGCACTCATCAATCTACTCTTATTCGAGAGTTCAAATACATAGAGCAATGAAATCGTGTAACAATTCTTCCATTTTAAGAATTTATTTGTCCTAATTAAAGAGTCAATGACACTAGCCCGGCTGATATTTTTATGGAATTTCATTTTTTATTTTTTTTTGTGCTGGATTTCTTCATTCCGTATATTTCCAAAAGTTTTTTTTTTTTATTTGATTGATTTTCCATTTTTTTAATGACATACCATGCATATACTGCTATGTTGAAGATAGCTTTTGGTTGACGGAGATGCGTTCAAACTTTAGTATTTCTAGGTATATTTGAGAAGGTTAGACCATATTTAAAAGATAATTTAAAGTATAAAAATATTATATAAGTATCTCAACCATCTTTCAAATAACTACAGAATCTTAGAGCAAAAGCTAGGGTTACACTGCGACTCCTCTTGAATGAAACCAAGGAGTAAGGTATTGGGAAACAAATTGAATTAATTGTTTTATAGTTCTACAGACGTTTCTTGATGACACGCCACTTCCTGGTTTTCCTTTTGGCCCTATGTTTTTACGCAGGGCTGCCACAAAGTCCCTAAAGTCGCTAAAATCGAGTGAAGATCCCTAATGATCCCTTAAACTGATAAAAATCCCTAAAGTCCATTTTCTTGCTTTGGTTTAAAGCTCCGTATCCTGAAGGCTAACCTGTGAGTATACGGTTTTCAGTATTTTCGTTTCTACTGAGATTCTTTGAACCTCTTTTTGCTTGTCTAAGACAAAACTTGCTGCTACAGCGTTACTGTCAGGACAGAGCAGACATACTAGTAACGAAAAGAAGTGACTCCCTTGGGCTCTGGTGTCAATAGGTTAGGAGGCGGTAGGGTTCAGTTGGCTTTGTTAATTACATAGAAAACTCTTTTCGGAGTGTCATTTTTTTATACACAGAGGAAAGAGAAATAAATTAGAGAATGGCTACAAGTACAAAATACGAAGGAGGTGTGTTGAAACCAGGTTTCTTGCATGATTTTCAGCTTACACACATTTCTCGAAATATTAGACTACTTCCTAGCGCCCTTTTTTATTTGAATGCATTTCTGGTAATAGCCTATATATTTTTCTACTAAACTCTTTTCTTTTTTTAAGGTTTAGGGGTTGAAGTTTCAGTTTGAATAAGAATGGAAAAGTACATATGTACTTTTCCAGAATATTTCCTTGAATATTCAAGGAGATTTCGTTGGCAGAGAAAGATACGAGAGTACACCAAATGAAATCGTGGTGTAGAGCCCTTCTGGGAGATC
This sequence comes from Artemia sp. Qi Xiang Cuo, assembly GCF_049724085.1. NCBI lineage: Eukaryota > Metazoa > Arthropoda > Branchiopoda > Anostraca > Artemiidae > Artemia > Artemia sp. Qi Xiang Cuo. Next base: position 92,373,686 of record NC_142795.1, on the reverse strand, counting down.
TGTTCTCTTTCTACTATTCTATCTGCAGTACATCGCTTGCCTACCATAAGGGCTCCTATGCTTTACTGCAGCACGCCAGAACTGCTGAACATAAAAAGAATATTACCATAAAGCTAACGCCAAATCAGCTTCGTCTCTTGGCAGCATCTTGCATGGAGAGCGGCGAACTGGCAAAACTGCCAATGCACCTAGGTTCTTATGTAATGCGGGATGCATCCTGTGCTGGAGGTGGGTATTGGGGGAAGTCGCGGGGGGACATGTACTGCAGCATTAGTGGTGAATCTGGCTGAAAAAATTCGAGTGTATACGACATTCACCTTCGCCCACCTGAAAGCTTGTTTACGCTACACTACTATCGTTTGCAGCAGCTCATTGCTGACAATCAAACAGTTCGTGGTAACAAACTGTAAGCAAGGAGCGACCCGGCTCAATAGTAACCAAAACTCTAAAAAACGGAATCTTGATATCAATAGATACATCAAAAGAATCAGATTCTAATGCTGATTCAAAATATATAAGTTTCATCAAGTTTAGTCTTACCCATCAAAAGTTACGCGCCTTAGAAAGTTTGCCTGATTTCTGAAAAAGGGGGAAACACCCCTGAAAAGTTACAGAGCCTTAATGAAAATCACATCATCAGATTCAGCGTAACAGAAAACCCTACTGTAGAGGTTTCAAGCTCCTATCTGCAAAAATGTGGAATTTTGTATTTTTTTTGCCAGAAGAAAGATCACGGATGCGTGTTTATTTATTTTTTTTCCTCAGGGGTGATCGTATCGATCCAGTAGTCCTAGAATATCTTGGGAGGGCTCATTCAAACGGAAATTAAAAGTTCTAGTGCTTTTTTAATGGACAAAAAAATGGAGGGCAACTAGGCCCCCTCCCGCGCTCATTTTTTCCCAAAGTCACCCGATCGAAATTTTGAGATAGCCATTTTGTTCAGGATGGTCAAAAATGTAATAAATATGTCTTTTAGGATGACTTAATCCCCCACAGTCCCCGGGGGGAGTGCTGAAAGTTATGAACTTTACCCAATGTTTACATATAGTATTGTTATTGGGAAGTATACAGACGTTTTCAGGGGGGATTTTTTCTGGTAGCAGGGGGGGTCGGGGGTTATGTGGGAGGATCATTGCTTTGAAGGGGGCGCCGGATTTTCCATCATTATTAAAAATAAAACGATAAAAAATTAAAAAAAAAGCTTTTCAACTGAAAGTAAGGAGCAACATCAAAACTTAAAACGAACAGAAATTATTACCATATATGATTGGGTCACCCCATTGTCGATGCCTCGCTCTTTAAGCCAAAGATTTTTTAATATTTTCATAAGAGCTATTTATTCTAATTAACGACCTTTGTGACTAAGGGGTTATTTTTAAAGAATTGGAACAAAATTCGAACTTTAGCGTAAAGAGCGAGGCATTGACCAGGGGGCGAACCCTCTAAAATACGTATTAAAATATATGAATATAGAAGTTTGTTATGTAAGTGAATTTGTAAGCTACGTATATTTATTACTAGTAAAAATGTTTGTAAATAAAATTAAACAACTTTCGAGAAAGCCATTTACTAAATAAAAGTAAAATTAGTATTCAAATGTTGTTTTAATTATTCATGTACGTTGAGCGAAAATCAAAACCTGCATTAATTCAAAAACGTTCAAAAATTAAATAAAAAAAACAAGCCTTTTTAACTGAAAGTAAGGATCAACATTAAAACTTAAAACGAGCAGAAATTATTCCGTATATGAAAGGGGCTCTCCCCTCCTCAACGCCTCACTCTTTACGCTAAAGTTTTTTATTGTTTTAGAAAATAAAGTTGTGAGAGAGTCAAATTTTAGCGTATTGAGCAAGGCGTTGAGGAGGGGACAACCCCTTTCATGTACGGAATTATTTCTGTTCGTTTTAAGTTTTAATGATGCTCCTTACTTTCCGTTAAAAAAACTTGTTTTTTTATTTAATTTTAGTAACAACCAAGCACCAGCACTGATAACTATTATTATGTAATGTTTAGTTTACTTCACTACCCCTTGAATAGCATCTACTTCAATTGCAGCCCCTCTTGCCTTTCCACCATAAAAAATACTGTAGCTACGCCCCTGGTGCCAAACATGAGTTTTATGAAGCAGATTTTCGTGATTTGTGTTTTTCTTCGTTTATGTAATGGTTCCTGTAAAACAAATTAAAACACATTTTGAACCACAAAGATTTTAGAAAAGAAATTTTCAAAATTTTGTCCCAAGTAGGTTTAATAGTTGACAAAGTTTGTATTACACCTTAAAAATAGCAAAAGATTCCATTATAGGAAAAAACCACTGCAAATTTTAGAATTTTCCGAAACGTTCATATGTGTTTTTTTTTTGGTTTCGGAAAAGATGAATAAAAATTTCAAGCAAGAACATTGTGATAAATGTTCATAGGCTACTGAACAGAAAAATGTCTTTTTGAAGAATATAGGCCAATTGATAGTTTTTGTTATGAAGCAATTATATACTGCCCCTAACCATGAGGGAGTTTTCTATCATGAAGCAGAAGAGCGATCGTTACCACAGAATGTCTTGAACTCAAATCCTTTGGAACCGAAAGAGACCCCATATTCGACTTTGCTGTGGTAACTCATAATATAAATATACCATTCAGTTTGTGATATCTACAAGATAAAAATGTGTGAAAAATTATCCCATACGATTGAGGAACAATTAAATTTTTTGTCTCCTCCAATATTTTTAATGGAGGGTGCTCCTTGAAAGCATAGTGGCCAACCTTTTAAGGTGGAGCAAACACTTCGCATCTCTGCTTAATGGTTGATTTGCCACGCCATGACTTGAAACTAAAAAAAAAAGCGATGATTAAGACCATGCATAATTTTAATATTTCAGAAGGCTGGGCATTGAGACATACATGGTTGCTATTGAGTTACATAACTACACAATTAGCAAAAATATGATAACTGGAGAAAAGCTGGGAAAGAAGTTGATTTTGTATGTATGACGTCATGCGAAATATACACATGATTTTAAATGAATCTGAACAGCTAAAGGAAAATGCAAGGAAATATGTCTCAGGTAATGATGTACGAAAATGAAGCGCAACTAGATTTGCCACTACAAATTCCAAAGCATCACAACAAATTCCATAACAAATATAATGGAAAAATAAATCTGTGGTTAGAAGATAAACAACAAGGATGATCACATCCAATCGTAAACAAAATCTGTTTTTAGAAGAAAAGCAACAGTTAAAATCTCAACAATGTAAATAAATCCTTCTCTCTCTCTCTCTCTCTCTCAAACGAGTCCCAAGAGAAACCAAATCCTATAAAATAGATGGTTCTATGATGCATTAACAGGAAGGAGGAATTGAAATCACGCAAGAATTTATTAATTCAATTGAAATATGTGATTTGACACCAATATTTGTCTTTGATCATCAATCAATACATGCATCTGCTTAAAGGTATATTTTTGTATGAAATATAATATTAAAAATTTATTTTCAAGGATTGAAAGACCTTGATATAATACTACACCTACTGTTTCTATTGCGACTACTACTATGGTACAGCTTATTAAGGTTTAAATTTCCAGGAAAAATTAAGGTGGAAGTTGATGTAGTCAAAACATACTATGTGCATACCGGTTAAGAAAAAGTCACATCAGCAGTATCTGAAGAACGGCTTAGCGTATTCAGTTGAAACTTTCAGGGCATGGTGAATGGAATACTCTGCTTACCAAAGGTTAATATTTGCCTACTACTACTGCAATTACTAATAGTACTAATACAACTACTTCTGCTACTGCTGCTATTACAGCTCTTGTTACACCTATTATGAAACCTATTGCTAATAAGGCTAAAGGTTTGAAAGTGAAAATTTCAGGGAATACTGACGGAAAAGTTGAACTAAATTCAAAATTAATTGCATACATGCATGGCGTATACCACTCCCACCATTTCCCGAAACACATCCAATAAAAATTTTGAGATAGCCATTTTGTTCAGCGTATTTGATTTCCACATAGAAATTATATTTTTGAGGAGAACACTCCCCCCGAGCCTTCAGGGCAACGGTTGTATTATGCCCTGGGGGCATATATGGTTTTTATAGTAAGCGTTGGTGTAGAAACTTCAAAAATGGCTCATTCGATTGGAAATTCAAAGGGCTAGTACCCTTTTTAATGGTCAAAAGTGATTGGAGGGCAACTAACTCCCCTCTCACTCCCACATTTTCCCCAAACACATCCAATCAAAATTTTGAGATAGCCATTTTCTTCAACGTAGTTGATTTCCAAATAGAAATGTGTTTTTGAGGAGGACACTCCCCCACAGCCCTCAGGGCAAGGGTTGTAAGTTATGCCCTGGGGGCGTATAAGGTTTCTATGGAAAGCGATGTCGTAGAAACTTCAAAAAAGGCTCATTCGATTTGAAATTTAAATGGCCTGTGCCCTTTTTAATAGTCGAAAGTCATTGGAAGGCAACTAATACACCTTCCATGCCCACCATTTCCCCAAACACATCCAATCAAAATTTTGAGATAGCCATTTTGTTCCAGGCAGTTGAAAGTTCTGGAAATTATATCTTTGAGCAGGACACTCCCCCCAAAGTAATCACGGCAAGGGTTATACGTTATACCCTGGAGGCATATAAGATTTTTATTGAAATCTTTGTCGTACGAACTTGAAAAGGGGCTCATTCGATTGGAAATTCAAAGGGCTAGTGCCCTTTTTTAATAGTCGAAAGTGATTTGAGGGCAACTAACCCCCCGCTCACGCCCATCTCTTCCCCAAACACATTCAATCAAAATTTTTAGATAGCCATTTTATTCAACGTAGTTGAAAGTTTTGGATTTTAAGTATTTAAAGATGACAACCCCTCCCCCTACCCACAGCTCTCAGGGCAAGGGTTGTAAGTTATGCCCTGGGGGCATATAAGGTTTTTATAGGAAGCGATGGTGTAGAAACTTATGAGTTAATACTTAACATGAAGCAGAAGTTAACATGAGTTGGGCTCAATACCCTTAAGCCTTCCCAAGGCCAGAACATAATTTGCACTTTGCTGAAAAAATACAAATGAATGTGTATCGTCAGTTTAATATGCATACACTGATATTTAGTAATCACAGTGTTAATATTATTTGATTTATTAAAGTTATAAAAGTAGAAACATTTATACTTTTTCAGTAAAGTGCAAACTATGTTCTGGCCTTGGAAAGTCTTAGGGGTTTTGAGTCCAACTCATGTTAATTTCAGGTCGTTTTGGGTTTGACTCGGTTATTTACTGTAATTTCTGTTCGTTTTGGGTTTCATTTATTTGTCGATGCTGATTTGTGGTAGTTTCACGCTTGGTAGATATTTGATTTTCATTTTGCTCATTTTTGGTTTAATGGAGTTCTTTACTTTGCTTTGAAAAACTTATTTTGTGGAAAAAGTTTTTTTTAATTATTCTTACAAGAAAACTACATCTTCTTAAACAAGACGATGTTACATTGGGTATGATGCCATTGAAAGTTTATAAAAGAAAAATGTTGCAAATAAGACAGGTATACTTGCATGATTTGCAAAGATGAGGAGGAAGATTTTGCGCAGTCCTTCAGCTTGTGTTAAAGGCTCTCAAAAACTCTCTCAAAGGTTCAAACCTGACCCCTTATGCTAACTCCAAGAAATTACAAATACTATCAAAATCAAGTGGGCATAACGTCTTCTCATTTACTTAGGTAACCGTATCATTTGCAAAGTAATTTGAGAACGAATTGGTGGACAATAAGTGCTAAGAGAAACATGTCAAATGAAAATTAAAAAAGCTCATCATGGTGTGAAATCCTCCATGTTTTGGAACAATATTTGAGAGCTCAATATTTGAGAAAGAATTGGTGGACAATAAGTGCTAAGAGAAACATGTCAAATGAAAATAAAAAAGTGCATATTGATAAATATGAAACGGGTTTCTAGTAGAGATTACATCAGTTTAGTTTAATTTTTGGGTTCACCTCATCATTTTATGTCAGAATAGTTGCCTTCTGATATAGTATGGTGAAAAAGAGGTGACAACGATGAGAAGGGTAAATTCACATATTGATGATTATGAAACTTTTTTCTGGTACACTGTACATCAAATTTGCTTTCATTTTCGGGCTCAACTCTTCATTTTAAAGTGGGATGATACTTCATATATAGAAAAACGAGCATTTACCGACAGTTCATTTTTTTTAAAAAAAATGAAAAATTGACTCGAAAAGCAAAAAAAAAACTAGTTTTACGTCGACCTAGAATGTGCAACTTTGGATATTTGGTTCAGATTTTTTTTCTCTTGAACATGGTGTAAAAATAATTTCTGTTGCAATTTGTTGGGGGTCAAACTCTAGTTTGCCTGTACTATATGCCTCAAGGATGAAAACCAGGGTTTTTCATATCATCTCTGCCTTAGAGATTGATAAATCCAGAGGAGAGTTTTATGAACAGGAAATAAAACAGAAACGCCAAAACTGCTATTTACGAGTCAGTGTAAGCTATCCGCATGGGCTAGTTCTTTTTAACAGTTCGTGGTAGCGAACTGTTTGATACAGTGAAACAGTGACTCAATAGTATCCGAAACTCTAAAAACTGAATTTTGATACCACTAGATATATCAAAATTGGTTTCTTATGCTAATTTCATATACTTAAGATTCCTTAATTTAGTGTTACCCATCAAAGGCTACGAGCCTGAGAACCTTTGCCTGATTTCCAAAAGGGGGGAACATCTCCTAAGAGTCAATGACCTTTAATATAAATCACATCATCAAATTTAGCGTATAAGACAAAACTACAGTAAAGGTTTCATACTTCTATCTGCGAAAATGTGGAATTTTGCATTTTTGCCAGAAGAAAGATCAAGGATAAGTGTTTTCTTTCCCAGGGAAAATTGTATTGACCCAAGAGTCCTAGAATATCGGTAAAGAGCTCATTCAAACAAAAATTTAAAGTTCTATTGCCATTTTTAGCAGCCAAAAGGACTAGAGGGCAGCTAGGCCCGCTCCTAAGTCTCTTTTTCCCCAAAATCATCGGATCAAAATTTTAAGATAGTAATTTTGGTCAGCATTGTTGAAAGGCCTAATGTTTGCCCTCCCCCCAGAGATTTTGAAAATATCTCTCCTGGGGGTATTTTTTTTATTTCCAACAGAAAAGACAAACTTGCCCACCTAGATACTGAAAAATACATTCTCCTCCCTAGATTTTCGTGAATTTGTGACACTGTTTGACTTTCTACCTGATCCGGTAAGAAGGGTAGAGGGCTTAAGATCCGTTTAGATAAATTTATGTTTTTGGTAGAGTTGCGAAATTGGTGGATTTAGCCCGGTGGACTGTTTTCAGGTGTCGGCGTTCAAACCCTTCTCTGTGATGGATGGGCTACGTTCTCCACTAAATAAGGTTGACCTTAGTTTTAGCTTGGACATTTTCTAGGGTGGGATTTCCCACGGGAAGAGTTTTCCATGGAAAATCAAATGTGCGGTGGAACTTTCCAGGAGACAATTTACAAAGTAGGGGGGTGGGAATTTCTTAGTATTGTTTGAAAACCGTCACGAATTAAATAAAAAAAAATCAACTGGTAGTTAGGAACAACATTAAAACTTAAAACGAGCAAAAATTATTCTGTATATGAAGGGGGGCTTCCCCCTAATAAAAAAAATAAAATATATCAGGATAGCGTTTGTTCTGCATTAAATTTTAATCAAGACGTGGCAAAGATTAATTAAAAAAACAAAGTTTTTTATAAGGAAAAGAAAGCGCGAAGTTGAAACTTGAAACGAACCAAAATTATTGCTTCACAGTCTATTTAATATACATCGATTTCTTTTTAATTAATACGCTTCATAAGTCGATTGAAAAGATAAGGAATCTATTCTATAAGCCTGCTGCTATTAGGCCATGTCTTGATGACTAAAACTACTTGATTTTAATTCAAAATTAACGGTCTTTTCTACACCAAAATTATTTAGTCTTAGCTTTATTTTAGTTTTGTGACTCTAGGGTGTTCAAGTCGAATGTAAGCTTACTGAGAACGTCTTCACATAGTTGTCAATCATATACGGAAGTTCATTAGTTAAAAAAAACCTAACCTTTGCCGACACCCCATAGTGACTCGTAAAAAGCTGTCTTTTGCGTTTCTTTTTTATTTCCTGTTCCTTAAACCTACCTCTGGATTTATCGATTTCTAACGCAAAGATAAAATGATAAATCCAAGTTTACCCCTTGAGGCCTAGTTGAAAGCTCTGCTCTACAATTACAATTCATAGATCAAAATTTCTGCAGCCCTTACGGTAGCCCAGCTGCCAGCTGCCAGAGGTCTAGTTTAATTGCTGGTTTAGTTGGGTGAATATAATTGAAGAAGTAAGTAATATTTTTGAGTCACTTTCGGCTATTTGCGAAGGTTATGTTAGTAGGTTTGTTTTTTTTTAAACTTGGCTATTCGTTTCATGGGTTTCATTAATAGAACGACTAATGTTTTTGAAAAGGGTAATTACTTCTTTAGTTTACGAGATTTGCAAATTTTTTGCGAAAAGGTATTTGCGTAAAGGTATTGCGATGGTTAAGAATGCCTCACGGGTGAAACTCAGAATTGATAGGAGGCAAGATCAAAAAAAGGGATAATTAGTGATTAGATATTTTTTTAATGCTTTTACAATCGGAGATGTTTGTTTAACATTTGCAAAAAAGGGGTAATGGAATTTGCTAATTGGAGGAGATGTCGTGATTATGTACTGTATAATACACAAGTGATGTTTTGGAGAGTATTGTCAATTTAACGAGAAATGACTGAGAAGTGTTATAGTGATCTGATTGAATTGTTGCCAACAATGAGATTTAATCGCTGCTAAGCCTATTGTTATTGCGAAAGGGATTACTCGATTTACTTCTTAGTGTTAAATGACATATTTCTAAATACAATCATTTTGAAAAGCAGACAAAAAAAATTGGTTTGTTCCCTCATTTCTGTAGGGCAAGAGAAACCTTAATTTACTTAGACAATGAACGATATTAATTAGTGATTGATTGTATCAGTGGAGAAAAAAAAAGGATTAAACTGATTAACAGTTCAGTTACCCCCACCGGATATGCTTACTGATTTAATTTTTTATAAATTTGAAAAAATACCTAACCACGACTCGGAAATGGTTGGTTAACATTTGCAAAAAAAGGGGTACTTGCATGTACGACGTGGTGGGAATGGAGTGGTTATGCACTGTATAATAAACACGTGATATTTTGGGGAGTATTGTCAATTTACAAAGGATCTAACGGTCCCCGAGGGGCTTAGTTAAATTGGGTTGATTTGCAGGAAGGTTCAGCAGTACGAGAGTTCAGTAGCACGGGGGTTCAGTTGTCCAGGTTTTCGGTTATACAGGGGTTCCGTTACATGGAGGGATTCAGTTGAACAAGGGGGGACTTTGGGCAGTGTGTCTCTTTAGGCTGTGTGTCTCTTTGGGAAGTTTGAATCTTTATGGTCTGTGTGTGCCTCTGTTGGCTGTGTGTGTCGTTTTGGGCTTTAAGTGTCTAGTTGGTCTTTTTGTGTATCTTTGGGCTTTTTGAGTCTTTTATGTCTGTTTTTTTCTATTTGTGTTGTGTTTCTCTTTGTACTATCTGTGTCTCTTTGATCTGTTGGTGTATCTTGAGTCTGTGTGTGTCTCTTTGGGCTGTGTGTCTCATTGAGATGTTTGAGTCTTTTTGTTCTGTGTGTGTGTCTCTTTGGGCTGTTTGAGTATTTTTGGTCTGTGTTTGTTTCTTTGGGCTGTTTGTTTGTCTGTGGGGTGTGTGGGTTTCTTGGGGCTTTGTGCGTCTCTGTGGGCTTTGTGTCTCTGTGGTCTGTTTGAGTCGTTTTGATCTGTTTGTGTCTCTTTGGGCTGTTTGAGTCTTTTTTTGGCTGTGTTTGTATATTTGGGCTTCTGTCTCTTTGGGCTGTTTGTGTTTCTTTGGGCTATGTGTGTCTCATTGGGCTGTTTGAGTCTTTTTTGTCTGTGTGTGTTTCTTTTGTGTGTTTGTGTCTCTTAGGAGTCGTTTGTGCCTCTTTGGTCTATGGATGTCTCTTTGGGGCGTTTGAATCTTTTGGTCTGTATGTGTCTGTATGAGCGTGTTTTTGTGCTTGTGTGTTTCAGTTTGGTATTTTTTTCTCTTATAGGCCATGTGTCTATCTTTTGGCAATGTGTTTCTATTTTGATGGCTTTTAATATTTTTGGTATGTATTTGTCTGTATGGGCGTGTTTTTTCTAGTTTAGGTGTGTGTGTGTATCTTTTAGCTCTTCGTTTATATTAGAACAGTAAGTATTTATATTTATCCTGTGTGTATGTATATTTTGGCGGTGTGTGTCTCTTTAGACTGTATGCCTCTTCGGGTAGTTTGAATCTGTATGGTCTATGTGTGCCTCTTTTGGTTGTTTGTGTCTCTTCGTGATTTGTGTCTCTCTGTTGGATATATGAGTCTCATGTCTCTTTGTGCTGTTTCTCTTTTTGAGCTGTTTGAGTCTTTTAGGACTGTTTGTGTGTATATTTTAGATGTTTGATTCTTTTTGATATTTTTTTTGTATCTTTGGGATGTTTGTGTCTCTTGGGGGTGTGTGTGTTTCTTTGGGCTTTGTGTGTCTCTTCGAACTGTGTGTATGTCTCTTTAGCCTGTGTGTGTGTCTCTTTGGGATGTGAGTATCTCTTTAGGCTGTATGTCTCTTTGGGCTGTTTGAATCTGTCTGGTCGGTGTGAGCCTCTGTTGGCTGGTTGTGTCTCTTCGGGCCGTGTGTCTCTCTGTTGGATGTGTGCGTCTCTTGTCTCTTTGGGCTGTGTGTCTCTTTGAGCTGTTTGAGTCTTTTTGGTCTGTTTGTTTGTTTCTTTGACCTGTTTGAGTCTTTTTGATCTGTTTATGTCTCTTTGGGCTGTTTGAGTCTTTTTTGGGGTGTGTTTGTGTCTTTGGGCTTCTGTCTCTTTGGGCTGTTTGTGTTTCTTTGGGCTATGTGTATCTCTTTGGGCTGTTTGAGTCATTTTGTTCTATGTGTATTTCCTTTGGGTGTTTGTGTCTCTTAGGGGTCGTGTATGCCTATTTGGGCTATGTGTGTCTCTTTGTGACGTTTGAATCATTTGGTATGTATATTTCTGTATAGGCGTTTATTTTTTTGGTCTGTGCGTGTTTCTTTGGGGTTTTTGGGTATCGTTTGAGTGTGCTTATAGTTGGTGTGTTTTTTTGTTTTTTATATGTTTGTGTCTCTTTGAGCTGTTTGAGTCTTTTTTGGGCTGTGTTTGTCTCTTTGGGCTTCTGTCTCTTTGGGCTTTTTGTGTTTCTTTGGGCTATGTGTGTCTCTTTGGGCTGTTTGAGTCATTTTGGACTGTGTGTGTATCTTTAGGCTGTATGTCTCTTTGGGCAGTTTGAATCTTTTTGGTCTGTGTGTGTTTCTTTTGGCTGTTTGTGTCTCTTAGAGGCCATGTGTGTCTCTTTGGGCAATGTGTGTCTCTTTGGAGGGTTTGAATCTTTTTGGTATGTATGTGTCTGTATGGGCGTTTTTTTTGTCTCTGTTTGCGGTGGGTTTGTCTAGTTTTGGTGTGTGTTTGTATTCGGTCTGTGTTTATGTCTACTGATCCAGTGTATTTGTCGTTTGGCAGTGTGTGTCTCTTTATACTGTATATCTCTTTTGGCAGTTTGAATCTTTATGGTCTGTGTATGATTGTTTTGATTGTTTGTGTTGTTTTTGGCTTTTTGTATCTCTGTTGGATGTGTGATTATCGTTGGGCCGTGTACGTCTCTTTGAGCTGTGTGTCTCTTTTCGGGCTGTGGGTGTCTCTGTTTGATATGTTTGTCTCTGTATGATGTGTGTTTCTCGATGCACTGTGTCCTTTCGGAGTGTCTGAGTCTTTTTGTTCTATGTTTTTCTCTTTGGGCGGTTTGTGTCTCTCTGGGCTGTGTATCTTTCTTTGGGCTTTGTGTGTCTCTTTGAGCTATGTGTCAATACGTTTAAGCAATAAATATCTTTAAGCCTAACCCGTCTTTATTCTTTAGAATAGTTCTATTGTAATCAAGTAACAAACTCTTTCCTGAAATCACCTCTTGGATACACAATGCAGAAACTTCATTTAAGAAACTATGAAAAAATTGTAAGTAAGTAACAAATTCTTTCTTGAGGTCACCTCTTGGATGCACAATACAGAAATTTCATTAAAGAAATTATGAAAAAATTGTAAGTAAATAGCAAATTCTTTCTTGAATTCACCAGCTGAATAAACAAAAAGACATTTCGTTCAATAAATTATGACAAAATTCTAAGTAAGTAACAAACTTTATTGAAGTTACCTCACGGATACATAAGGCAGAAATTTTATTTAGTAAATTATGAAAAAATTTTAAGCAAGTAGCAAACTCTTTCATGAAGTCACCTCATTGATATGAAAAATTGCTAGTAAGTAGCAAATTCTTTTTTGAACTCTCCTGCTGGATAAACAAAAAAAAGACATTTCGTTCAAGAAACTATGGCAAAATTCCAAGTAAGTAAAAAAATCTTTATTATTTTCATGACTTATATATAAGATGTAGAAATTAAATTCGTTAAATTATGAAAAAATTATCAGCAGGTAATCATTTATTTCTTAAGGTCAACTCGAGCTAAATGATGTAGAAATATAATTCACTAAATTATGAAAAAAATTCTCATTAATTAACTATGTCTTCCTTGAAGTCAAGTATTGGATTTTCATTCAAGAAAGTATGAAAAAATTCTAATTAAGTAACAAACTCTATTGTTTTCACGATTTAGATGAATGATGTATAAATTTAATTAAAGAAATTATGAAAAAATTCTCAGTCTCAGCTGCAAATTATGTCTTAAATTCACCTGTTAGATAAACAAAAAGACATTTCATTCAAGAAATTATGACAAAATTCTAAGTAAGTAACAAACTCTTTATTGTTTTCACGAGTTAGATAAACGATGTAGAAATTAATTTCAAGAAATTATGAAAAAATTCTCAGTAAGTAACTATTTCTTTCTTGAAGTCAACTCGTAAGTAACAATTTAATTCTTTAAGTCAACTCTTGGATACATAATACGGGAATTTCATTCAATAAATTATGAAAAAACTGTAACTAAGTAGCAAATTCTTTATTGAATTCACTTTTTGAATAAACAAAAATGTATTTAATTCAAGAAATTATGACAAAATTCTAAGTAAGTAACAAACTCTTTATTGTTTTCACGAGTTATATATAATATTTAGATATTATATTCAAGAAATTATGAAAAAATTCTCTGTCTAAGCAGCAAATTCTTTCTTGAATTCACCTGTTAGATATACAAAAACAAACTTCGTTCAGGAAATTACGAGAAAATTCTAAGTAAGTAACAAACTCTTTTATTGTTTTCGCGAGTTAGATAAACGATGTAGAAATTAATTTCAAGAAATTATGAAAAAATTCTCAGTAAGTAACCATTTCTTTCTTGAAGTCAACTCTTGAATACACAGTACAAAAATTTCATTAAAGAAATTATGAAAATATTTGTAAGTAACAAACTATTTATTTATTACACCTCTTTGATATACAGAAAATATACGTCATTAAAGAAGTTATGAAAAAATCTAAATTAAAGAACTTTTTTTCTCTTTATCACACCAAATTTTCAGTTAGATACACGATGTAGAAATTTAATTCAAGAAATCACAAAAACATTTGCAGTAAGTAAAAGTTTATTTTTTGAAGGCAACTCTGGTATACACAATATGTAACTTTCATTCAATCAATTATGAAAAAATTGTAACTAAGTAGCAAATTCTTTCTTGAATTCACTTGTTGAATAAACAAAAAGACATTTCATTCAAGAAATTATGACAAAATTCTAAGTAAGTAACAAACTCTTTATTGTTTTCACGAGTTAGATATACGATGTAGAAATTAAATTCAAGAAATTATGAAAAAATTCTCAGTCTAAGTAGCAAATTCTTTCTTGAATTCACCTGTTGGATAAACAAAAAGACATTTCGTTCAAGAAATTTTGAAAAAATTCTAAGTAAGTAACAAACTTTTTATTGTTTTCAAAAGTTAGATATACTATGTAGAAATTAATTTCAATAAATTATGAAAAAATTCTCAGTAAGTAACCATTTCTTTCTTGAAGTCAACTCTTGGATACACAGTACTGAAAATTCATTCAAGAAATTATGAAAATACTTGTAAGTAAAAAACTCTGTATTGATTTTATCACTTTTATATACAGTATAGATACTTCATTCAAGAAATTATGAAAAAATCACAAGTAAGTAACTTTTTTTTTTCTCTTTATCACAAACAACTTTAAATTAGATGCATGATGTAGAAATTTAATTCAAGAAATTATGAAAAAATTCTGAGTAAGTAACAATTTCTTTTTTGAAGTCAACTCTTAGATACACAATACGGAAATTTCATTCAAGCAATTATGAAAGTATTTGTAAGTAAGTAAGTAACAATCTCTTTATTGATTTCACCTCTTGAATATACAGTACAGATACTTCATTCAAGAAACATGATAAAAGACGTATTGAAACTACATGCTATTTGCTAGCATTCTCTTGGCACATTTCTAAATGAGCGGGGATTCCCCACTGTTTCTTAAACATTGCGAAAAGTGAGCAGTACGAAAACTCGACGTTTTCAACCAGACTGGTTTTTTTGACAACACATCCACAAAGATGACACACACACACACATAGAGACGAGGCCCACAAAGACACGACACACAAACAGAGTCATAGTGAGAGAGATATCCAAAAAGTTGGGTTGATCTAGGTTCACTTAGAGTGGTGCGCCACTCTAAGTTACGATTACGAGTTGTTACTTACTAGTTGACTACAAGAAAGAAATAGTTACTTATTGAGAATTTTTTCATAATTTCTTTAAATTAATTTCTACATCGTTTATCTAACTCGCGAAAACAATAAAGAGTTTGTTACTTACTTAGAATTTTGTCATAATTTCTTGAACGAAATTTCTTTTTGTTTATCCAAAAGGTGAATTAAAGAAAGAATTTTATACATATAATTATAATTTTTTAAAAATTTATTTAATTAAAATTATAAGTCTTATATATAAATATTTAAAAAAAAAAATATTTTGTTAATTAATTATAATTTTTTAATAATTTCTTGAATGAAAATCCAGGAGTTGACTTCAAGAAAGAAATTGTTACTTACTGAGAATTTTTTTCATAATTTCTTGAATTAAATTTCTACACAAGAGTTGACTTCAAGAAGGAAATTGTTACTTGCTGAGAATTTTTTCATAATTTCTTGAATTAAATTTCTAAATCATGTATCTAAGTCATGAAAACAATAAAGAGTTTGTTACTTACTTGGAATTTTGTCATAGTTTCTTGAACGAAATGTCTTTTTTTGTTTATCCAGCAGGTGAATTCAAAAAAGAATTTGCTACTTACTAACAATTTTTTCATATCCATTAGGTGACTTCATGAGAGAATTTGCTACTTGATTAAAAATTTTTCAGAATTTCCTAAATGAAATTTTTGCAGTGTGTATCCATGAGGTAACTTCAAAAAAGAGTTTGTGACTTACTTAGAATTTTGTCATAATTTCTTTAACGGAATGTCTTTTTGTTTATCCATTTGGTGAATTCAAGAAAGAATTTGCTATTTACTTACAATTTTTTCATAATTTATTTAATGAAATTTCTGTATTGTGTATCCAATAGGTGACCTCAAGAAAGAATTTGTTACTTACTTACATTTTTTTCATAGTTTCTTAAATGAAGTTTCTGCATTGTGTATTCAAGAGGTGACTTCAGGAAAGAGTTTGTTACTTGCTTACAATAGAACTATTCTAAAGAATAAAGACGGGTTAAGCTTAAAGATATTTATTGCTTAAACGTATTGACACATAGCTCAAAGAGACACACAAAGCCCAAAGAAACATACACAGCCCAAAGAGACACAAACAGCCCAAAGAGACAAACATAGACCAAAAAGACTCAGACACCCCAAAAAGACACACAGTCCAACGAGACACACACAGCCTAAAGAGACACACACATCACAAAGAGACACCCA
Organism: Artemia sp. Qi Xiang Cuo; assembly: GCF_049724085.1. Lineage (NCBI taxonomy): Eukaryota > Metazoa > Arthropoda > Branchiopoda > Anostraca > Artemiidae > Artemia > Artemia sp. Qi Xiang Cuo. The sequence continues at coordinate 92,357,649 of NC_142795.1, read as the reverse complement.
CAACTAAAATAGACAAGGCCATATAAAATCGATGTACACGGCAAAGATATAATCACTCATCCAACAGAGTGACACACAACACAACCATACCCAAACAGACACAGGAAACATAAAGAGACCTTCAGGACTCAAATTGCCCAAAGAGATATACAGCCTAAAGAGACACACACTGCCCAAAGAGACACACACACAGGCAAAATATAAAAACACACAGTCTTAAGAGACACACAAATCCAAACGACACACACACACACATAAAATAGACAAAAAAACGCCCAGACAGAGACTTACATACCAAAAAGATTCAAACTCTCCAAAGAGACACACATTGCCCAAGGAGACACAAATAGCCTCAAAGAAACACAAACAGCCCAAAGAGACAGACACTGACCAAAAAGATTCAAACTGCCCAAAGAGACATACAGCCTAAAGAGACACACACAGTCCAAAATGACTCAAACAGACCACAGAGACACACATAGCCCAAAGAAACACAAAAATCCAAAAGAGAAAGAAGCCCAAAGAGACAAACACACCCCAAAAAATACTAAAACAGCTCAAACAGACACAAACATATAAAAAAGACTCAAACAGTCAAACTAGACGCACAGCCAAAAGATACGCACAAAGCCAAAATAAACACACACATACCAAAAAAAAAAAAAACGCCCAAACAGAAAAAAACAGACAAAAATAATAAAACTCCCCTAATAGACCCAAAAATACCAACGAGTCATACACGAACACAAAGATACTCATAAATAATAAATATACACACACTGTCCAACATGACTCAAACAGCCCAAAGATATACACATAGCCCAAAGAAACACACCCAGCCCAACGAGACATACTCCCAAAGAGACAAACCCACCAAAAAACCGAATCAAAAAGCCAAATGAGACACAAACAGATCAAAAATACTCAAACAGCTCAAAGAAACACACAAACAGACCAAAAAGACTCAAACAGCTCAAAGAGACACACAGCCCAAAGAGACAAGAGACGCACACATCCAACAGAGAGACACAATGCCCGAAGAGACACAACCAGCCAAAAGACGCTCACACAGACCATAAAGATTCAAACTGCCTAAAGAGACAGACAGCCTAAACAGACACTCACAGCGCAAAGAGAAACACACCCGCTAAAGAGACATACAAACAGATCGAAGAGAGACACATAGCCCAAAAGAAACACACACAGACCAAAGAGACACAAACAGCCGAAAGAGACAAAACACAGATCAAAAAGACTCAAACAGCTCAAAGAGACACACAAACAGACCAAAAAGACTCCAACGACTCAAAAAGAGACACAGCCCAAAGAGACAAGATAGGCATACATCCAAAAGAGAGACACAATGCCCGAAGAGACACAAACAGTTAAAAAAGGCACACATAGACCATAAGTATTCAAACTACCCTACGGGGCATAAACCCTAAAGAGACACTAACCGCAAAAACAGACACACACAGGATAAAGAGAATAAAACCCTTATAGAAGAGACACGCAAAGCCCAACGAGACCCACACATACCTAAACTAGACAAAACACGCAAAGATAGAAACATAAATAACAAAAAGATTAAAATCCCAAAAAATAGATCCAATTAGCCAAAAGAGACACACATGTCATATAAGATAAAAACATTCCAAAAGTACACACACACCGACCAAAAAACGTTCCTACACACACAGACAGACCAATAAATTCAAACGCCCCAATGAGACATCCATAGACCAAAGAGGCACAGACGACTCCTAAGAGACACAAACACCCAAAAGAAATACACACAGACCAAAATGACTCAAACAGCCCAATGAGACACACAAAGCCCAAAGAAACACAAACATCACAAAGAGACAGAAGCCCACAGAGAGAAACACCGCCCAACCACGACTCAGACAGCCCAAAGAGACACAAACAGATCAAAAAGACTCAAACAGACAACCTAGACACACAGCCCAAATATACTTACACATACAAAAGACACACACGCAGCCCAAAGAAAAACAAACAGCCCAAAGATACAAACACAGACCAAAAACACACAAAAAGCCCAAAGAGACACACACCCAGACCAAAAAGACTCGAACAGCTTAAAGAGACACACAGACCAAAGAGACACACACAGTCTCAAGAGACACAAACAGCTAAAAGAGACACAGACCAGAAAAATATAAAAACAACTAAAAGAGACAAAAACAGACATAAAAGACTCAAACAGCCCAAAGAGACACATACAGACCAAAGAGAGACGCAAAGCCCAAAACGACACAAACAGCCAAAAGAGGCACACACAGACCATAAAGATTCAAACTGCCCAAAGAGACACACAGCCTAAAGAGACACACTGCCCAAAGTCCCCCCTTGTTCAACTGAATCCCTCCATGTAACTGAACCCCTGTATAACCGAAACCCTGTACAACTGAACCCCCGTGCTACTGAACTCTCGTACTAATGAACCTTCGTGCAATTCCACCCAATTTAACTAAACCCCTCGGGGAACTTTAGATCCTATGTAAATTGACAATACTCCCCAAAACATCACTTGTGTATTATACAGTGCATAACCACTCCATCTCCACCAATTCGCAAATCCCATAACTCCTTCTTTTGCAAATGTTAACCAAACATTTCCGATTCTTCGTTAGTTATTTTTCAAATTTATAACAAAATACCTCAGCTAACAGCTCCTTTGGGGTTATATTAAATGTTAATCAGTTTAATACTTTTTTTTTCTCCATGGATACAATTAATCACTAATTCACATTGTTAATTGTCTAAGTAAATTAAGGTTTCTCCTGCCCTACAGAAATTAGGGATCAAAATAATTTTTTTTGTCTGCTTTTCAAAATGATTGTATTTGGAAATATGTCATTTAACACTAAGAAGTAAATCGAGTAATCCCTTTCGCAATAACAATAGGCTTAGCAGCGATTAAATCTCATTGTTGGCGACAATTCAATCAGATCACAGTAACACTTTTCAGTCATTTCTCGTTAAATTGACAATACTCTCCAAAACATCACTTGTGTATTATACAGTACATAAAAATAACATTTCCTACAATTCACAAATTCTATTACCCCTTTTTTTGCAAATGTTAAACAAACATATCCGATTGTAAAAGCATTAAAAAATTTTCCAATCATTAATTACCCCTTTTTTTGATCTTGCCTCCTATCTATTCTGAGTTTCACCCGTGAAGCATTCTTAACCATCGCAATACCTTTACGCAAATACCTTTTCGCAAAAAATTCGCAAATCTCGTAAACTAAAGAAGTAATTACCCTTTTCAAAAACATTAGTCGTTCTATTAATGAAACCCATGAAACTAATAGCCAAGTTTTAAAAAAAAAAAACTTCTAATCAACTTACAGATGAATGACCACGGATTTAACCTAAAAAAAAAACTTGTATATCATGAACTAGAAATCTACGTCAAAAAAACTTGTCCTTAATAGGACCGGTATTAAATGACCCTGGTAACCCAATTACTTGAAAATATACACACATATCCATGCCTCAGGCTTGTGAAAGTGCATGTAAGTTTTAAATCTTATATGGCCTTACTACTGTCCACCAGCCTGAATCCAGCAAATTACTCTACTCCACCGAAATACTAGATTGTTAAAACATTTCCTAAGCCCACTGCCCTACGTAACAGAGATCGGATCAGGTAGACTCAGACACTGTCGTCAATTGGCAAAAAATATGGACGGAAGAATAAAAATGTCTTTTTAACATAAAGTAGGAATCGACATTAAAACTGAAAACAAATAGAAATTATTCCATCTATGAAAGGAGCTGCCCCCTCCTCAACACCTCACTCTTTACGCTAAAGCTCTTTGTCACAACTCTACTGTTTAAAGTAATTCAAACCCGGAAATTAAGAATTCTAGTAATTTTTTGAATTGAAAGTGATTGAAAAACCAACCAGCTCTCCCCCTGTCTTAGAAATGTTTTTTTTAAATATCTGATTCATTTTTATATCTGGAAAGTGATCAAACATCCATTATCTTTCTGTTTCTGTCAAACAGTTCGTGGTAAAAAACTGTAAGTAAGGAGCGACCCGGTTCAATGGTAACCGAAACTCTAGAAAACGGGTTTTTGATACCAATAAATACATCAAAAGAATCAGATTCCAATGTTGATTTCAAATATATAACTTTAATTAAGTTTAGTGCTACCCATAAAAAGTTACGCGCCTGAGAAAATTTGGCTGATTTTCAAAAAAAGGGGGAAAGACCCCCTAAAAGTTATAGAACCTTAATGAAAATCACGCCATCATATTCAGCGTACCAGACAACCCTACTATAGAAGTTTCAAGCTCCTATCTGCAAAAATGTTGAATTTTCCATTTTTTGCCAGAAAAAGGATGATAGGTTTGTATTTATTGGTTTTTTTTCCCCCATGGGTAACCGCATTGATCCTATGGCCCTATAACATTACGAGAAAGTTCTTCCGTCTAACAATTTAAAGCTCTAGTGCCCTTTTTAAGTGACCAAAAAATGGAGGACATATAGGTCTACTCCCATGCTCATTTTTTTCTCAAAGTCACCCGACCAAAATTTTGAGATACCCATTTTGTTCAGCATGGTCGAAAATATGGTAAATTAGGATGACCTAATCCCCCGAAGTCCCCAGGGGGAAGGCTAAAAGTTATGAACTTTACCCAATGTTAACATATAGTATTGGTTATTGGGAAGTATACAGAAGTTTTCAGGAGGGTTTTTTTCTGGTAGTGGAGGGGGGGTCAGGGATAATGTTGGAGGATCTTTCCATGAAGGAAGTTTTCATGGGGGAAGGAAAATTGCCATGAAGGGGGGACCTGACTTGCCAGCATTATTTATTGGTTATTGGGAAGTATACAGACATTTTCAGGAAGGATTTTTTTCTGGAGGGGTGGGGGGGTCTAGAGGAGGGGGTTACTCTGGAGAATCTTTCCGTGGAGGATGTTTCTTTGGGGTAAGGGATATTTCTATGAAGGGGGCGCCGGATTTCCAAGCATTATTTAAAAAACCATCAGAAATTAAATATAAAAAAAACAAGTTTTTTCAACTGAAAGTAAGAAGCAACATTAGAACTTAAAACGAACAGAAATTATAACGTATGTGAGGGGGTTCTCCCCCAAGTCAATACCTCACTCTTTACGCTACAGTTTTTTTAGTGCTTTCAAAAGAGCTATCTATTCTAATTAAACGGCCTTTGTGATTCAGGGGTTTGTGAATCATTTTTTTTTTTACTTTTAACGTAAATAGCGTGGTATTGACTAAGGAGAGAACCCCCTCACATACGTAATAATATATACGTAATAAAAAAAAACAATAAAAAAAACAAGCGATACGGCTCTATAGTAATCGAAACTTTTCAAAACGGAATTTTGATGTCAATAAATGTATCAAAAGAATGTGTTTATAAAGCTGATGCTAAATATATAAATTTTATTAAGTTTAGTATTACTCATCAAAGGCTACGAGCCTGAGAAAATTCACCCAATTTTTTAAAGAGGGGGGAAACATCTCCTACAAGTGAAAGAATTTTAATGAAAATCACACCGTCAGATTCAGCGTATCAGAAAACCCTATTACATAGGTTTCAAGCTCATATCTGCAAAAATCTGCAACTTTGTATTTTTTGCCAGAAGAAACATATACGAATATAGAAGTTAGTTACGTAAGTTAATTTGTAATTTACGTCATAACCAAATTTAGAGATATCCATTTAGCAAAAGAAAATTAAAATTTTTATGCAAATTTTGTTTACTTATTCAATGACGGTGAACCAAAATAAAAGCTGCATTAACTAAAAAACGATCAAAAAATTAAATAAAAAAAACAAGTTTTTTAAACTGAAAGTAAGGAGCGACATTAAATCTTAAAACGAACAGAAATTACTCCGTATATGAAAGGGACTGTCCCCTCCTCAACGCCTCGCTCTTTACGCTAAAGTTTGACTCTGTCTTACAACTTTATTTTTTAAAACAATAAGAAACTTTAGCGTAACGAGCGAAGCGTCGAGGAGGGGACAGCCCCTTTCATATACGGAATAATTTCTGTTCGTTTTAAGTTTTAATATCGCTCCTTACTTTCAGTTTAAAAAACTTGTTTTTTTTTATTTAATCATAATAAAGATTGCTTATAGTCAGGTCCATGAAAAGGTTTATTCCGCAAAATAATTCGTGCATAGTTTGCTAGACACGCCCTGTTCGTCTCGTAGCTGGAGACTGAATTAAAACTTAATGTTCTTTTTGAGGAGGCAACATATTTGGAATTAGGATTTGGGACAGTGTTTTCTTTTGTCTGTGTTCAGATAAGCTCCTTGGCAGGCAGGCAAAGACTGTCAAACCACCTAAATTATTTTAGTTAATCTGAAAAGAGCCTTATTTTGATGAATTGTAATTCAGGTTTAGATTTTTTCCAAAGACTAGGATCAAATAACTAGAAAACAGGTCCCAATTCCCTATTGCATTATATACCGATAAATAAGAATTTCGAATAGGGACAAATCCTTTTAAAAAACATTGATAAATTTCACTTAAAATGCTAGATATTTCGGTCATATACGTAGTCAGGGGCGGATCCAGGATTTTTTTTAGGGGGGGGGCACAAAATAAGGTGATCCAAGTAATCTTCGAAATTACCTGCATTATATCCCATACCGACTTCAATTAACATCCCAACCAGCAATAAATTCATTATACAACAAATTCTTAGAAAGAGCGTCAAAAGATGAAATACTTAATCATTTTAATAAATTAATAAATAAATAATCACAATTGAAAATTATCCTATGGACAAAAGGGCACATCAAATGTAGGATTGCAAGCTACTGTAAGTGAATTTGTGGTAGTTATAGTTGAACTAGCTGTTATTGTAGAAACTAATGACTCAGTTTCAATGTAGAGTAAAGTAATTGGAGGTGGTAATGTTGGCCAAAAACGAAAAATATAGGGCAACGGAATGAGAAAACGCCAAAGTGAAGTTGGCCAAAAACGGGCTTGTCTGCTACTACCCTCAAGTCCAATCTCTTCTTTTAGTTCTTGAGAACCTTCAATTTCTGGAGAAGGCTTAACAGTAGTCGGGCTTACCTCTCTAGAAAATAAATTATTTGAAGTGACATCTAAAATTATGAAAGTAGAAAGAATAAAGTAAATTATGTACATAGCACAAAAAAAAAGAAAACACACATACATTGTTCCAAAAAGCTGCATTGCTGGAAAAACAGAAGAAAACGAAAGGGGCAAAAGTAAGAGCGAAGAGAAAGAAAGACAATGATAAAAAGATAAAAGGAAAAAGAAAAAACTAAAAAGAAAAATTTGTTACCTGTCATTATCAGCGAGCAGGTGCCAAGATTTTGTTCTACAATGACTTTTGTACTGGTAAAACAATCCAAAAAAGAGCCTTAAGCACTATATTAAAATTTAATGTTAATTAATGAATATGCCTCATGTTAATTAATGAATATGGATCAAGTACGAGTTCATTGACTTTTCTACGCCTCCGAAAGGCCCTGGAACTGTGCCAAGCAGCCTGCTACGTTCTAACTCTAACGGCGATATCCACTCTAGGCTATATGTAAGACATCTGAAGAATACTATATAATATCAAAAATATTGCTTTATAATATACAGATAATAATTATTAGTCATATTCCCATTGTTTCTTCCACTTTACTAGTGTGATGACCCTGTTTTACCGCTTTGGACTTTTACGATCTGCTTAATATTATCTGACCCTCTCTTTCCCTAATTTAAGACTTGTTCTAGTCTATTCATACCCTCTTAGTTTTCATCTGGCTTTTTCCCCCTTCTATTTTCTGTCTTATGCCTTGTTCCTGTGTTTTTCCAAGACTCTTGGTCTTATCTGGTTTCTAACTTCTTCCATTATTGTCTTATGAGTTGGTCTAGCCTTTTCCAACCATTTTGATTTCACTTGGTTGGTTTTCTCTTCCATTACCCACCTTTCGACTTGCTCTTGTCTTTTTCCTGGCTTCTCACACTCAACCAACTGTCCTTTCACCCAAACAAGTTCTACTCCGTGCCTTAAACTTTATTTTAGTCTTTTTCAGCTCTCTTGGTCTCACCTAGTCCTCTTTTAACTCATGCACTTTCCATTCTCTGGCTTAAGAATTCTTCTAGCCTTTCTCAAGCTTTTCGCTCTCATTTGCCCCCTCCTTTTACCCAATTAACTTCAATTCCTTGGGTTAATACTTGTCTATGGTAAATTCACTTATAGATAAAAACTAAAAAACTGCAGCCGTTCTAATTTCTACTTCTTATAAAATGTTTAAAAAAATCCAGGGGAAAAAAACTCAAGAATTTGCCGTGTAAAATAAAGGGTCCAAGAATTTTTCTTGGAGATAAAAGTTTCTGGAGGGGATTTTTCAGAGAGATTTTTTTTATGGAGAGGGGATTTTCTAGCTTGATTTCGCAAATGATCAGAAATTGAATAAAGAAAAATATAATACAACTGAAAGGAAGAAGCAGCATTAAAACTTAAAACAAACAGAAATTACGTCGTAAGTGGCGGGCGAGTCCCTTCCTCGTCCCTCGCTCTTTACACTAAAGCATCTTCATTTAAAAACAAAACTTTTTTTATTTACTTAAATGCTAATAAAGAACAAAGTGGCTGTTCTATGAAGATGTGATGATTTTATCGGTCGGTGAACAAGCGATGAGGTACTCTATGTGACCCCATTCAAGGGGGAGGACGTTGCGTCACTGTGGTCCTCATTATTTTTGGAGTGTTGAATGGAATGGATAATATTGTGGTAGTGCTTGCTACACAGGGATGACTACATCATTGATTACAAGATGCATTCAAGATTCTTTACAAGATTACGAGTTCATGCATGATTAAAAGATTTTGCAATAGTAACTAATAGTCATTACTTACTTTTCAATAACTTTTATTTCGTCTTGTAAAAGATTCTTCATATGTTTCTTCTTCAGACGTAGAAAAACTTCCTTGCTTCCTCTGTTTCTCTGAGGACAATCTTGTTTTGCTTTTACGTAACAACTAGTAACCACTGTAGAAAGTTCAGTTGTTGCAGATGTATAGACCACTTTTGTACTTGTACTATGGATATAGAAACGTATAAATTACTAAGTGTCACTGATATAACTACCGACCATACCCTAATTCATCCTGTGCTTGCATACCTGTAATTTGAAAAACATTTATAGATTGGAAAAAAATTATGCGAACAGGAGAGCAAACTATTACAATTGTGTATTTAAATCCAAAATAACAAATCCGTATATTTCGGTACACTTGTTTACTTTTGTTTTGACAGAATCAAGACAGTACTCCATTTTGGCTGCCTTCCATAATTTAACTAACAGAAGTCTTTCTTGAGGCACGGTCATGTCGAACTGCTTTGACGTGGTAGAGCCAGTCTCTGTCATAGTTGCAGGTGGTGCGCATTTGCGCCATTTGTGTTGCTTTTTTGTGTCACCATTTGTGGCGCTCTTTTTGTGTTGATTGCGCACTGAATTTTTCAGATTGGCGCATTGCGCCGATTTCGCGCATGTCAAGAATATTCGGCGCAAAGTGGGCGCATTTTGCCTTCACAATAACAATGACGAAACTCAAAATTTTAAAGTCTAGTGTTTACCGACGACTTCTACTGACAGATTCAGGAATCTGTCTATAAAGATAGGTGGAATTTTCAGAATCCCGTAGGGATTCGCATATTGCATTCCAGGCTCCATGACGACCTAAATTTTAAATTATCCGCGTCAAAAACCAAATGGGAAAGTGGTCAAATTTTGATAAAAAAAAAAAAAAAAAAAAAAATACAGAAAAGAGTGGGAAAAGCTGACCTTTGTTCGATATAGCTCAAGCAGCTTTTTCTGTCTTAAGCTTACCCATCAGAAACCCCTTCGTCGAGAGTGTTTTCTGTTATGAATCTTGTCAAGTACAAAATTCGAAACAGGATGCATCTTAAAATGCTTAACTCTACTGTGACCGTTCGACTTAGGCTAAATTACCACACAGAAACTGCTTCGAGGACTTTGATCCTACACCCACTATGCTGTATAGATTTACCATTGACATGTATGACCTCAAAAAACCATCCTATGACAATGAAAATGAAGATGGAAGTCTTGAGGAAATTAGGGGCGATATGGAAGGAGGGTTTGTTGTTTAACTTTGAAAATGATCTTGAATACTAGTCGAAGATAAATACAATATATGATTAAAAAATATACAAAACTAATTCTAAGTTCATTAAAATGAAAACAGAAATAAAATAACAATCGGAACTGTTGAAGGACCTTGCCAAGTACAATTTTATCTAATATGCAAATCTTTGGCTTTATTTTCATGTAAAAATCTCAGAAGATTGTTTCAGGCCTGAAATTTCATTCATAGTTCCATGAACAATGGCTAGTTCAATTTCTTATATTTTATTTGATCGTTCTAATTTGTATTTTGAAACTCATGAAACTTTTTATTATTAAAACTAAGATTAAGACTAAATATCTTTTTGAATCTTAGAATTGCAATGTCTTGCAAACATAGCATAAAGAAGTAAAATTTGATATCACTTACCTACGACATTTTGGAGAGATGCGACCTTCATGGATCATGCTTCTCTTTAGTTCTACATTAGAAAATCCTACCTATTAGTTATCAAACAGTTCGTGGTAACGAACTGTAAGTAAGGAGCGACCCGGCTCAATGGTAACCAAAACTCTAAAAAAGGAATTTTGATACCAATAGAAAAATTTGGCCTGAGCGCCTGAGAAAATTTGGCTTATTTTTGAAAAAAAGGGGAAAGATTCCCTAAAAGTTATAAAACCTTAATTAAAATTACATTATAATATTCAGTGCATCAAAGAGCCCTACTGCAGAGATTTAAAGTTCCTATATAAAGGAATGTGTGATTCTGTATTTTTTGCCGGAAGAAAGATCATGGATAGGGTTGTTTTTTTTTGTTTTTTTTTGTTTTTTTTTGTTTCTTTTTCCCCAGGGGTGATAGTATCGACCCAGTGGTCCTAGAATGTCATGGGAGGGCTCATTGGAATGGAAATTAAAAGTTCTAGTACCCTTTTTAAGTGACCAAAAAAACGGAGGGCAGCTAGGCCCCCTCCCACGCTCATTTTTTTCCCAAAGTCACACGATCAAAATTTTGAGATAGCCATTTTGTTCAGCATGTTCAAAAATATGATAATTACGTCTTTTAGAATGACTTAATCCCCCGAAGTCAACGGGGGGAGGGCTGAAAGTTATGAACTTTACCCAATGTTAACATATAGTATTGGTTATTGGGAAGTATACAGACGTTTTCAGGGGGGATTTTTTTGGTATGTGGGGGGGGGTCAGGACTTATATGGGAGGATATTTCCATGAAGGAAGTTTTCATGGGGGAAGGGATATTGCTATGAAGGAGGCGCCGGATTTCCCATCATTATTAAAGAAAAAGATTAGAAATTAAATAAAAAAAGTTTATCGACTGAAAGTAATGAGCAACATCAAAACTTAAAACGAACAAAACTTAAAACGAAAATATTACGTATATGATTAGGTTCACCCCTTAGTCAATACCTCGCTCTTTAAGCTAAAGATTTTTTAGTACTTTCATAAGAGCTATTTATTCTAATTAACGGCTGTTGTGATTAAGGGGTCATTTTAAAGAATTGGAACAAAATTCGAACTTTAGCTTAAAGAGCAAGGTATTGATTAGGGGGCGAACCCCTTAATATACGTATTAAAAATCTGTGAATATAGAAGTTCGATACGTAAGTTAATTCGTAAGTTACGTATATTTATTACTAATAAAAACGTTCGTAAATAAAATTAAACAAGTTTCGAGAAAGCCATTTAATCAAATAAAAGTAAAATTAATATGTAAATTTTGTTGTAATTAATCATGTATGGTTAGCCAATATCAAAACCTGCATTAATTCAAAAACATTCAAAAATTAAATAAAAAAAACAAGTTTTTTTAACTGAAAGTAAGGAACGACGTTAAAAATTAAAATGAACCGAAATTATTCCGTATCTGAAAGGGAATGTCCCCTCCTCAAAGCCTCGCTCTTTACGCCAATGTTTGAATTTTTCACAACTCTATTTTTTTAAACAATAAAAAACTTTAGCATAAAGAGCGAGGCGTTGAGGAGGGGACAGCCCCTTTCAGATACGGAATAATTTCTGTTCGTTTTAATTTTTAACATCGTTCCTTACTAGAACAGAAAATTTCGACCACAAAAGTGCATGTAATCAGTCAAAAATGCTTCACTGTTTCAGATTTTGGAAAATGGTGCCGAAATCTGTCAATGAAGACTGAATCCTACCTCAAAATCCTATTTTGAGTTCTAGTATTTTGAAAAGAAAAATTCACAATATCTGGTAACATTGTTTCTGAATTTTTTTTTTTTTTCACCCTGTATTTCGGACTCCAACAAAAAAAATATTGCGAAATGTGCCGATGGCGCATTTTCGCTTCCCTTGGTGCGCTATCTGAAGTCAGGCACCTGGCATAACTGGTCTCTGTCTCAAAGCCGACTGAAGAGATGGTAGCCTTTATACGGTTCTACGCTGTCTTTAAGCATTACCAACCAATCTATCTTCTGGCCTCCGGGGCAACGTTTCTAATTTTTCGAGCTACTATACCTTAATAGCGGATTTTATGATGCATAGGGGGTCTTAAAGCCTTAGACAATGGCCAAGTCACACGAGCCGTCTTCTATTTACAATTTCCAAGACTGAGTACGGTTGCCTATAACACTGAATGACATCATTATTGGATGCCCTTTCATGGTGTTGGACATATCGAATCCAATGGAGGCAATCGGGATCAAAGACATCAAAATTTATACTGTTCTTAGTTTTGACAACCAGCATTTCACACGCATTGAGAAGAGTGCTTCCGACAATCACCTCATCGACTCTAAATTTTGCAGTGAGGCTTATGCTTCAACGCTTCCATAGTGATTCAGTGAGCTGAGTGAAGCTGGCAGTGGCTAGTAGAATACGCTTTTCAATTGCATGTTCAGACCCCGCCCCTCCAAGTCGACACGGGATCCCAGCTACACAAATTTTCTAGCTTACTGAATGCTAAAGAAACAATGAGAGAAAACTCAATGAAGAAAAGAGGCAAAACGAGACTTCCACCAGTAGTGAAAAGACAGAAAAAAACAAAACGACGCGGATACTTCACCTGTATAAGAACAAGGTGTCTTCAGCGTAAAAGAAACAAAGATTAAAAACCAAAATAAACTAAAATCACATAAGAAAAACCACGGTAGTTCTTACGCTATAACGTGTCACCTTTTTTTTAAGAGAGGAAGAAGGTTTGAAATTGTTCATTCATTCAGGAAATTTTCATTGGTCCAAATTTCGTCAAACAGTGGATTGAGTTTAGGTGCAACAGTCTCATCACCGGATTTACGTACATAGTTCTATTGGTGGACTATCTTCAACAGGACACATATTGTTTTTATAGTGACTGAATGACCTTCCTTACTTGACCAAAATCAGGGGGCTCAAGACAAACACCATTTGGTCTTCGAGAGACCCTTGAACGAAAGCTTGGGGCTTTTGTGAGGATGGGATGAGCTCAGGGTTCTTTAAAATGTCCTTTCCATCTTGATATTCTCACAGACAGGCTCTTTAAGGTCTGCTCTTCATTCAAGTGAATAGTCTCAGAATCCTGATGCTTCGTTCCAGTGTCGTACTTTAGCAATTGGTTGAGCTTCTGTGTCTTTTCTGTGTCTTAGAACTTGCAACATCCATGAAGTTACCCTCTCCACCTAGTAGATCTGTCAGTCTATTTAGAATGATTTTTAACCCCTGCTTTTTGCTTCCTACGCCCTGTCTTAGAACAGGATTATCAACACTTGTCAGCTAACTTATGTTTCTTGACTAATCCAGAATTTCCATTGTGGTTTCGAAGTACCAAGGACTTCTCTCGCTGACTCCTGCCTTGTTGCTGCAAACTGCTTCTATTTTCTCTTTGCATGACCAACTTGAAGCTCCTCGGTGTTTTCTTCTATATTCAGGGTGAAGTTGAGGTTTAATCTGCTTGACAAGGCCAGGCGGAACACAACCTTCATTTTTGTTTATTTTTTTGACCTGTGACATCTATTCTGGGGGGTAAACGGCTTCTATACTTAATGGATATTTGGTGTCAAATGTTAGTGATTATCAGGCTATGATCTGAACCAGACTTGGAGCCTGTATTGGAACCAAACTATGATTGGGAATCCGTCATTGAACTTTTAACTCAGGGCTTGATAAGTACATAATATATCTGGAACTTGGTAGATTTATAATTTGAGTACCAAGTATTCAAATGGCTTTTTTGTGCTGGAACATCGTATTGCAAATGACTAAATTCTTATCTAGAGCAAGACCAATGGATAACAGTGTTTCCAGAAAATTTTCAGGGGGGAGGGAGGAACAGACGCCACAATAGCAGTGGTGGGGTTGGGCACGGGGAAATATTTTAGAGTCCATTTTCTTAAAAATAAGTTTATTTTTAAATACAGTTAGAAAAAACTCAAATAAAAAGAGTAACTAACTTTGCATGGAAAACACAGAAAAAGTCAGCAAATTTTAAATAGTGAGGATTCCTAGGAAAGAGATCTACTGCTACTATTACTGACAACTCACTGTAGCACCAAATTGCCTGAGGCCAACACAGCTCCGTACACTTTGTACACCTTCTTTACACCCTTCCAGGAAGTTGTCATTTCCCTTAAATTTTCCTTAGGATATCCTCCTACCCTATTCAGGGGTGACCTGCTTTTTGTATGGCCCTAAAAGGTTGCCCAACCAGGAAAATCTTGGGTAATCTGTTTTCCTTAATCCACAAAACGTGTCTTTGCCATCTCAACCTTTCTTTTGTTGTAGCCCTAGAAAGTGGGATTGACCCACATTTTTTACATAGCTTACTGTTCGAGATGCGGTCAATCAGTTGGGTACCCAATGCAGTCCGTAGACAATTTTTTTTTGTAAAACATCTACCAAATCCTTATCCCCCTTCTCATTACAAAAAAAATATTACTGACATTTATTTTAAAGCTTTGTTTAAGCAAACTGATTTCCTATCTATTTCATTAAATTATGATAAGTGCAAGTCAGCTATCATGAAGGTCAGGTCGTTTTGTACACGGGGGGGGGGGCAAATTCTTCAATCAGAGCATTTTTAATGAAAATATTGTAACTCTCATTAAGCTACCCAATGTTTATAGTTTTGAGGGAGTGGAATAGGAAGCTAACATGTAATCCCTCTTGATTCTCAGGAATATTTTTGGTCAACAGCTTTATTATGTATGTGTGTCTGGGGAGGGGTTAATAGAGCCCTTTCCATTGCTATAATATTTATTTATGTAGCATAAAATATTACATTCACATGCCAACCAGTAGGCTACAGAGGTAGAAAAGGCAATACGAGCCATTATAAATCTCCCAAGGAAATTTCTTACAAGAGGGATGTCATATGCTACTAGAAAATTGGTTTTCATCAATTTTAGATAGTAATATTTCTCTTTTTCTGTTTATATAAGCTGAAATGTTCCAAAATATTTAAACATGTGAATGCAATTTATAGAACATCAGATAACTCTGTTGTTGAGGCTGTGCAAGTTTCAACCAAGGAAAAAATGGAACACAGAGTATCCCTCCACATGAGCAATAATACTCTTCTTCGTCCCCCCGAAATTCTGTAGTAAAAGTTTGATTAAGGACTTGTTTAATAAAACTTCTGTTCATCGCAAATTTTGAAAATATATTGAAATTTTATCCATATTTTAAACGGAATTCAGCACTTTAATCTTTGAGCAGACACAATTAAAAAGCGGAGCTACCAATCCATTTACAATCATTCATATATGCAATTTAAAAGAGGGGCTGGTACTTATCATCCTATTATTTTTAGACCGAGTATGACTTGAAAACCAATCCCAAATTACATTTAAAATAAAAAAACAAGGCTTTCAACTTAAGTGAGGAGCAACTTTAAAACTTAAGACCATAAGAAATTGTAAGTTACATGAGGGAGGCTTTCCCCTCCTCACCTTCTCGCTCTTTACTCTAAACTTTGACTTTTAATCCAACTGTAAGAAAACTTGCTGAAATTAAAGAGCCATTGAAGTGAAAAGAGAAGTTTTTTTTAAGAACTAAATAACTACAGATTAACGAGCGAGAAGTTAAGGAGGAGACAGTCCTCTTTACATACTAAATAATGTCAGTTCGTTTTAGTTTTTAAATTTGTTCCTTAGTTGCAGTAAAAAAAAACTTGTTTTTTTCATTTAATTACACTTCGTGTAACAATACAATTTTATAAACAAGACTTTTTTGCTAAAGCAGAAAAACGGTCAATATTTCAATGCTCTCTGTCTGGTTTTTGACGGGTAGCAAAGCATAGAGATTTTTTTTTTTTAAGGGTAATGAAAAAATTATTTTCATGTAAAACAAAAGTATATAATAGTTCAAAGAGAAAAGTGTTTAAAAAACAACACCCAAAAAGTAGTCACTTACAAAAAGACAAGATAGGAACTCAATCTTTTTCCTTTGTTTTAAGAATATTTGCTTTATAGTCCCCAGTTACCAGCTAGCAACCTTTCCCCCTCACCCCTGGGGCTGCTCATGATTTGCAGAGAACAGAAAATTGGGACAGTAGGCAAATAGTAAAAATAGCACACCTTCAAGGATCTGTTAATAACCTATGTTCACATTGGAGTGCACGTAATCATTGTTGCTATTCACCTAGTTGTCCATAATTGTGCCTGCTAGCACGTGGCTGGATAAGATTTTGTTGTTATCTCTCATGGATTACATCCGGGAAAGTTAGGAATAATCAGATAAATCTGGTAAGGGATGCTGGGACACACTCTAACTGTTTGCACTGAAACAGAAGTCTTGATTTAGATCAAATAGTTCAATAATTGTCATTACTATACAATGAACTAGAAAGAACATAGTGGAAGCTTAAAAGAGAATTAAATAAAAAAACAAGATTTTTTCAGTGAAAATAAGAAGCGACATTATAACTTGAAACAAACAGAAATTATTCCGTATATGAAAGGGGCTGTCCCATCCTCAACGCCTCGATCTTTACGCTAAAGTTTTTTATTATTTAAAAAAAATAAAATTTTGTGACAGAGTCATGTTTTTAATATAAATGTTTTTACTTTTATAACTTTAATAAATCAAATAATATTAAGATTGTGATAACTAAATATCAGTATTTGTATATTAAACTCACAATGCACATTCATTTGTATTTTTTCAATAAATTGCAAATTTTGTTCTGGTCTTGGGAAGGCATAGGGGTTTTGAGCCCAACTTATGTTAATTTCTGCTCGTTTTGAGTTTGACTTGGTTATTTATTGTAATTTCTGTTCGTTTTGAGTTTCATTTATTTATCGATGCTGATTTTGTGGTAGTTTCACGCTTGGTAGATTATTTAATTTTATTTTTGCTCGTTTTTTGTTTAATGGAGTTCTTTATTTTTCTTTGAAAAACTTATTTTGTGGAAAAAGTTTTTTTAATTAATTTCTGTTGGTTTTATATTGACATAGTCTTTTCAGAGAAAAAGAAAATAATACTTTAAATCTTTTCGTTTTTTTTTAATTTATAGTTTGGCCTGCTGTTTTATGCTGGAGAAAAAATTTCAGCAATTTTTAACAATATACACCCTCTTAAGAATCTGGACACAAATAGAAGTGTTTAATTTAGTTTCATACCTCGTCTAGTTGACCTGAAATGGAAAACTTGATACCATTCGCAAAAAAATTTGTTTACTTTCTTTGGTAGCATAGATACACTTACGCTATTTTGATTTGGTTAAATCTTAAGTGCAGAAGCAGCCCCAAAAGCTAGAACTTAATACACTCAGTCATTCATGGGATACTGCTGAGATGCCTTATTGGGAATTAGCATTAACACAGTGCATTTTGAATTAATGTTATGGCAACATTTAGTTTTTAGACATAAAGTCAAATGGGAGGGTGGGCGTGGGAGGGGGATTACTTTTCCTCCAATGACTTTCGACTATTAAAAAGGGCATCAGCCCTTTCTATTTTCAATCGAATGAGCCCTTTTCGATGTTCCTACGATAAATCCTTCGATACAAAGTGCCCTGGTCTAAACAACAACAACAACAACAAAAAATAATGCATTATACCCACATCGATCTTTACTATAAAAATGTCAAGCTTTCCGATCCCTTTCGACTACTAAAAAGGGCCCTTGGCCTTTCGATTTCCAATCAAATGAGGCCTTTTTGAGTTTCTACAACAGCACTTCCTATAAACACCTAATATGCCCCCAGGGCATAAATTACAACTCTTAGCCTAAGGGCTGTGAGGGTGGTTGTCATCCTCTAATACCTAGTTTCCAAAACTTTCAACTAAGTTAAACAAAATGGCTATCTCAAAATTTTGATTGGATGTGTCTGGGAAAATGGTGGGCGTGAGAGGGGCGTTAGTCTTTCTCCAATAACTTTCAAATATAAAAAAAGGCCCTTTCAATTTCTAATCAAATGAGCCCATTTGAAGTTTCTACGACAATGCTTTTAATAAAAACCTTTTATGCCTCCAGGAGAAAACTTACAACCCTTGCCCTGAGGGCTGGGGGGGGGCTTGTCATCCTCACAGACCTAATTTCCAGTACTTTCTACTACGTTGAACAAAATGGTTATCTGAAAATTTGTATTGGATATGTTTGGGGGAATGGTGGGTGTGAGAGGGGGATTAGTTACCCTCCAATCAATCTCAACTATTAAAAAGGGTACTAGCCTTCTCAATTTCCAACTGAATGAGCCCCTTTTGAAGTTTTTACGACAACTCTATCATTAAAAACCTTATATGCCCCCAGGGCATAACTTACAACCTTCGCAATGGGGACTCTGGGGGGTTTGTCATCATTAAATACATAATTTCCAGAACTTTCAACTACGTTGAACAAAATGGCTATCTTCAAACTTTGATTGAATGCGTTTGGTGAAATAAAGGGCGTAAGAGGGGGGGGGGTTAATTCTCTCCAGTCACTTTCGACTATTAAAAAGGGCAATTTCAATTTCCAATCAAATGAGCCCCTTTTGAAATTTATACAACAACTTCCTATATAAACCTTATATGGCCCCAGGTCATAACTTACAACCCTTGCGCTGAAAGCTCTGATGGGGTTATCATCCTAAAAGACCTAATTTCAAGAACCTTTGAATACGTTGAACAAAATGGATATCTCAAAATTTTGATTGGATGTGTTTGGGGAAAGGGTGGGCGTGAGAGGGGGGTTATTTGCCCTTCAAACACTTTCAACTATTAAAAGGGCAATAGCCCTTTCAATTTTCAATTCAATGAGCTCTTTTGGATGTTTTCATAAAACTTGACATGCTCCTAAGGCATAACTTAAAATCCCTGCCCTGAGGGTTGTGGGGGGAGGGGTTGTTATCCTTAAAGATCTAATTTCCAAAACTTTCAACTGCGTTGAATAAAATGGCTATCTATAAATTTTGATTGGATGTGTTTGGGGAAAGGGTGGGCGTGAGAGGGGGGTTAGTTGCCCTCAAATCACTTTCGACTATTAAACACGGCACTAGCCCTTTCAATTTCCAATTGAATAAGGCCTTTTTCAAGCTTTTACCAAAAGCATCAATCATAATCTTATATTCCCCCAGAGCAGTAATTAATACCCTTGACTTGAAGACTGTTGAGGGAGTGTCGCGCTAAAAGCTGTATAGTGTTTAAGTCTATTTTGTTTGAAACAAAATGGATCTCTCAAAAGTTTTATTAGATGTGTTGCGGGAAAATGAACTATCTGAAAGGGGTGTTAGTTGACTTGAAATCAGTGTTGACTATTAAAAAGAGCACTGGCTATTTCAATTTCCAATCGAATGAGCCCCTTTTGAAGTTTCTACGACGACGCGTTCATTAAAAACCTTATATGCCCCAAAGGGCATAATTTACAACCCTTGCCCTGAGGGCTGTGGGGGAGTATCCTCCTCAAAAACATACTTTCTATCTGGAAATCCACAACACTGAAGAAAATGGCTATTTAATAATTTGGATTGGATGTGTTTGAGGAAAAGGTGGGCGAGAGAGGGGGGCTAGGTGCCCTCAAATAACTTTTGACCATGAAAAAGGGCACTAGACCTTTGAATTTCCAATCGAAAGAGCCCTTTTTCAAGTTTCTACGGCAAAAATTTCAGTAAAAACTTATATGCCCCCAGGGCATAACTTATAACCCTTGCTCTGAAGACTGCGAGCGGAGTGTCCTGCTCGAAAGTATAATTTCCTGAACTTTAACAGCGTGGAACAAAATGGCTATTTAAAAATTTTGATTGGATGTGTTTGGGGAAATGGTGGGCGTGGAAGGGACAGGAGCGTACGCATGAATTTGTTTCGGGGGGGGGTGCAATTGGGGGGGGGGGGCAAATCCTTCAAACCCATTATTCTGTGAGAAAAATAAGAAAATTATGGGAAAATGAAAAAAATCATGAGATTTCGGGGGGGGGGAGCCCGGGCCCGGAGCCCCCCCCCCTGCGTACGTCCCTGGGAAGGGGTGTTAGTTGCCTTCCAATTACTTTTGACTATTAAAAAGGGCACAAGCCATTTCAATTTTTAATCAAATGAGCCGTTTTTGAAGTTTCTACGACAACACTTTCTATAAAAAACTTTATATGCCCCCAGGGCATAACTTACAATCCTTGTCCTGGGGGCTGTGAGGGGGTTGTCATCCTCAAAGACCTAATTTCCAGAACTTTCAATCACGTTGAACAAAATGGCTATCTCAAAATTTTGATTGGATGTGTTTGGGGAAAAGGTGGGCGTGAGAGGGGGTTTAGTTACCGTCCAATCACTTTCGAATATTAAAAAGGGCACTAGCCCTTTGAATTTCCAATAAAATGAGCCCTTTTTCAAGTTTCTATGACAACGTTTTCACTAAAAACCTTATATGCCCCCAGGTCATAACTTATAATCCTTGCCCTGAGGGTTGTTTGGGAGTGTCCTCCTGAAAAATATGTTTTCTATCTGGAAATCAACTACCCTGAACAAAATGGCTATCTCAAAATTTTTATTGGTTTTGTTGGGGGGAATGAGGGGCGTGGGGGGGGGGCTAGTTGCCCTCCAATCACTTTCTAATATTAAAAAGGGCGCTAGCCCTTTAAATATCCAATCGGAAGAGTTTTTTTGAAGTTTCTACGACAACGGCTTCTTTAAAAGCCTTATATACCCCCAGGGCATAACTTTAAACCCTTGCCCTGAGGGCTTTGGGGGGGTGTCCTCCTCAAAAATATATTTTCCATCTGGAAATCAACTACACACAACAGAATGGCTATCTCAAAATTTTGATTGGATGTGTTTGGGGGAATGATGGGCCTGGGGGGGGGGGGGGGCAGTTGCCCTCCAATCACGTTCGACTATTAAAAAGAGTACTATTCCTTTGAATTTCCAATCGAATGAGCTTTTGAAGTTTCTACGACAACGCCTTCTATAAAAACCTTAAATGCCCCCAGGGCATAACTTAAAACCCTTGCCCTGAGGGTTGTGGGGGAGTGTCAACCTCAAAAAAAATTTTTCTATCTGGAAATCAACTACGCTGAACAAAATGGCAATCTCAGAATTTTGATTGGATGGGTTGGGGGGAATGATGGGCGTGGGGGGCTAGTTGCCCTCCAATCACTTTCGACTATGAAAAAGGGCACTAGTCCTTTGAATTTCCAATCGAATGAACCTTTTTTGAAGTTTCTAAGACAACGCCTTCCATAAACACCTTATATGCCCCCAGGGCATAACTTAGAACCCTTGCCCTGAAGGTTGTGGGGGAGTATCCTTCTCAAAATAATATTTTCTATCTGGAAATCAACTACGCTGAACAAAACGGCTATCTCGAAATTTTTATTGGATGTGTTTGGGGGAATGATGGGGGTGGGAGGGGCTAGTTTCCCTCCAATCACTTTCGAGTATTAAAATGAGTACTAGCCCTTTGAATATCCAATCGAATGAGCCTGTTTTGAAGTTTCTACGACAACACCTTCTATAAAAACATTATATGCCCCCAAGGCATAACTTAAAACCCTTGGCCTGAGGGTTGTGGGGGAGTGTTCTTCTCAAAAACATATTTTCTATATGGAAATCAACTACGCTGAACAAAATGGCTATCTCAAAATTTTGATTGGATATGTGGTGGGGAATGATGTGCTTGGGAGGGCTAGTTGCCCTCCAATCACTTTCGACTATTGAAAAGGGTAATAGCCCTTTTGAATTTCCAATTGATTGAGCCTGTTTTGAAGTGTCTACGACAACACCTTATATACAAACTTTATATACCCCCAGGGCATAACTTAAAATCCTTGCCTTGAGGGTTCTTGGGGGGTTTCCTGCTCAAAAATTTATTTTTTATCAGGAAATCAACTACGCTGAACGAAAGGGCTCTTTCAAAATTTGGACTGGCTGTTTTTGCAGGAATGATGGGCGTGGGGGGGCTAGTTGCCCTCCAATCACTTTCGACTATTAAAAAAGGGTACTAGCTCTTTGAATTTCCAATTGAATGAGCCTGTTTTGAAGTTTCTACGACAACACCATCTATAAAAACCTTTATGCCCCCAGAGCATAACTTAAAACCCTTGCCCTGAGGGTTTTGGGGGAGTGTCCTCCTAAAAAATATATTTTCTATCTGAAAATCAACTACGCGGAACAAAATGGCTATCTCCACGTTTGTATTAGATGTAATAGGGGGAATGATGGGCGTGGGGGCTATTTGTCCTCCAATCACTTTCGACTATGTAAAAGGGCACTAGTCACTTCCAGTTCCAATCGAGAGCCCTTTTCCAAGTTTCTATGACAATTCCTTTGATGCGAAGTTCCCGGGTGAGAAAAAACACATTGTGCCCACATTGTTTTTTACTTAGGCAGCGCTAGCGCGCTGCCTATGATATATCCGTTAAGTTATTGATCTTTGTTTTCCGTTTATTCACTAACCACAAAAACAACTTTAATTTTTTATTATCCGTGGAATTGTTTTATTGTTTACCCATTGCCGTGATGTTGCAAGACTTACAAGTACCTGACAGAAAGTGAAATTAAGCAAAAAAATGCATTTGGGTGCGTACCTTCCCAACATAAACTGCCAGTTGATTGAATACATGTAGCGTAATTGTTCCGGTTCTGCAAATCTGTTTGAAAAGATGTTTCAGCACATTTCTGAGATAGGCCACAAAAAATGGTACACTTTTTGTAGTTTAATCTTTATTCAAATCTTTTGTTAAACTGTATATTTTTGTTTTCAAGTCAATATATTATGCTAATTCCGTATGAGTTTCCGTGTTCTTTAATTACATTTTGTCAGTTAGGTTTAAGAGATATTTTATGGGATTTATAATTTCATTATTATTAGGGATTCATTATGTATAGGAATTAGGTAATTTTGTATCTTCATATCTGTATTATTAAATAAACAGTCTTTTTTTCAGAACAGGTTTTCGAAAATTTTTTAAAAATCAAAGAAAAGTGGTAAAAAAAAGAAAAAGAAAAGAGATTATAAAAAGAAGGCCAGAAGTGACAGAGATGTGCGCTTTACAGTTTCCTTCGCATAAACGACGCAAAAGACTGACTTTTTAGTGGATTGTTAACGATCTCAGTACAGGACCAATTGTCTTTTATATGGCAACACTACAGGGTTTCGGAGGAAAGATGAACGCAATGATCTAAGCAAGTGTACTACAAAATGGGCACCCACAAGGGGGGCAGGTGGAGGCTCCAGCCCCCCTGGCTGAATGACGCTGCCTTATATTTGTATTAATTTAGAAAACTTTTTCTACAAAATAAGTTTTTCAAAGAAAAGTAAAGAGCTCCATTAAGCCAAAAATGGGCAGAAAGAAAGTCAAATAATCTTCCAGGCGTAAAACTACCACGTATCCTCATCAATAAATAAATGAAACTCAAAACAAACAGAAATGAGAATAAATAGCCGAGACAAACTCAAAACGAGGAAAAATTAACATTACTAGGGCTGACATCCCCCATGCCTTCTCAAGATCAGAACATAATTTAGGTTGTACTGAAAAAAAAAAAAAAAAAAAAAACAATGACCGTGATTTGTCAGTTTAATAAGACTATACTGATATTTATTCCTTAAAGTCTTAAATTTTTTGTATTTATTTAAGTAACTAAAAGTGAAAATACTTAAAAGTATTTTGTTTTCAGTAAAGTGCAAATGATGTTCTGGTCTTGAGAACCTATGGGGTTATCAGCAATACTAATGTTAATTTTTGCTCATTTCGAGTTTGACTCGGCTATTTATTTGAATTTCTGTTCGTTTTCAGTTTCATTTGTTTATTGATGGTGATTTGTGGTAGTTTTACGCCTGGACTATTACGGTAATTGACTTCATTTCTGCCCATTTTTGGCTTTATGGAGCTCTTTATTTTTCTTTGAAAAACTTGTTTTTGTGGATAAAGTTTTTTTTAATTAATTGCTGTTCATTTTGTACTGACATAGTCATTTTCATGAAAAAAAAATATCTTTTCGTTTTTTTTATAAGAATCCATAGTATGGCTTGCTATTTGTATATTGGGAGAAACTTTTTCAACAATTTTTAATCCTGACACATATAGTATTTTTTAATTTAATTTTATTCCTCCTCAAGTTCACCTGAAAAATTCAAATTTAATACTATTCCCAAAAGATTCTATCTATGTTCTTTGACAACCTAGATACACTTACACTCTATTTATTTATTTAAATTGTAAGACCAGAAGTAGTAATAGTAGTAGCTCCGAAAGTTTCAACTCAATATCCAGTCGTTCTCGATATATTGCTGAAATGTCTTATTGGCAACCACAAACACAATGCCTTTTGATTTTGTTTTAAAGTAGCATTTAGTTATATAGAATAATGGTCCATTTGCATAGTTGCGGGGGGTTGACATGCCCAATATCCCTAAGGACATAGTTGTTGAACCGTTCTACTATGCTGAACGAAATAGTTGTCTCAAAATTTTGACTGGATTTGTTTGAGAAATAAATCGGCTTGAAAGACGGACTGTTTGCCCTCCAATCTCCTTTTACTCTTAGAAAGGACACTTGAAATTTTAATTTTGAATCGAATTAGCTTCTTTAAATGTTTCAATGATATTTCTAGCTATTATAGAGCGGTGCTTCCATGATATTGCTTATATGCGTTTTTGAAAACATGCATGCATACAGTTTTTTCGTTGAATTGGAAATATCCCTAAAAGTTTTATTTTCTTTTTTAAACGTTTTATTTTTTATATTTTCTCTCCATTACGCTTGACTCTTAAAGTAGAAGTAAAACTATACATTTCCAATCGAATAAGCCTCCTCTAAAGTTCACAAGACCATCCCTTCATAAGAACCTTACATGCCCCCAAGGCATAACTTACAACCCTTGCCCTGAGGACTGTGGAGGGGGGGGTCTCATCCTCAAAGACGTTATTTCTGGAGTTTTAAACTACATAAAACAAAATACCTATCTTGAAATTTCGAGTGGAAGTGTTTGGGGAAATGATGGGCGTGAGGGGGAGGGGATGGTTGCCCTCCAGTCACTTTTGACTATTAAAGAGGGTACCTTTCAATTTCCAACCGAATGAGCCCTTTTCGAAGTTTCTATGACAACAAATGGCCATCTTAAAATTTCTATCAGCTGCGTTTTGGGAAAATACAGTGTGTGTGTGTGTGTGGGGGGGGGGGTATCTTCCCTATGATCAGTTTGAATCTTAAAAAGAGCACTATATCTTCTGATTACCAATCCAATGAGGCTGCTCCGAAGTTTAAACGACCACCATTTCAATAAAAACCTTATATAACCCCAGGGTGAAACTTACAACCCTTGCCCTGAGGGCTATGGGGAGGGGAGTTCATCCTCAAAGACATAATTTCTGGACCTTTCAGCTACGCTGAACAAAATGGTTATCTCAAAAATTCTGAATGGATGTGTTTAGGGAAATGATTGGGGTGAGGGGGGGGGCGGCTGGTTGACCTCCAATCACTTTTGACTGTTAAAAATGCCAGTAAAACTTCTGATTACCAATCAAATGAGCCCCCTCCGAGGCTTATACGACCACTCTTTCCATAAAAAACCTTATATCTTCCAGGGCATAACTTCCAAACCTTTCCCTGAGGGTTGTGGAGGGGGGGGGGTTCATCCTCAAAGTAATAATTGCCGGACCTTTAAACTACGCAGAACAAGATGGCTATTTCAAAATTTTGATTGGATGTGTTGGGGAAATTATTGACGTAAGGGGGGGGGGGGCTGGTTACCCTCCATGAGCTCTTTTTGAAGTTTCTATGATATTTCTTCCTGTAAGAAGTGCCCTGATCTAAAAATAAAAATAAATAATATAGTAAGCCCACATCGCTCTACTTAGGCAGCACTATTATGCTGCCTATGATATTTTGTTTTGAGATATCTATAATACAGCAATGGAAGTGCCGATTAGACCAGGTAAGCCACTCCCTAAAATTCAGCCAATGGGCTGCTATGTATACGAGGAATCTTGGGTAAATTTCTAGCTTATGGGCTTCGTGCCGTTTCGACAATAATTAAGCACCTTCATGTTTATAAGAAAAAGATTGTGAAAAGCTCATCAAAGGTCAGCGCCCTTTGAAAGTGTTAGGGGTGGATATAGGTACTTCAAAACAGCTCAAGGTTATCATTAAGGCTCTGGATCTATTCTTGGGAGTTTCATTGATCTAGCTAAATTACTTTCCAAAATAAAGAAAAGCTTCTAATCAAGAATTTACATGAATTATGGCGCAAAATTACTAAAAAATGTTATACTTGCCCTTCCGTCAATGGAAAAAATTATGCCAAAGTCCGTGATTGACTTACGTTGTTGCAATTAAAAATCGTGGTCCACGTTTTTTGTTTTCAGCACACTGAGAAACAAGCATCAGAGCAAGCAGAATAAACCTTTGCATATTTTTTACTATTTATTAAAAAACGATATTTATCAAGTACCAGCACTTTTAGAACTGATCCTGTATAATTTTTGGACAACAAAACTGACCCCCAGAGAAGACTTAAACGGGTTTGCTTTGTAGCATATTAGGAAATTATGAAAGAAAGTGAAAGTTTGCGTATTGAAAGTTGTTAGTAATGGAACGGAGACTTGCTGGGGGCCTAAGTGGCCATTCACACGGGGCTTAGTCTTAGTCGTTGTTGCGACTACAACTACAACTGGGCAAAAACTTTCCGTTCACACGGGTCTTAAGAGTCTTCGTCCTAGGCGTAATAATACAGATCAACTCACCACCAACTAGGCCTAGGTTTCAACCAATTACATTGAAGATTAGTGGCAAGAAATTTTACATGAATGGAGGGTGGGCAAATGGTACATATATGGAATAGCATAAGAATTTGATTTTCTTGAAGAACTTACTGTGCACATGGAGAACCGAAAGTTTCTTTATGACAGAACAGAGAAAAATTACAAGAATACTTAGATGAATCAAAATGCATGGAAGGTTATTTGGAGTTTTTAGCTCAAAAGCAACATCCAGGCCTTTATTAGGTGCATTTTCAAATACCACTTGTGATGATTGCTTAGTAAAGCCAAGACAAAGACAAAATGAAAGACATAGTCAGTGAAAGACAAATCTGGCATACCCCTTTTTCAGAGTTGTATAAAAATGATGTCATTTCACTTATTGATAGATTCCTGTCATATTTCTTGCCACTAATCTTCGATGTAATTGGCTTAGTGGCCTAGGCTTAGTTGCTGGTGAGTTGATCGAAATTGAACTATTATTATGCCCGGGACTGAGACTCAGAGACCCAGGTGAACGGGAAGTTTTCGCCGAGTCGTAGTCGTAGTGGTGGCTACTACGACTACGACTAAGCCCCGTGTGAATGGCCGCTAACAGTCGGTCGTTCAAATTTAGAGTCTAACAGGAGGCCACTCAACATCTACTTTGTAAGAAATTAGTAAATAAACTATACAAAACATAAATTTCCCACTTCCCTGTACCTTTACTTACAATTAACCATGTCTTATATTCCCTACGCAGCTTCTTTTTTCCGAAGTCGTAGCATAAGCTGCAACCTAGTAAAAAACAAATTACAGACCGTAATAACCTGAAATTAAAAAATTATTTTGGACCAAAAAAGTGTCTAGTGAAAATTACCTAATAATTTTACAAGTCTCGTCTTATAATTTTTTTTTGCAAGAAAAATGATTCATTTAAATGGGTAATGGAAAATTTCAAGAACAATTAAAATCAAATGTCCATTGGTTTCGAACACCCTTAGGCATAGACAAAGAAAAACGAATTGAGACCAGAATCCTCGCCACTAGATCGTGTCTATTTTAGCCGCTACAGAAAGCAGATAGTTCGTGGTAGCGAACTCTAAGTAATGAGCGATGCGGCTCAATAGTAACCAAAACTCTAAAAAAACAAAAATTTGATGTCAATCTGCAAAAATGTGGAATTTTGTATTTGTTGCCAGAAGAAAGACCACCGATGCGTGTTTATTTATTATTTTTTTTTTTTCCCAGAGATGATCATATCGAAGCAATAGTCCTAGAATATTAAACAAGGGCTCATTCGAACGAAAATTAAAAATCCTAATGCCTTTTTGACCAAAAAGACCGGATGAAAACTTGCACCCCTTCCACCCTTTATCCCTAAAGTTCATCCGATTAAAATTTTGAGATAACCATTTTGTTCAGCATACTTGAAAAGCCCAGTAACGACATCTTCAATGACGTCCCACAGCCCCATGGGGAAAGGTTTGTACGTCAGAAAATTTGCTCATTGTTTGCGTATAGTATTTCTTATTGGGAAGTATACAGACATTTTACCATTTTACCAGTAGAAGTAAGAGTGGTAGTAGTATTAGTAGTAGCGTCCACTTATTACTTTTTGGTCAATTTATCTTCCACTTTAAGTATTCTCTGGAAGTTCCAGCTCAATTTTCATCTTCATGTGCTTCGCCTTAATAGTGCTAGCGTCGCAGTAGTAATGGTGGTAGAAGGAACAATAGTAGCAGCAATAGTGTTGTACTAGTTGTAGTATTTGACATGGATTAGCAAGGATCATGGATTTTGACATAGTATTTTGACATGGATAAGGTCATCAATGCCTACTATACCTTTGTTAAAAAAAATTAACAAAGGTATGGTAGGCATTGATATCTATGTCAAAATCCCATACCCAATCATAATCGCTATCCTTTTCAATCTTTATACGTTTTGATTCTCGCTGTCAAAGTTGATTTTCATCGAGTTGCTGCTCTTCATTTTAATTTTGGCTCCCTCACTTGTTTGGTGTCGTATGTCTTCTAACTGTGTGTGTCTTTGCTCTTCATTTTCATTTTTAACACGCTCTAATTGTCGTTTTCACATATCTTTGAACCGCCTGTGTCTTGGCTCATCATTGTCATTTTTGACACGCTTTTGGATTTTGATTACTTCAGACCATTTAGCAATGGCCTTTGATTTAGCTGTCGGTATTGGTGTTGTTGCAATTGATGGACCAGGTTGTAAAATTTCATATCTCGTTTATCTCTTTTCATTCTAATCTCTTCTAAAGATTTCTTCTCTAAAGTTTATTATCTTCGTTTATCTCGCCTAAAGTTTATCTCTTCTAAAATTTCATATCTCGTTTCATATCTCGTAAAACTGAATTATCTCGTTTGATAGTTCAGGTGTTGGTTCCAAAGAATCATCATTTGTAGTAACTGCAAACTGCAAATTTTCGTTTTTTGGGCCTTCCAACAGACATTATATTATGTGAATAACTTTTGCGTTGGAAACAACAATCTTATTTATGCTATGCATGACATCATATAAGAAAATACTTATGCGATGTCATAAGAAATGCTTATATGATGTACTAACATAGCACATAACATCATTTGCAAAAACCAAAATTAAGGCTCTTAATGATTTTTCTCAGACTTTTGACGTATCTAGATTGTTATTTTATGCGAGATTCGGCGATATGTATTTCATAATGACGATAGATAAACAGAGGTGTAACGAAGCAAACACCTTGAAAATGATAGCGATGATGATTGGGTTTGGATTTTGACATGGATAAGGTCATCAATACCTACCAAACCGTTGAAAATAAAAACAAAGACTGGATAAATCGTTGGAAGAAAAGAAGTTTCTGTCCCACAACCTGAACAATTAAAAGAAACAAAGGTTCTGTGATATGTCTTTCATAATGACAAAAACAAGCCAAGGAAAAAGTAGAAGTTTTTGACACACCCCCTGAATATAAACAATGGTGGCCGTCATGCCTTCCATACCTTGTAAAATCAAAAATATGGACCAGATAAATCTTTGGAAGAAAAAGAAGTTTTTGTCCCACCACCTGAACAATTAAAAGAAACAAAGGTTCTGTGATATGTCTTTCATAATAACAAAAGACAAGCCAAGGAAAAAAAGAAGTTTTTGACGCACCCCTGAATAATTAAAATAAACAATGGTGGTCGTCATGCCTTCCATACCTTGTAAAATCAAAAAGCCAGACCAGATAAATCTTTAGAAGAAAAAGAAGTTTTTGTCGCACCACCTGAACAATTAAAAGAAACAAAGGTTCGGCGAAATGGCTTTCATCAGAGGCAACGCTGTAGCGTTACCTATAGTAAAGGCCATACGGCTCCAATGTTTTATTTTTATTAATTAAAAAAAACTTTCCGAAAAATAAGTTTTTCAAAGAAAAGTAAAGGCTATTTTAAAGTTAAGCTAAGTAGATACGAATACCTGTTAAGATTCAAAATAAAAACGACCAGAAATCATTGTTAAAGAATAAATGAAACCCAAAACGAACATAAATTGAACAAACAATCATAGCAAAAAACATAAAAAAAGTAATAATGTAAATTAATAAATAGATCTTAAAGCGAGTAATACTTAAATTAAATATGAAAATAAAGCTTAAAACGAAAACAAATGTTTTTGCTATTAAAGTATAAATGAAACTTAAAACGAACAGAAATTAAATAAACAATCAATGCGAACAAACATACAATATATATTAATGTAAATGAATAAATAAATCTTAAAACAAGTGAAACTTAAAAATAATATGCAAATCAAGTTTGAATCGAATAAAAATAACTACAAACAAGAGTTTGGGTGTCGCCTCACTGCAGAAGCCTGAAACCTACTGGGTCATTGGCGCTTTAGTGAAAACAATTCTTTGAAATGTTTTCACTTTTGTAACTTTAAGAAATCAAAAATTAATTAAGATTTTAGGGAATAAATATCAGCATATGTATATTAAATTGGCAATGCACATTTTTTTTCAGTAAACTCATTTGAATTTTTTTCAGTAAAGTACAAATTATATTCTGGCTTTTAGAAAGCATAGGGGTTTTGAACTCTACTCATATTAATTTATGCTCGTTTTGAGTTTGACTCTAATATTTATTTTAATTTTTGTTTGTTTTGGGTTTCATGTATTGATACTGATTTGGGGTAGTTGTATGCTTGGTAGATTATATGATAGTCCGGACGCCAGGTGTTGAAAATGTGAATCATACCACGACGAAATGGGGCTGCTATGAGAATTAGCCTACCCTCCACCCCCTAAATTGACCATGCGGATTCAAAAATACCAATGGCACTTGCTTGCGAGTGGTGGAACACTCCGAAACTTGACATTTTATTATATTTTGGTGTTTCATGCAAGAAAATGCATGTTCCACAAAGTTTGAGGTGCAGTTTTTCGCTGAAATAGAAATGCCTAGAAGCCATAGAATGTTTTCATAACAAACTAACACGATTAGTTATAAAAAATGGCAGAGTTAAAAAAATGGCGAAACTATATGAGTCTTGAACAGTCTTGGAAAGTATAAACAAAATCAAATTGAATATTAGATATATAATGATATTAATTGTTGGAAGATCAATCAGTTCAAGTTTTTTTTTCACTGTAATTTTTATTTTTATTTTCAATGCTGTAAGAACTGGAAAATAATAAATTTGTAATATACGAGTAATTCGTTTTCAGTGAAGCACTAATGACGCAGAAGGCTTTAGGTTTTTACAGTTAAAGAAGGGGGCAATATCCACATTTTGTTGTACTGAAACTATATTTGTCTTGACCAATCTTGAGAAGAACTAACAAATTAAACTGAATATTTGATGCATAATGATATTAATTGCTAAAAGCTCATCAGTTCAAAATTTTACTGTAATTTTAATATTTATTTTCAATATCAAGTACAAAAGAAAACATTTGTAATATAATTCGTTTTCAGTAAAGCGCCAATGACGCAGTAGGTTTTAGGCTTCTGCAGTGAGGCGATACCCATACTCTTGTTTGTAGTTATTTTTATTCGATTCAAACGTATTATTTTTAAGTTTCACTCGTTTTAAGATTTATTTATTCATTTACATTAATATATATTGTATGTTTGTTCGCATTGATTGTTTATTTAATTTCTGTTCGTTTTAAGTTTCATTTATACTTTAGGATTTTGTGTGCCAAAGCAATTTTACATCTATCTCAGAGGATGTATTTTAACCTTATAATTCGATAATTATAATAGATTTCCTATGTGTTCTTCCCGTACAAAACCCCTTCCCATAAGTTATAAGCCCCCTTTAATAAGTTATGCCCCAAGGCATAACTTACAACGTCTACCCTCACGCCCTGGTGGGCTGTGTCGACACCGGATTTTTTTGTTATCATAACTTTGAACTATTTTAACAAAATGACTATCTCAAAATTTTTATCTGATGCATTTAGGGCGTGGAGGAGGGGGGGAGGCTAGTCACCCTCCAGTCTCTTTTGACTCTTAAAAAGTGAAGAAGAACTTTCAATTTTCAGTCAAATGAGACCTCTCCAAAGTTTATACGAGCATCCCTTCCATAAGAAATAATGGGAAGGATTCAGAGAATCCTTAAATTACAACTCTTGCCCTGAGAGCTGTGGGGGAGTTGTCATCCTCAAAGACCTAATTTCCTGAACTTAAAACTACGTTTAAGAAAATGGCTATCTTAAAATTTTTATTGGATGCGTTTGGGGAAAAGGTGGGCGTGAGAGGAGGGTTAGTTGCCCTCAAATCATTTTCGACTATTAAAAAGGGCACTAGCCTTTTGAATTTCCATTTGAATGAGCCTTTTTTGAAGTTTCTACGACACCGCTTTCTATAAAAACCTTATATGCCCCCAGGGCATAACTTAAAACCCTTGCCCTGAGGGCTGTGGGGGACTGTCCTCCCCAAAAAAATATTTTCTATCTGGAAATCAACTATGCAGAACGAAGTAGCTATCTAAAAATTTTGATTGGATGTGTTTGGGGGAGTGATGGGCGTGGGGGGGGGGGGGCTAGTTGCCATCCAATCACTTTCGACTATTATAAAGGGCCCTAGAACTACTATAAAAACCTTCTATAAAACCTTATACAACGCCTTCTATAAAAACCTTATATGCCCCCAGGGCATAACTTAAAACCCTTGCCCTGAGGGTTCTGGGAGAGTGACCTCCTCAAAGACATATTTTCTATCTGGAAATCAACTACGCTGAACAAAATGGGTATCTCAAAATCTTAATTGGATGTGTTTGGGGGAATGATGGGCGTGGGCGGAGGGGGGGGGGGGGGGCTAGTGGCACTCCAATCACTTTCGACTATTAAAAAGGGCACTAGCCCTTTAATTTCCAATCGAATGAGCCTGTTTTGAAGTATCTACGACAACAACTTCTATAAAAACCTTATATGCCCCCAGGGCATAGCTTAAAACCTTTGCCCTGAGGGTTGTGGGAGAGTATCCTCCTCAAAAATATATTTTCTATCTGGAAATCAACTACGCTGAACAAAATGGCTATATAAAAATTTTGATTGGATATGTTTGGGGGAATGATGGGCGTGGGGGGGGCTATTTGCCCTCCAATCACTTTTGACCATTAAAAAGGGCACTAGCCCTTTCATTTCCATTAGAATGAGCCTGTTTTAAAGTTTCTACGACAACGGCCTTCTATAAAAACCTTATATGCCCCCAGGGCATAACTTAAAACCCTTGCCCTGAGGGTTTTGGGGGAGTGTCCTACTCAAAAATATATTTTCTATCTGGAAATCAACTCCGCTGAACAAAATGGCTGTCTGAAAATTTTGATTGGATGTGTTTGGGGAAGTTATGGACGTGTGGGGGGAGGGGGACTAGTTACACTCCAATCCCTTTCGACTATTAAAAAGGACACTAATTCTTTAATTTCCAATCGAATGACCCTGTTTGGAAGTTTCTACGACAACGCCTTCTATAAAAATCTTATATGCCCCCTGGTCATAACTTAAAACTCTTGCCCTGAGGGTTGTGGGGGAGTTTCATCCTCAAAAATATATTTTCTATCTGGAAATCAACTACACTGAACAAAATGGCTATCTGAAAATTTTGTTTGGATGTGTTTGGGGGAATGATGGGCGTGGAGGGGGGGGCTATTTGTTCTCCAGTCACTTTCGACTATTAAAAAATGCACTAGCCCTTTGAATTTTCACACTTTTAAAGTTCTTATCGGATGGGTTTGAGGAAAAAGGGGGTGGAGGTGGGGGGCTAGGTACCCTCGAATCTATTTTCACTCTTAAAAAGTGAACTAGAGCTTTCAATTTCCAATCAAGTGATCCCCCTTTGAAGTTAATACGAGCATTACTTCCATATGACGCATGTATGCCCCCGAAGCATAACTTACAACTTCTGCCCCCGGGCCCTGGTGGGTTTTGTCGACACCGGATTTTTTGCTATATGATCTTTGAACTATTTTTAGCAAAATAGCTATCTTAAAATTTTTATTGGATGCATTTGGTAAAAAAAGCTTTTTTTTGTGGGGGGGGGGAAGCTGGTTATCCTCCAGTATCTTTTGACGCTTAAAAAGTGAGCTAGAACTTTCAATTTTCGAATCAAATGAGCCCTCTCTGAAGTTTATACGAGCATTCCTTCTATAAGAACCATATATTCCCCCAGGGCATAACTTATAACCCTTAACCCTGAAGACTGTGGGAGAAGTGTTCTGCTCAAACATAAAATTTCAAGAACTTTCAACTACGTTGAAAAAAATGCCTATATCAAAATTTTGATTGGATGTGTTTGAAGAAATTGTGGGCGTGGAAGGGTGTCAGTCGCCTTAGAATCACTTTCGAATATTAAAAAGGGAACTAGCCATTAGAATTTCCAATCGAATGAGCCCTTTCTAAAGTTTCTACGACAACGTTGTCTATACAAAGCCTTATATGCCCCCAGGGCAAAACTTACAACTCTTGCCCTGAAGGCTGTGGGGGAGTTGTCATCCTCAAAAACCTAATTTCCAGAACTTAAAACTACGTTTAATAAACTGGCTATATCAAAATTTTGATTGGATGTGTTTGGGGAAATGGTGGGCGTCAGAGGGGGGTTAGTTTCCCTTAAATAATTTTCAACTATTAAAAAGGACACTAGCCCTTTGTATTTCCTATCAAGAGAGCCTTTTTGTGAAGTTTTTACGACAACACCTTCTATAAAAACTTTATATGCCCCCAGGGCAGAACTTGAAACCCTTGCCCTGAGGGTTGTGGGGGAGTGTCCTCCTCAGAAACATATTTCCTATCTGGAAATCAACTACGCTGAACAAAATGACTGTCTCAAAATTTTGATTGGATGTGTTTGGATAAATGATGGTCTTTGGGGGGAGGGAGGGCTAGTTGCCTCCCAATCACTTTTGACTATTAATAAGGGCAGTAGCCCTTTGAATTTCCAATCGAATGAGCCTTTTTTGAAGTTGCTACGAGAACGCCTTCTATAAAAACCTTATATACCCCAAGGGCATAACTTAAAACCCTTGGCCTGAGGGTTATGGGGGAGTGTCCTCCCTAAAAACATATTTTCTATCTGGAAACTAACTACGCTGAACAAAATGGCTATCTCAAAATTTTGATTTGATGTGTTTGGGGGAATGATTGCCTTGGGGGGGCTAGTTGCCCTCCAATCATTTTCGACTATTAATAAGGGCAGTAGCCCTTTGAATTTCCAATTGAATGAGCCTTTTTTGAAGTTTCTACGAAAACACCTTCTATAACAACCTTATATGTCCCCAGAGCATAACTTAAAGCCCTTGCCCTGAGTTTTGGGGGGGGGACTGTCCTCCTCAAAGACATATTTTCTATTTGGAAATCAACTACGCTGAACCAAATGGCTGTCTCAAAATTACGATTGGATGTGTTTGGGGAAATGATGGACGTGGGGGGTTGCTAGTTACCCTCAAATCACTTTCGACTATTAAAAAGGGCACTAGAACTCTCGATTTCCAATCGAATTAGCCCACTTTGAAGTTTCTACGACAAACCCTTCCATATGAAGTGCCTCTGGAAAAAATAATAATAAAACATTGGAGCCGTATGGCCTGTACTATAGGCAACGCTAGAGCGTTACCACTGATTCAGGAGAATTAGGCTATTAGCTTTCGATATTAATTCTAAATTTAATAAATCTCACATATAATAGATATATATATATATATATATATATATATATATATATATATATATATATATATATATATATATATATATATATATATATATATATATATATATACATATATATATATATATATATATATATATATATATATATATATATATATATATATATATATATATATATATATATATATATATATATATATATATATATATATATATATATATATACATTTTTCTATTGGACATTTAACATTTGCCTCGGCTTGTCTTTTGTCAATATTAATTAAAAAAAACTGTCCGAAAAATAATTTTTTCAAAGAAAATTAAAGCCCATTTCAAACTTAAGCTCATGAGATACACATAGATTTGATAATTCAAAATCAAAATGACCAACAATTACTATCAAAGAATAAATGAAACCCGAAATAAAAGGAAATTAAATAAACAATCATAGCAGAAAGAATGCAGAAATTAATAACATAAACGAATTAACAGATCACAAACCAATTAATTCTTAGATTTAAATTGAAAATGAGTTTTGCAATGAAAACAGATGTTTCATTTTCAAATCATAAATGAAACTTACAACGAACAGAAATGAAGTAACAATCAATTCGCGTGAGCACACGATGGTTGTTGATGTAAATATATAGATAAATGTTAAAACGACTGAAACTTCAATTGAATATGCAAATCAAGTTTTAATCGAAAAAAAATAACCACAAACAAGAGTTTGGGTATCGCCTCACTGCAGAAGCCTAAGACATACTGCGTCATTGGCGCTTTACTGAAAACGATTCTTTCATTAATTAAGATTTTAGGGAATATATATCAGCATATGTATATTAAATTGACAATGCACATTTTTTTTTAGTAAACTCATTTGAATTTTTTTTTTCAGTAAAGTACAAATTATATTCTGGCTTTTAGAAAGAATAGGGGTTTTGAACCCTACTCATATTAATTTATGCTCGTTTTGAGTTTGAATCTAATATTTATTTTAATATTTGTTCGTTTTGGGTTTCATTTATTTATTGATACTGATTTGGGATAGTTGTATGCTTGGTAGATTATATGATAGTCCGGACGCCAGGTGTTGAAAGTGTGAATCATATATCTCTCTTAAAAATTCTCTCTTAAAAATCAGCTATCTTAAAAATTTTAAGAGAGCTATTTTGCTAAAAATAGTTCAAAGATCAGATAAAAAAAAATCCGGTGTCGACACAACCCACCAGGGTCCGGGGGCAGAAGTTGTAAGTTATGCATCGGGGGCATATATGGGTCATATGGAAGTAATGCTCGTATTAACTTCAAAAGGGGATCACTTGATTGGAAATTGAAAGCTCTAGATCACTTTTTAAGAGTTAAAATAGATTCGAGGGCACCTAGCCCCCCACCTCCACCCCCTTTCTCCTCAAACCCATCCGATAAGAACTTTGAAGGTGTGAAAATTCAAAGGGCTAGTGCATTTTTTAATAGTCGAAAGTGACTGGAGATAAGAACTTTAAGATAGCTTTTTTTAAATAGTTCAAAGACCATATAATGAAAACTCAAGGGTCAACACGGCCTCCCAGGGCCCAAGGGTAGGTGTTGTAAGTTATGCCCTGGGGGAATATATGAATCTTATTGAAAGGATCCTCGTAAAAAATTGAGAGATGGCTCATTTGATTGGAAATTGAAAGTTCTAGTTAAGTTTTTTAGAGTCAAAAGAGATTGGAATTTGCTTAACAGAGATAGAGTTGAAGGAAGAGATATAGAGGAAAAGGAAAAAGTTTATGATACCTTGGATGTAAAGGAACATTTGTTTTTCGAGCGCCACAAAATTAGCGACAGTACTAAAAGGACTAAAAAATAATAAGGCTCCAGCTGCTGATAGGATGGTAAATGAGTTTCTTAAATATGGTGGGTCTGAGATTAGAAATAAGCCACTGAAGATTATGAATATGATTTTTGAAAAGGGGGAAGTACCTAACGATTTTAGGAAACCCCTAATTAAGCCACTTTATAATAAAGGTGATAAAATCGAGTGTGGCAATTATCGAGGGATTAGTCTGGTCTTTGTAGGTAGTAAATTACTTAGTAATATGATACATTTTAGACTGAGAGATGCCGTAGACAAAGTTTTAAGAGAAGAACAGTGCGGTTTTAGAAAAGGTAGAGGATGTGTCGACCAAATTTTTACTCTTAGGCTAATAATTGAGAAGTGCCTGAGCTTTCAAACACCTTTGGTCCTCAGTTTTATAGATTATGACCAAGCGTTCGATTGTGCTGACAGAAGAGCTTTAGTAAAGGTTTTATCCTTGTATGGTATACCAGACAAATACATTAAAGTGATTAGTGCTATGTACGAGAATAACGCTGCTGTGGTTAAGGTAGAAAATGAGGTTAGCAGCTGGTTTTGTATTAAATCAGGAGTTAAGCAGGGTTGTGTTCTATCCCCCTTTATATGGATTATTTTGATGGAGTTTGTCTTTAGGAGCACAGGAAAGGCAATTGGAGACCACGGAATCAAATGGGGAGGAAAAAGTCTCCTGGACTTAGATTACGCTGATGATTTAAGCATCCTTGATGAAAGTGTGAGCAAAATGAATGAAGTTTAAGATGTTTTGCGAGTTCAAGGGGCTAGAATAGGTTTGAAAAATTAATGTTAAGAAGACTAAGTCACTAAGGCTAGGAATAAGTGAAGATGAAAAGGTGAAGTTGGGTAGTGAAAAGATTGATCAGGCGGACAGCTTTACGTAACTTGGTAGAATCAGAGGCAACGCTGTAGCGTTGCCTATAGTAAAGGCCATACGGTTCCAATGTTTTATTATTATTTATTTTTTTCCCAGAGGCACTTCATATGAAAGGGGTCGTCGTAGAAGCTTCAAAGGGGGCTCTTTCGATTGGAAATCGAGAGTTCTAGTGCCCTTTTTAATAGTCGGAATTGATTGGAGGACAACTAGGCCCCCCATGCCCATCATTCCCCCAAACCCATCCAAACAAAATGTTGAGATAGCCATTTTGTTCAGCGTAGTTGATTTCCAGATAGAAAATATATTTTTGAGGAGGAAACTCCCCCGCAACCCTCAGGGCAAGTGTTTTAAGTTATGACCAGGGGGCATATAAGATTTTTATAGAAGGCCGTTGTCGTAGAAACTTCAAAACAGGCTCATTCGATTGGAAATGAAAAGGCTAGTGCCCTTTTTAATAGTCGAAAATGGGCGTGGGGGGGCAACTAGCCCCCCCCCCCACGCCCATCATTCCCCCAAACACATCCAATCAAAATTTTGAGATAGCCATTTTTTTCAGCGTAGTTGATTTCCAAATAGAAATATATTTTTGAGGAGGAAACTCCCCCACAACCCTCAGGGCAAGGATTATAAGCTATGCCCTGGGGGCATATAAGGTTTTTATAGAAGGTGTTGTCGTAAAAACTTCAAGACAGGCTCATCTGATTGGAAATTAAAGGGCTAGTGCCCTTTTTAATAGTCGAAAGTGATTGGAGTGCAACTAAACCCCCTCCCCCCCCCAACGCCCATCATTTCCCCAAACCCATCCAATCAAAATTTTGAGATAGCCATTTTGTTCAGCGTAGTTGATTTGCAGATAGAAAATATGTTTTTGAGGAGGACACTCCCCCATAACCCTCAGGGCAAGGGTTTTAAGTTATGCCCTGGGGGCATATAAGGTTTTCTTAGAAAGCGTTGTATAAGGTTTTATAGAAGGTTTTTATAGTAGTTCTAGTGCCCTTTATAATAATCGAAAGTGAATGGAGGGCAACTAGCCCCCCCCCCAACGCCCATCACTCCCCCAAACACATCCAATCAAAATTTTTAGATAGCTATTTCGTTCTGCATAGTTGATTTCCAGATAGAAAATATATTTTTGAGGAGGACAGTCCCCCACAACCCTCAGGGCAAGGGTTTTAAGTTATGCCCTGGGGGCATATAAGGTTTTTTTTATAGAAAGCGTTGTCGTAGAAACTCCAAAAAAAGCTCATTCAATTGGAAATTCAAAGGGCTGGTGCCCTTTTTTAGAGTCGAAAGTGATTGGAGGGCAACTAACCCCCCTCTCACGCCCACCTTTTCCCCAAACACATCCAATCAAAATTTTGAGACAGCCATTTTATTAAACGTAGTTTTAAGTTCTGAAAATTAGGTCTTTGAGGATGACAACTCCCCCCCAGCCCTCAGGGCAAGAGTTGTAATTTAAGGATTCTCCGAATCCTTCTCATTATTTCTTATGGAAGGGATGCTCGTATAAACTTTGGAGAGGTCTCATTTGACTGGAAATTGAAAGTTTTTGTTCAGTTTTTAAGAGTCAAAAGAGATTGGAGGGTGACTAGCCCCCCTTCCCCCTCCTCCACGCCCTAAATGCATCAGGTAAAAATTTTGAGAAAGACATTTTGTTAAAATAGTTTAAAGTTCTTATAATAAAAAACTACGGTGTCGACACAGCCCACACGGGCCCGGGGGTAGGCGTGGTAAGTTATGCCCTGGGGCATAACTTATTAAGGGGGGTTTATAACTTATGGGAAGGGGTTTTGTACGGGAAGAACCCATAGGAAATCTATTATAATTATCCAATTATAAGGTTGAAATACATACTCTGAGATAGATGTAAAATTGCTTTGGCACACAAAATCCTATTAAGGTCAATTCCAAACAGTCGTGACCCCTTTGTGTCAGCAAGTGAAATGGTCTAAACCCCCTTATTGGAGCTAATTTTTCAATCCATTCATTTTTGTCAGTCGCTGTCCACAACTTATGTAAGTTGTCTATTGTTCTTGTGTAAGGTTTTGATCAAAGAAGTAATCGTATACACTTTGAAAAAGCCTCATTCGATTTAAATTGGAAGTTATGGATCTGTTTTTTTAATTCAAGAATAATCGGACAGTAAGCACTCCCCCATGCCATAAAAACTTCAAACTTTTTGCAATAAAAAACGAACAAAAATTAATTAAAAAAACTTTGCGATAAATAGGTTTTTCAAAGAAAAGTAAAGGCCATTTAAACTTAAGCTCAGCAGATACAAATACCTTTTAAAATTCAAACTCAAAACCGACCAAAATTTACTATTAAAGAATAAATGAAACTCAAAACAAACAGAAATTAAATAAACAATCATAGCAAAAAACATACAACAAGTAATAATATAAATGAATAAATAGATCTTAAAGCGAGTAATGCTTAGATTGAATATTAGTAATGCTAGGATTGAGTCCTAGGTTATACTCCCAGCAGCTTATGTTCCTTCCTATGCTATTCCAGGAGCTTATGTTCCTTCCTATGCTATTCCAGGAGCTTATGTTCCTTCCCATGCTATTCCAGGAGTTTATGTTCCTTCCAATGCTATTCTAAGGGTTTATGTTCCTTCCCATGCTATTCTAGGAGTTTATGTTCCTTTCTATGCTATTTAGGGGGATTACGTTCCATGGCACCTTTAAAGAGCATGCACTTGACGATGGAGAAAAAGGGTTAAAGTGATTAGCAATTACGAGTGGGGATTCCCCGCTGGTTTTTTTTAAATCGAAAACTAGAGATTGTCAAATTGCGTATTTAGGATTTGTTTTGATTGACATTTTTGCAAAAAGGGATAAGGAATTCGCAAATTCGACACTATGAACGATATTAATTAATGTTTTGAATAATACGAGTGTGATTGATTCTAATTAGTGATTGGATAATTTTTTAACATGAATTCTCTGAATAAAATATTTTTTGGGGGAGATGGGTTGATTGTGTACTGTTTAATACACAAGTGATGTTTGGGCAGTGTTGTGAATTTAAAATAGTTTAACGTTATACTATACGAAGAAGTTGATACTAAGAGGGGTGTAGATGACAAGAAAGGAATTGTAATAACGGATAGCTTTACCTCTCCGATGTGGTCATTATAATACACAAGTTGTGTTTGAACAGTGTTGTCAGTTTAAAATAGGATCCAACGTTATAGCATACTAAAAAGTTGATACTAAGAGAGATGTAGATGGCAAGAAAATAATTTTAATAATAAAATTCAGAACAAACCTTAGAAATCCTTGCAAATCAAGTAGTAAGGTGTATGTGAGTACGAACCATCAAGGATCATAAGCACCAATGACCATAACCAGCAGAGACATCAACCCCCCAAAGGTCACCTATCCCGAAACTCGAAGGGTGCCCCCCTCCAACTTTTTGGCTCCCTCCCCCCATTTTTTTTTTATTTTTTTTCTTTTTTTTTTTGCAATTGACATTTTTTTTATAACAAGTATCATTCATTGCGATCGTACCTTTCAAATGAGAAACTTAAGTCCTTTTTTTGATCGAAAAATAAAACTATTTCTGTAAAATATGATCTGATAAGGGTTTTTGACCGTAAACTCTAGTTATTTGTAAGAAAATTATGGAAAATACAATTCTCTAG
This sequence comes from Artemia sp. Qi Xiang Cuo, assembly GCF_049724085.1. Taxonomy (NCBI): domain Eukaryota; kingdom Metazoa; phylum Arthropoda; class Branchiopoda; order Anostraca; family Artemiidae; genus Artemia; species Artemia sp. Qi Xiang Cuo. Next base: position 92,314,866 of record NC_142795.1, on the reverse strand, counting down.
TTCAAATGTGAAACTTAAGTCCAGTTATGGATCGAAAAATAAAACTATTTCCGTAAAATCTGAGCTAATAAGGGTTTTTGACCGTAACTCTAGTTTTTAGTAAGCAAATTATGGAAAATACAATTCTCTGGTTCAAATGTGAAACATAAGTCTATTTATGGATCGAAAAAGAAAACTATTTCGGGAAAATCTGAGCTAATTAGGGTTTTTGACCGTAAACTATAGTTTTTTGTAAGAAAATTATGCAAAACACAATTCTCTGGTTCAAATCTGAAACTTAAGTCAATTTTTGGATCGAAAAAATAAACTATTTCTGTAAAATATGAGCTAATAAGGGTTTTTGACAGTACTCTCTAGTTTTTTGTAAGAAAATTATGGAACATACACTTATATGGTTCAAATGTGAAACTTAAGTCCATTTTTGTATCGTAAAATAAAACAATTTCCGTAAAATCTGAGCTAATAAGTGTTTTTGACTGTAAACTCTAGTTTTTTGTATAGAAAATTATGGAAAATACAATTTGTTGGCTCAAATGTGAAACTTACGTCCAGTTATGGATCGAAATATAAAAATATTTCGGTAATATCTGAGCTAATTAGGGTTTTTTACCGTAAACTCTAGTTTTTTGTAAGAAAATTATGGAAAATACAATTCTCTGGTTCAAATGTGAAAATTAAGTCCATTTTTGGATCAAAAAATAAAACTATTTCCGTAAAATCTGAGCTAATAAGGGTTTTTGACCGTAAACTCTAGTTTTTTGTAAGAAAATTATGGAAAATACAATTCGTTGGCTCAAATGTGAAACTTAAGTCCTTTTTTGGATCGAAAAATAAAACTATTTCCGTAAAATCTGAGCTAATTAGGGGTTTTGACCGTAAACTATAGTTGTTTGTAAGAAAATTATGGAAAATACAATTCTCTGGTTAAAATGTGAAACTTAAGTCCATTTTTGGATCGAAAAAATAAACTATTTCTGTAAAATCTGGGTTAATAAGGGTTTTTGACTGTAAAGTCTAGTTTTGTAAGACCATTATGGAAAATACAATTCGTTGGCTCAAATGTGAAACTTAAGTCCTTTTTTGGATCGAAAAATAAAACTATTTCGTTAAAATCTGAGCTAATTAGGGTTTTTGACCGTAAACTCTAGTTTTTTGTAAGAAAATTATGGAAAATAAAATTCTCTGGTTAAAATGTGAAACTTAAGTCCTTTTTTGGGTCGAAAAATAAAACTATTTCCGTAAAATCTGAGTTAATAAGGGTTTTTGACTGTAAAGTCTAGTTTTTGTAAGACCATTATGGAAAATACAATTCGTTGGCTCATAGGTGAAACTTAAATCCATTTTTCGTTAAGTCTCAGAGTGAATAAATTCGTTATCAACATCTTTTGTCAGATACATCAAATAAAATTTACAAAATCTAAATTTCAGAATGAATAAATGCTTTAACAACATCCTTTATCGGATATGGTGGATAAAATTGACAAAATCTAAGTGTCAGAGTGACTAAATTTTTTTTATCAACATCCTTTGCCAGATACATCGAATAAAATTGATAAAATATAAGTGTTAGAGTGAATACATTTTTTTTTATCAACATCCTTTGTCAGATACATCAAATAAAATTGACAAAATCTAAATTTCAGAATGAATAAATTCTTTATCAACATCCTTTGTCGGATATGTCAGATAAAATTGACAAAATCTAAGTATCAGAGTGAATATTTTTTTTAACAACATCCTTTGCCAGATACATCGAATAAAATTGATAAAATATAAGTGTCAGAGTGAATAAATTTTTTTATCAACATCCTTTGTCAGGTACATCAAATATAATTGACAAAATCCAAATTTCAGAATGAATAAATTCATTATCAACATCCTTTATCGGATATGTCGGATAAAATTGATAAAATCTAAGCATCAGAGTGACTAAATTCTATATCAACATCCTTTTCTCTGATACATAGGATAAAATTGACAGAATCTAAGTGTCAGAGTGAATAAATTTTTTTTTATTAACATCTTTTGTCAGATACATCAAATAAAATTGACAAAATCTAAATTTCAGAATGAACAAATGCTTCAACAACATCCTTTATCGGATATGTCGGATAAAATTGACAAAAGCTAAGTATCAGAGTGACTAAAATTTTTTACCAACATCCTTTTCTTGGATACATAGGATAAAATTGACGAAACCTAAGTGTCGGTGTGAAGAAATATTTTTTATCAACATCCTTTGTCAGATACATCAAATAAAATTGACAAAATCTAAATTTCAGAATGAATAAATTCATTGTCATCATCCTTTATCGGATATGTCGGATAAAATTGAAAAAATCTAAGTATCAGAATGAATATTTTTTTTTAACAACATCCTTTGCCAGATACATCGAATAAAATTGATAAAATCTAAGTATCAAAGTGACTCAATTCTATATGATCATCCTTTTATCGGAAACATAGGATAAAATTGAAAGAATCTAAGTGTAAGTGTGAATAAATTTTTTTTTATCAACATCCTTTGTCAGATACATCAAATAAAATTGACAAAATCTAAATTTTAGAATGAATAAATTCATTATCAACATCCTTTGTCGAATATGTCGGATAAAATTGATAAAATATAAGTGTCAGAGTGAATAATTTTTTTTTATCAACATCAATTGTCAGATACATCAAATAAAATTAACAAAATCTAAATTTCAGAATGAATAAATGCTTTAACAACATCCTTTATCGGATATATCGGATAAAATGACAAAACCTAAGTATCAGAGTGACTAAATTCTATATCAACAACTTTTTCTCGGATACATAGGATAAAATTGACAAATTCTAAGTGTCAGAATGAATAAATTTTTTTATCAACATCCTTTGTCAGATACATCAAATAAAATTGACATAATCTAAATTTCAGAATGAATAAATACTTTAACAACATCCTTTACCGGATATGTCGGATAAAATTGACAAAATCTAAGTATCAGAGTGACTAAATTCTATATCAGCATCTTTTCTCGGATACCAAGGATAAAATCGACAAATTCTAAGTGTTAGAGTGAATAAATTTTTTTTAATCAACATCATTTGTCAGATACATCAAATAAAATTGACAAAATCTAAATTTCAAAATGAATAAATTCATTATCAACATCCTTTGTCAGATACAACAAATGAAATTGACAAAACCTGAATTTCAGAATGAATAAATTCATTATCAACATCCTTTGACGGATATGTCGGATAAAATTGACAAAATCTAAGTATCAGGGTGACTAAATTCTATATCAACATCCTTTTCTCGGATACATAGGATAAAATTGACAGAATCTAAGCGTCAGAGTGAACAATTTTTTTTTTATCAATATCCTTTGTCAGATACATCAAATAAAATTGACAAAATCTAAATTTCAGAATGAATAAATTAATTATCAACATCCTTTGTCGGATATGTCGGATAAAATTGACAAAATATAAGTGACAGAGTGAATAATTTTTTTTATCAACATCCTTTGTCAGATACATCAAATAAAATTGACAAAATCTAAATTTCAGAATGAATAAATGCTTTAACAACATCCTTTACCGGATATGTCAGATAAAATTGACACAATCTAAGTATCAGAGTGACTAAATTCTATATCAGCATCTTTTCTCGGATACCAAGGATAAAATCGACAAATTCTAAGTGTTAGAGTGAATAAATTTTTTTTTATCAACATCATTTGTCAGATACATCAAATAAAATTGACAAAATCTAAATTTCAGAATGAATAAATTCATTATCAACATCCTTTGTCAGATACAACAAATGAAATTGACAAAATCTGAATTTCAGAATGCATAAATTCATTATCAACATCCTTTGCCGGATATGTCGGATAAAATTGACAAAATCTAAGTATCAGAGTGACTAAATTCTATATCAACATCCTTTTCTCGGATACATAGGATAAAATTGACAGAATATAAGTGTCGATGTGAATAAATTTTTTTTATCAACATCCTTTGCCAGATACATCAAATAAAATTGACAAAATCTAAATTTCGGAATGAATAAATTCATTATCAACATCCTTTGTCGGATATGCCGGATAAAATTGACAAAATATAAGTAACAGAGTGAATAAATTTTTTTATCAACATCCTTTTGTCAGATACATCAAATAAAATTGACAAAATTTAAATTTCAGAATGAAGAAATACTTTAACAACATCCTTTATCGGATATGTCAGATAAAATTGACAAAATCTAAGTATCAGAGTGACTAAATTCTATGTCAACATCCTTTTCTCGGATACATAGGATAAAATTGACAGAATCTAAGTGTCAGTGTGAATAATTTTTTTTATCAACATCCTTTGTCAGATACATCAAATAAAATTGACAAAGTCTAAATTTCAGAATGAATAAATTCATTATCAACATCCTTTGTCGGATATGTCGGATAAAATTGACAAAATGTAAGTGTCAGAGTGAATAAATTTTATTTTTATCAACATCCACTGTCAGATACATCAAATGAAATTAACAAAATCTAAATTTCAGAATGAATAAATGCTTTAACAACATCCTTTATCAGATATGTCGGATAAAATGACAAAATCTAAGCACCAGAATGATTAAATTCTATATCAACATCCTTTTCTCGGATACATAGGATAAAATTGACAAATTTTAAGTATTAGAGTGAATAAATTTTTTTATCAACATCCTTTGGCAGATACATCGGAAAAAATTAACAAAATCTAAATTTCATAATGAATAAATTCATTATCAACATCCTTTGTCGGATATGTCGGGTAAAATTGACAAAATCTAAGTATCAGAGTGAATATTCATTGATCAATATCCTTTGTCGGATATGTCGCATAAAATTGGCAAAATATAAGTGTCAGAGTGAATAATTTTTTTTATCAACATCCTTTGTCAGATACATAAAATAAAATTGACATAATCTAAATTTCAGAATGAATAAATACTTTAACAACATCCTTAATCGGATATGTCGGATAAAATTGACAAAATCTAAGTATCAGAGTGACTAAATTCTATATCAACATCCTTTTCTCGGATACGTGCGCGCACGTAACCTCGTCTAAATTAACCATAAAAAATGAAATAAAGCCATGTCGACTTTGCATGTCTCTCTCACTTTGTATGAGCCGTCGCGGTGTACACTCCATGTCTTTCTTGTAAATTTTATCCAATATAGCCGACAAATGATGTTGATAATGCATTTAAAGGATGTTGATAAAGCATTTATTCACTCTGATACTTAGATTTTGTCAATTTTATCCCATGTATTTGAGAAAATGATATTGATATGGAATTTAATCACTCTGATACTTAGATTTTATCAATTTTATCCTACATATCCGACAAAGGATGTTGATAATGAATTTATTCACTCTGACACTTGGATTTTGTCAATTTTATCCGATGTAACTGGCAAAGGATGTTGATAAAAAAAAAGTATTCACTCTAACACTTAGGTTTTGTCAATTTTAATCTATGTATCTGAGAAAAGGATGTTGATGTAGAATTTAATCACTCTGATAGTTAGATTTTGTCAATTTCTATTCGATGTATCTGACAAAGGATGTGGATAAAAAAATTTATTAACTCTGACACTTAGATTCTGTCAATTTTATTCGATGTATCTGGCAAAGGATGCTGTTAAAAAAAAATTATTCACTCTGATACTTATATTTTGTCAATTTTATCCAAAATATCCGACAAAAGGATGTTGATAATGAATTTATTCATTCTGAAATTTAGATTTTGTCAATTTTATCTGATGTATCTGACAAAGGATGTTGATAAGAAAAAATTTATTCACTCTGATACTTAGAATTTGTCAATTTTATCCTAGGTATCCGAGAAAAGGATGTTGATATAGAATTTAGTCACTCTGATACTTAGATTTTGTCATTTTATCCGACATATCCGATAAAGGATGTTGTTAAAGCATTTATTAATTCTGAAATTTAGATTTTGTTAATTTTATTTGATGTATCTGACAATAGATATTGATAAAAAAACATTTATTCACTCTGACACTTATATTTTATCAATTTTATCCGACATATCCGACAAAGGATGTTGATAATGAATTTATTCATTCTGAAATTTAGATTTTGTCAATTTTATTTGATGTATCTGACAAAGGATGTTGATAAAAAAAATTATTTACACTTACACTTAGATTCTGTCAATTTTATCCTTTCTATTCGAGAAAAGGATGTTGATAAAGAATTTAGTCACTCTGATACTTAGATTTTATCAATTTTATTCGATGTATCTGGCAAAGGATGTTGTTAAAAAAAATATTCACTCTGATACTTAGATTTTGTCAATTTTATCCGACATATCCGACAAAGGATGATGACAATGAATTTATTCATTCTGAAATTTAGATTTTGTCAATTTTATTTGATGTATCTGACAAAGGATGTTGATAAAAAAAGGTTTATTCACACCGACACTTAGATTCTGTTCAATTTTATCCTATGTATCCGAGAAAAGGATGTTGATAAAAAATTTTAGTCACTCTGAAACTTAGTTTTTGTCAATTTTATCCGACATATCCGATAAAGGATGTTGTTGAAGCATTTATTCATTCTGAAATTTAGATTTTGTCAATTTTATTTGATGTATCTGACAAAGGATGTTGATAAAAAAAATTTATTCACACTGACACTTAGATTCTGTCAATTTTATCCTATATATCCGAGAAAAGGATGTTGATATAGAATTTAGTCACTCTGATACTTAGATTTTGTCAATTTTATCCGACATATCCGATAAAGGATTTTGATAATGAATTTATTCATTCTGAAATTTAGATTTTGTCAATTATATTTGATGTATCTGACAAAGGATGTTGATAGAAAAAATTATTCACTCTGACACTTATATTTTATCAATTTTATTCGATGTATCTGGCAAAAGATGTTGTTAAAAAAATATTCACTCTGATACTTAGATTTTGTCAATTTTATCCGACATATCCGACAAAGGATGTTGATAATGAATTTATTCATTCTGAAATTTAGATTTTGTCAATTTTATTTGATGTTTCTGACAAAGGATGTTGATAAAAAAAATGTATTCACTCTAACACTTATATTTTATCAATTTTATTCGATGTATCTGGCAAAGGATATTGATAAAAAATTTAGTCACTCTGATACTTAGATTTTGTCAATTTTATCCGACATATCCGATAAAGGATGTTGATAATAACTTTATTCATGCTGGAATTTAGATTTTTTCTAATGTATTTGGTGTACCTGACAAAGGATGTTGATAAAGAATTTATTCACTCTGAGACTTAACGAAAAAAGGATTTAAGTTCCACTTATGAACTAAAAAATTGTATTTTCCATAATTGTCTTAAAAAAACTAGAGTTTACAGTCAGAAACCCTTATTAACTCAGATTTTACGGAAATAGTTTTATATTTCGACCCAAAAAAGGACTTAAGTTTCACATTTGAACCAGAGAATTGTATTTTTCATAATTTTCTTACAAAAAAATAGAGTTTACGGTCAAAAACCCTAATTAGCTCAGATTTTACGGAAATAGTTTTATTTTTCGATCCATAAATGGACTTAAGTTTCACATTTGAGCCAACGAATTGTATTTACCATAATAGTCTTACAAAAACTAGACTTTACAGTCAAAAACCCTTATTAACTCAGATTTTACAGAAATATTTTATTTTTCGATCCAAAAATGGACTTAAGTTTCACATTTGAACCAGAGAATTGTATTTTCCATAATTTTCTACCAACAAACTAGAGTTTACGGTCAAAAACCCTTATTAGCTCCGATATTACTGAAATAGTTTTATTTTTCGATCCAAAAAAGGACTTAAGTTTCAAATTTGAGCCAACGAATTGTATTTTCCATAATTTTCTTACAAAAAACTAGAGTTTACGTTCAAAAACCGTTATTAGCTCAGATTTTACGGAAATAGTTTTATTTTTCGATCCAAAAATGGACTTAAGTTTCACATTTGAAACAGAGAATTGTATTTTCCATAATTTTCTTACAAAAAACTATAGTTTACGGTCAAAAACCCTAATTAGCTCATATTTTACGGAAATAGTTTTATTTTTCGATCCATAAATGGACTGAAGTTTCACATTTGAGTCAACGAATTGTATTTTACATAATTTTCTTACAAAAAATAGAGTTTTCGGTAAAAACATTTGTTATCTCAGATTTTTACTGACATAGTTTTATTTGATGATGCAGAAAAGGACTTAAATTTTACACTTGAACCATATAATTGTATGTTCCATAATTGTCTTACAAAAAACTAGAGTGTACGGTCAAAAACCCTTATTAGCTCAGATTTTACAGAAATAGTTTATTTTTTCGATCCAAAAATGGACTTAAGTTTCACATTTGAACCAGAGAATTGTATTTTCCAAAATTTTCTTACGAAAAACTATAGTTTACGGTCAAAAACACTAATTAGCTCAGATTTTACCGAAATAGTTTTATTTTTCGATCCATAAATGGACTTAAGTTTCACATTGGAACCAGAGAATTGTATTTTCCATAATTTTCTTACAAAAACTAGAGTTTACGGTCAAAAACCCTTATTAGCTCAGATTTTACGGAAATAGTTTATTTTTCGATCCATAAATGGACCTAAGTTTCACATTTGAACCAGAGAATTGTATTTTCCGTAATTTGCTTACTAAAAACTAGAGTTTACGGTCAAAAACCGTTATTAGCTCAGATTTTACGGAAATAGTTTTATTTTTCGATCTAAAAATAGACTTAAGTTTCACATTTGAACCAGAGAATTGTATTTTCCATAATTTTCTTACAAAAAACTAGAGTCTATGGTCAAAAGCCCTTATTAACTCTGATTTTACAGAAATAGTTTATTTTTCGATTCAAAAATGGACTTAAGTTTCCCATTTGAAAGCTACGATCGCAATGAATGATACTTGTTATCAGAAAAAATGTCAATTGCCAAAAAAAAAGAAAAAAATAAAAAGAAATGGGGGGAGGGAGCCAAAAAGTTGGAGGGGGGCACCCTTCGAGTTTGGTGATAGGGGACCTGTGGGGGGTTGATGTCTCTGCTGGTTAGGGTCATTGGTGCTTATGATCCTTGATGGTTCGTACTCACATACACCTTACTACTTGATTTGCAAGGATTTCTAAGGTTTGTTCTGAATTTCTTTATTAAAATTATTTTCTTGCCATCTACATCTCTCTTAGTATCAACTTTTTAGTATGCTATAACGATGGACCCTATTTTAAACTGACAACACTGTTCAAAAACAACTTGTGAATTATACAGAACACATCGGAGAGGTAAAGCTATCCGTTATTACAATTCCTTTCTTGTCATAAACACCCCTCTTAGTATCAACTTCTTCGTATAGTATAACGTTTATAGTATATAGTATAGTATAACGTTAATTATCCAATCAATAATTAGAACCAATCACACTCCTATTATTCAAAACATTAATTAATATCGTTCATAGTGTCCAATTTGCGAATTCCTTATCCCTTTTTGCAAAAATATCAATCAAAACAATTCCTAAATACGCAATTTGACAATCTCTAGTTTTCGATTAAAAAAAAACCAGCGGGGAGTCCCCGCTCGTAATTGCTAATCACTTTAACCCTTTTTCTCCATCGTCAAGTACATGCTCTGGAAAGGTGCCATGGAACGTAATCCACCTAAATAGCATAGGAAGGAGTATAAACTCCTAGAATAGCATAGGAAGGAACATAAACCCTTAGAATAGCATAGGAAGGAACATAAGCTCCTGGAATAGCATAGGAAGGAACATAAGCTCCTGGAATAGCATAGGAAGGAACATAAGCTCCTGGAATAACATAAGAAGGAACATAAGCTCCTGGAAGTATAACCTAGGACTCTACTAAAAACATACAACAAGTAATAATATAAATGAATAAATAGATCTTAAAGCGAGCCATGCTTGGATTGAATATGGAAATCAAGCTTAAAACGAAAACAATTATTTTGCTATTAAAGTATAAATTAAACTTACAACGAGCAGAAATTAAATAACAATCAATGCGAACAAACATACAATATATATTAACGTAAATGAATCAATAAATCTTAAAAGGAGTGAAACTTGAATCGAATACGCAAATCAAATTTGAAGCGAATAAAAATAACTCCAAACAAGAGTTTCGGTATCGCCTCGTATTTCGTTTTAAGCTTGATTTTCATATTCAATCTAAGCATTACTCGCTTTAAGATCTATTTATTCATTTATATTATTACTTGTTGTATGTTTTTTGCTATCATTGTTTATTTAATTTCTGTTCGTTTTGGGTTTCATTTATTCTTTAATAGTAATTTCTGGTCGTTTTGAGTTTGAATTTTAACAGGTATTTGTATCTCCTGCGCTTAAGTTTAAAATGGCCTTTACTTTTCTTTGAAACTTATTTTTCGGAAAGTTTTTTTTTTAATTAATTATTAGTTAAGATGGGGGGGGAGCAGTGATGATGTCAAAAGTAGAATAGCCAAGGCTCAGGGTCTATTTTCACAGTTAAAAAAAGTTTCGAAGAACAGGAAGATAAGTCTGCAAACCAAGATGAATATTAGAAGCTACAGTGATGACAGTGTTCAAATATGGCTCTGAAGCATGGGTGCTCCGAAAAACAGATGAAGATTTGCTAGATTTTTTTTCCAGAGAAATTGTCTAAGGATTGTTCTGGGTACCCGGCTGACCGACCGTATTTCAAACAGATAGGGCTATACGAAAAATGTGGTTCAATACCACTCTCTAGGGCAATAACGAAAGAAAGGTTGACGTGGCTAGGGCACGTTGTGTGGAAGAAGGATTACAGATTGCCGAAGATGTTTTTTTTGGCCAACCGTCTAGGAATAAACGGAAAGCAGTTCGTCCCCGTCTGGGGTGGGAGGACGCCATAAAGAAAGATTTAAAGGAAATGGGAACTTCATGGGCGGGTGTAAAAAGGGAGACTTTGCATAGATTGGGATGGAGGAGGAGCGTGCGTAGCTGTGTTGGCCTCAAGCGGTTTGGTGCTGCAGTGAGTTGTTAGTAGTAGTAGGGGTAGTAGTAGTAGTAAAATAGATTGGAGGGCAAGTAGCCCCCCCCAAACCCCCTTTTCCCAATTGCATCTAATAAAAATTTTGAGATAGGCATTAAGTTAAAAATTTCTCAAAAGTCAGATAACAAAAATTCAGGTGTTGTCACAACCCCCCCCCCCGGGCCCAGAGGCAGGCGTTGTAAGTTATGCCCTTGGGAATATATTGTTCATATGAAAGGGATGCTTGTATAAACTTCAGAGAGGACTCATTTGAGTAGGGATGCCACAGAAGACACTGAGGGGAGTGGCATCACAGCCACACGCTCCTTGATTACTACCAGTACAAGATCAAGCAACCATTTCTAGGCCCATCAGAGGGTTAGAATACAACCAGTACAGGATTACACGCCTCTTTCTAGGCTAATCAGAGGGCTAGATTACTAACTAGTGTATCATCACCAGACTCCCTGGAATTCCAGCATTGGACTTGCACAATAGCCCTAAGAGGTCTTAGCAGCCACAACTAATATAAAGAAGATTTTCAGTATAGTTGTTATTAGTGTGAGAACAGAATTCAAGGAGAGAACATGTTGACTTTACTCGTTTATTTTAATTGGCAAGATATATATCGCAATAATGAGTCGAATTTTTACACTGTTAGAAGTCAATAGTGGAGCTGGTAGCAGCAGCAATGCTACAAGAGTACCAAACATTGCGGTAGAAATCACAAGAGGATCTCGACTTTGTCTTGAATGGGATGAATTATATGCAAGATACATGTTATCTTTAAATTGGAGTAAATTTAAATTGGAGGACCAATTATGCTTCACTGCAAAAGTTGATATATCACATATACATAGACTTCAAAGTGCTTTAAATGCAATAGTGAAGTATATTGAGGACAACAAGCGGTAATTGTATATGTGTAATATATACTATTGTTGTAATTATGCTCATACACACAGTAAAATTGTATCGAAATCGAAAAAGTTTCCTTCTTTTTTTTAGGTAGGTTATCAAGTATTCTTGAAGTAGAACGAATCGTGGTTAGTCTAGAGTCAGCAGTGAGAGTATTAGGATTGAAAAATTAATAAATTTGAGAAAGAGAGAATTAAGTCAAATTTTGTGATGATGGAAAGACATTTGATTCTACATGACGATTTTCTCAAGTTATCTCTTCAACGGAAGATATTTTCTCAGGAAACACTTGACAATATAATGAAAACTGATTCTTTACCGTTGGACTATTCAGGGTTCGGACAGGTCACTTCGTTTCAAATTATAGGCTATGTCCTATTTTTATGGGATTTCCCGAACCCAAATATACGCCAAATATAGGATTCGGAAGTCCTCGGGATCAGATCTATGGTATTATGGCGTGGGATGCCTGGTCACATAAATTTGTCATTTCCTGAGTTTCTGCATTTTTTTTATCTATTTCAAACACAAACTGTACGAATAGTAAAAAAAATAGTAACAAATCAGACACACATACTGTGCCAACTATTGACTGATACAGATAAAATACTTGGAATCACTCATGCTGCTTCTTCACCATTAATTTCAATATTGTAGGTAAATGAGTTGTCTACCCAGGAATTATCTGCAACCCCCTCCCTGTGCATACGTGCCAAAGCCAGTAAAATAAATTTCAAATCGTAATTTGAATTGTGAATGAAAACCGGTATAAAGAACTGTTGGCTCACATTCACATTGCTCGATTGATATCCTACACCACAAAAATTACTACCCCCTGATGATATTTCCTGCCATAAATGATTGTGGTCGCGGACTTTTTCTTTCCCGCCTTAGTATTTTTTCCCCTAGTCCCGTTCCCCTTAGTCCCCTCTTCAAATTCCCTCTTACATACCAAACATATTTTCCTATTTTCAATGGCCAGGCGATTTTCTGCCGATAGAATCATTGGATAATGTTTGTGTCTGAAGAGGGAGATAGCCCTATTCGCTTTGACAATTAATTTAGTCAATGCTTTGATCATGAAATCTTTCTCGTCCTATATCTCAGCTATTTCTTAGAGACGCATACTGTTACTGCTGTCTCTATGGGCATGGGCATTGGAAACTGCAATAGTTTTATGTTCTTTGATACGATTTGGATATTGGGGGTCATTCGCATCTGTGAGTTTAGCCTCACAATCCAAACTTATTTTATCACTTTGCATAAGTGTATTCTGGAAATTTATAAATCGTAAAATTGATCGGTCACCCGCAACTGTCTCCATCGAATGATAGCCATGTCTTTTGCAGTGTAACATGTGATTTTGTAACTTTAATTCATTCCAAAATTTAAACAAACATGTTGGGCAATCCCCCAGAACTCTACAATATCCGTAATTGGATTAAAATGACCAGGTGAATTAGGTTCACTAGGTGATGAGTACAACAGCCAAACCCAGTGTTTCACAGATTAAATCGATGGCGCCCTTACTAGAAATATTACTCCCTTTTAATACAACGCACTCTCTCTTCAAATTCCGTTTCATACTGTAACACTGTAACACCAATCTGCAAAGGGGCGTGTGCCCCTTCCAAGCTATCTATTTTATAGAGTATTACAGGAAAAGTATCTGTTAAACAAGTGAAATCTACTCGGAAGAAATCAGACCCTTCTTTCCCGTGTATGGCCCACTGGTCCAAATTTTTCTTGGAAGCTTTGTCGTGTAGAGGTCGGAAAGCCGATATGAGAAATGCGTACATGAAACACTTTTGGCTTGTTTTGAAACAGATTCGTTTGACATCCTTGCATCCTTCTAAATCAGGATTATATTTTAAAACTATACCATCCTCCCTATGCCCCCCTCCTAAAATATAATCTTTTTTAAATTTACATATGTTTAAACTAAAATTTTCAACAAATGAAACCACTTAACCACAACCATTCTCATTATTATTTTCCATATGCGTTATAACATTGTCAACCCATTGCATGAAAATATTTTAATAATTTCTCAAATGAGGGTGCAGCACCGACATTTCAGTGTGCACAAAATGATCATAGACCTCATCGTGATTTTCATTTAAATAGAATATTTTTATAACAATTGAGGCCTTTATATTGTCCCACCCTCCCCACAGTTGAATTTGGTGTTCAAGAAGTACTCGAATCTTCTCCGCATATGCATGGATAATATTTATGGGATCGCTTATAATATCCCCTGCCATCAATGTATTAAAGGGATCATTAAAACTTGCAATGAAGACGGCTATTGTATTCAGAATTGAATTTGTTTGCTTAAATTCAGGTAACGGTGAGAAATGCATATCATCACTACCTACTCCCCTCCCCCACTTTGCTCAACAATAGGGCTGGTGTGCAGAGTGAAATCCCCCATTTCACTTAACATAGTCTCTGACGCGTTAGGACTATGCGAATCAGCCCCAGGCAATTTTTTTTTCTTCAATTAAATTCTGTTGAAATGGGGTTATACTCATTAAATCTGTGGGGGAAGGGACCTCACTTAACTCGTGACTAAAATTATCTAAAATTTGTACGCTTTTACGACTCAGCCAAGGTAAATTTCTCTCTAGCACATTTTGTTCTGAGCTAACTTCATTGCTTTGTTCAACTGTGCTAGCGTCGACATCTAAAGAATTATTACCAAAACTGAAATATTCTCCTAATAAATTATCTGCCTATTCCATGTCGTTAATAATGTCAGCAGGTATACCATCTAAATTATCACTACCATCATGACAATTCCGTACTTGAATATCGCGAAATTGCATTGGCGCTTCAATTGAAACCATTTCGTGAATACGATCAAATAGTTCATGACTTGTTTCTTCAGGTGGGAGAGAAGGTAGTGATGAATCCGTTCTAACCTATAAAGAAAATATACATATATTTCCAAAGTGCATAAATCACCCTATTTTTTTTTAAAAATGTCGAAAATTGGATTATTAGCGACTATATTTTCTAATCATTTAAAATATATGCATTATAATAAATAACGTTTGGTAGCAATATGTGTGTACGTATAGCACCATTTGGTTAGTTCACTGTCCCCCAAACCACTCTATATATATCCTTAAAGTTTCAATTTAATACCCCCCTCCCCCCTATGTATTACTCATATATCATATTTACAATCTAAACGAGCATAATAGGTTCTGATTTTGTTCAACATTACCTGAAAATTTCATCTTAATACTCTTTATCTGTTACGGAAAAATCCGGGATCTTACTTCATTATACCTTCTTAGTTTTCTTAGCAAATAAATCGCTCTGAAGTATTAGTGTCAAAGGAGAGCAATTTTTTTTTCTTTTTGGGAGAAAAAATTATTAGTGAGAATATCGATAAAATTGAAAACTCACATTATTTGTTCCTTGCAATGCCATCGTATTCATTGTCAATTTGCTTTCTTCTTCTATACAGATCCTTGTATTCGCACCTTGTATATAGGACGTCGACGATCCAGCATAGCAAATTTCTGAAGGACGGATGTGATCCTCAATTCGGGCCTTTTTGACGGCGGAGGGGCATATTCTCCAAAATTATCCTTAAAAAGAAATTAGAATATAGTTTCTTTAAAAAAACATTTTACAACTTTGGTGGGGGGGGGATATCATTGAAACTAGTTAAAGTTGTGAATTCTTACACACCGTTAGGATTGTTTATTTATTATAATAGTGTACGGAAAATTAAATACAAAAGAAAAAGATATCTTTCATTAAGATATTGTCATTCTGCATTAAAGAAATTATGTTTCTAAAAAAAGAATTAAGTGGTGATAAACATCATTGTTAGTCTATACTAGGCTATACACCCCCCATTATAAAACCTTCAAAATGTTAAAAACTCTAGAAAAATAGGCAGGAAAGCACGTTCCGATTATATAGACCTATAATTAGATAGAGAAAGCTCGTTAACGACCAGTTTATAGGCCTAAAATTTATACCAAACGACATTTTCAAAAGGTAGCCTAGTGCAAAATAAATTAATGTGTTCAGAGAAAATGCTAGCTGGGTTACATTTAACATACGCTTTATGCAACCCAAACCCCCCCCCCCCTGAAAATTTCATCTTAAAACTCTTTATATGTTTCGGAAAAATTCGGGATCTTACTTCATTATACCTTCTTTGTTTTCTTAGCAAATAATCTAGTGGAAAGAAAAATAATAAATATAGCAGCGCATAATGTGCTGCTACTGTTAATACTAAATTATAATACTCATAAATTTGCTATATTCATTATACCATCTGAGTTTTCATAGGAAATTATCTACTAGAAAGAAAAAATGACAAATATATCAGCGCATAATGTGCTGCTGGCCATTGTTAAAACAATGAAAATCAAATTTCATTGAACAAATTTCATTGTTAAAACAATGAAAAACACACACCATAGTTTCATCTTAATCATGCAACATACTTAATAGCAGCACTTTTTAGCAATAGTCATAAATTTGCAATATTCAGTATAGCATCTTAGTTTTCTTAGAAAATCATTCGCTCTGAAGTATTAGCGTCAAAAGAGAGCGATATATTCCCTTTTTGGAGGAAAAATCATTAGTGAAAATATCGATAATATTTACAACTCACATTATTTGTTCCTTGTAATGCCATCGTATTGTCAATTTTCTTTCTTCTTCTAAACAGATCCTTGTCTCGCCTTGTATATAGGACGTCGAGGGTCCGGCATAGAAAATTACTGAAGGACGTGTGTGATCCTCAATTCAGGCCTTTTTGACGGCGGAAGGGGCATATTCTTCAAAATTATCCTTAAAAAGAAATTAAATTATAGTCTCTTTAAAAAAAACTTTTACAACTTTGGGGGGGGGGGGTATCATTGAAACTAGCTAAAATTTCTTAATTCTTATATACTATTAGGATCATTTATGTATTATAATAACGTATGGCAAATCAAATACATAAAAAAGATATTTTTCGCTAAGATATTGTCATTCTACATGAAAGAAATTATTTTTCTAAAAAAAGAATTAAGTTGGGATAAATTTCATTATTAGTCTAGACTAGGATATAGCCCCCTCATTATAAAACCTTCGAAATGTTATAAAATCTAGAAATATAGGGATGAAAGCACGTTCCCACTATATAGACCTATAATTAGACAGAAAAAGCTCGTTAACACACAGTTTATGGGCCGAAAATTTTTATCAAACAACATTTTCAAAAGCTAGCGTAGTAGAAAGTAAATTAATGTGTTCAGAGAAAAAATGTTAGCTGGGTTACATTTAACATACCCTTTATACAACCCAACTCCCCTAATGTTCAAATATATACCCTGAATTGGAATATATGGGGGTGGGGGCTAAAATTCATTTCCAACAAAAAATTATTATTATATTTGGAAAGAAAATAAAAAAGGCATCGAGTGGTATATCCACTTTATTCGTAAGTCAATAATATGATTTGGTAAAAATTTACCATGCAAATATCTCAATTAATTATTTATAAATAATGCTTACGTTATAAATTTCCGTACCATTAGAATCATTATCATCCATTTTATCTGTTGTTTGTTCCTCGATGCTTTCAAACGAACTGTTATCTTAGGTTTGAAGCACAAACATTATAAACAATGTTCACGAGGTGAAACTGTGTCATAGCAGATAATGCATATTGCGCAAATCCGATGCTGAAATTCCAGGGTGTCTGGTGATGTAACACCAGTTAGTAATCTAGCCCTCTGATTGGCCTAGAAAGAGGCGTGTAATCCTGTACTGGTTGTATTCTAACCCTCTGATTGGGCTAGAAATTGTTGTGTGATCTTGTACTGGTAGTAATCAAGGAGCGTGTGGCTGTGATGTCACTCCCCTCACAGTCTTCTGTGGCATCCCCACTCATTTGATTGGATATTATAAGTTTGAGCTCACTTTTTAATAGTCAAAAGAGATCAGAGGGCAGCTAGCCCCAAACCCATCTGATGAAAATTTTGAGATAGACATCTTGTTAAAAATAGTTCAAAGATCGGATAAGAAAGAATCTGGTGTCAATAGAACCCCCCAGGGCAAAGGGGAAAACGCTCTAAGTTATGCCCTAAGGGCATGTATGGTTCTTATGAAAGGGATACTCGTATAAACTTCATAGAGGGCTCATTTGATTATAAATTGAAAGTTACAGTTCACTTTTTAGAGTCAAGAGAGTTAAACTAGCCCCTCCCAACGCTTTTTTCCCCAGACCTGTCCACTACAGATTTTGGGTTAGCCAGTGTTTTGGAAATTGTTCAAAAATTAGATAACAAAACGTCCCCCCAGAGCCCGGGGAATAGGCGTTGTAAGTTTTGTCCTGGGGATGTATATGACTTTTATGAAAGGAATACTCGTATAAACTTCAGAGGGGCTCATTTGATTGGAGATTGAAAGTTCTAATTTAATTTTTAAGAGTCAAAAGATATCCAAGGGCAACTAGCCCCCCTCTCCACACACCCTATTTTCCCCAAGCCCATCGGATCAAATTTTTATAATAGCCATTTCATTAAAAATAGTTCAAAGGTCAGAAAAGAAAAAATTCATTTGTCGACGGAACCCGCCAGGGCCCGGAGGCAGGCGTTATGAGTGATACTCTAGGAGCATATATAGTTTTATGGAAATGATGCTGGTATAAACTTCGAAGAGGGCTCATTTTATTTGAAATTGGAAGTTCTTGTTCACTTTTTAAGAGTAAAAGAGATCAGAGGGCAACTAGCCCCTCCCCTCCTCCACGCCCTACATATATCAGATAAAAATTTTGAAATAGACATTTTGTTAAAAATGGTTCAAAGTTCTGATAAACAAAAACTCCGGTATCGACACAGCCCTCCAGGACCCAGGGTAGGCATTGTAAGTTATGCCCTGGGGGCATATATAGATGTTATGGAAGGGATGCTCGTATAAAATTCCTTGAGGACCCATTTGATTGGAAATTAAAAGTTAGAATTCCCTTTTTAAGAGTCAAAAGTGTTTGGAGGGCAGCTACGTTCCCCCCACACTCCATTCATTTTTTCTCAGAGGCCCTTCATATAGAAGGGGTTGTCGTATAAACTTCAAAGCATCCCTTCCATTTTCTTGATTGGAAATCGAGAGTTCTAGTGCTCTTTTTAAGAGTAAAAAGTGATCGGAGGGCAACTGGACCCCAAGCCCTTTTTCCCCAAATACATATGATAAAAGATTTGAGGTAGCCATTTTGTTAAAAAAGTTGAAATATCATATAACAAAAACACCTTTACGTATGGTCATTTCATTAAAAATAGTTCAAAGATCAGATAAAAAAAAATCCAGTGTCAACACCCCCCCCCCCAGGACCGGGGCAGGTGTTTTAAGTATTGCTCTGGGGGCAAATATTTTTCTTATGGAAGGTATGTTCGGATAAACTTCAGAGAGGGTTCATTTGAATGGCAATTAAAAGTTTTAGTTCATTTTCTCAAAGTGAAAAAAGATCAAAGGGCAACTAGCCCCTCCCACCCTCCACGCCTTTGGGTGTATCGGATGGATTAACCCATTTGATAAAAATTTCAGGTGACCATTTTGTTAAAAATAGTTCAACCATCAAATATTAAAACCCCAGGGTCGACACAACCCCCCAGGGGCAAGGGATAGGCGTTGTAAGTTATACTCTGGGGATATATATAGTTCCTATAAAAGGGATACTCGTATAAACTTCAGAAAGGGCTCATTTGATTGAAAATAGAAAGTTCTAGTTCACTTTTATAGATTCAAAAGAGACCAAAGCTTAATCTAGTCCCCATTGCCCTTTTTCCCCAAAACAATCCGATAAAAATTTTAAGATAGTGATGTTGTTAAAAATAGTTCAAACATCAGATAATAAAAACTCCGAGGTTGACAAGAACCCATTTCTTCATTTTGATATTGTTACTTTCATACAACTTTTGATACTTTGATGAACATTTGATTTTTTTTAAGTTTGATTTTGAAATAAGGAATTTTTAAAAACTTGAAATTTTTTGCAATTAAAAATGAACAAAAATGAATTACAAAAAACTTTCCGAAAAATAAGTTTTCAAAGAAAATTAAAGGCCATATTAAACTTAAGCCCAGCAGATACAAATACCTTTTAAAATTCAAACTCAAAACAACCAGAAATAACTATTAAAGAATGAATGAAATCCAAAACGAACAGAAATTAAATAAATAATCATAGCAAAAACATACAACAAGTAATAATATAAATGAATAAACAGATCTTAAAGCGAGTAGTGCTTAGATTGAATATGAATATCAAGCTTAAAACGAAAGAAAATATTTTCCTATCGATTTATAAATGAAACTTTAAACGAAAAGAAGTTAAATAAACAATACAAATAAACAAACAATAGATATTAATGTAAATTAATAAATAAATCTTAAAATAAGTGAAACTTAAATTGAATGTGCAAATCAAGCTTGAAACGAGCAGAAATCACCACAAATAAGAGTTTGGGTATGACCACCTTCTCTCACTGTAAAAGTCTAAAACCTACTGTGTCATTGGCGCTTTACTGAAAACTATATGCGTCTAAAACAGTCTTTAAAAGTTTAAACAACATCAAATTGAATATTTGACGTATAATGATGTTAGTTGTTGAAAGATCCATCAGTTCAAGAATTTATTTCACTGTAATTGTATTTTTATTTTCAATACTGTAAGAACTGAAAAAGTAAATATTTGTAATATATTCCGTTATCAGTTAAGCACCAATGACCCAGTAGGCTTTTTTTTTTTTAGCACCAATGACCCTAACCAGCAGAGACATCAACCCCCAAAGGTCCCCTATCCCCAAACTCGAAGGGTGCCCCCCTCCCCTCCAACTTTTTGGCCCCCTCCCCCATTATTTTTTTTAACATGATATATTTTTTGAACTTTATTTTAAATGTCTTTGAATGAGATGAAACATACTTAAAACAAAATAAAAAAAATCATAGTTACATTCTATTGATTTTTTAAGTTCATTTTGAATTTCTTTCGTTGAAATGCAATAGTTGGAATATTTCAATAGTGTTTTGTCGTGGTTTACCTTGTCACACTTACATTCTCATGATTTTTCATTGTTAATTTTGTATTTCTTTAGTTGAAATGCAAGAGTTGGAATATTTCAGTAGTGTTTTGTCGTGGTTTACCTTGTCACACTTACATTCTCTTGATTTTTCAAAGTTGAAATGCAAGAGTTGGAATATTTCAGTAGTGTTTTGTCGTGGTTTACCTTGTCACACTTAAATTTTGGGTTTCTTTCATTGAAATGAAAGAGTTGGAATATTTCAGTAGTGTTTTGTTATGGATTACCTTCCCACACTTACATTCTCTTGATTATTCAAGGATAATCCTGGATTTATTTCACTGAAATGCAAGATTGTTAATATTTTAGTATTGTTTTTTATGGGTTATATTGTCACAGTTACATTATATTGATTTGTCAAAATTCATTTTTGGATTTACTTCTTTGAAATGCGAGAGTTGAAATATTTCAGTAGTGTTTTGTTATGGTTTATCTTGTCACACTTACATTCTCTTGATTTTTCAAAGTTCATTTTGGATCTCTTTCGTTGAAATGCAAGAGTTGGAATATTTCAGTAGTGTTTTGTCATGGTTTACCTTGTCACACTTACATTCTCTTGATTTTTCAAAGTTCATTTTGGATTTCTTTCATTGAAATGCAAGAGTTGGAATGTTTCAGTAGTGTTTTGTTGTGGTTTACCTTGTCAGACTTAAATTCTCTTGATTTTTCAAAGTTCATTTTGGATTTCTTTCATTGAAATGCAAGAGTTGGAATATTTCAGTAGTGTTTTGTTATAGGCGAATGGAGTTCGTCCGGAATGATGCAGACCTTGTCTGCTGACCACGTGCCTCTGGATATGGGGTCATCCCCTAACTAAACACTCCGATCAGGGTTGCTACAACCTCATGTGGCGGGTGGAGCCCACCCCGGGAATATCAGTATCTAGGTTAAACCTAGCTCTAATCAGATTCCAGGCCTAGGGTCGGTTGGGCTAGCGACCATCCACCTGAAAATCAAGTGCTACGCAAAGTGACTACATAGCCTCGGATTCGGACCTCCTTTTAAGATCTCGACCTACGCGCGTCAACGGACATGCTGACGACGTCAGAAAAACTGACAGACTGAACCTTCTAGACCAAAGGGAGCTTTGAATAGCCACCTGGAATGTTTTGACCCTGAATGCACCTGCATCAAAGAACCTACTTTCTCAAGAACTTCGTAAGAATAAAGTGGCGATTGTAGGTCTCACAGAAACCCGTCTTACTGGAAGTGGAGAAGAGCGAATAGGCGATAATCACTCATTAGTCTGGTCTGGAGGGAGCATGAGAAGAAATGGTATTGGCCTCGCGCTAAACGGCCTTGCAAGAAAGGCCTTACTCTTGCACGAAGCTGTATCAGACAGAATAATGAAGGCCCGCTTTAGGCACAAGCATGGCAAGATGACAATTTTTGTATGCTATGCCCCGACCAACGATTCCGACGACGTAACCAAGGAAGAGTTCTACTCTGCTCTGTCCAGATGTCTGTCAACAGTTTCCCCCACGATGTCACTGTTCTTCTCGGTGACTTCAATGCTACAGTGCGATATGATATGGGTGTTTGGCGTGGCACAATTGGACCTGTATCCCCCGACCCACTGAACGACAACGGCCTTCGCCTACTCGAACTGTGCCGATCCCATGAACTTGTGATCGCAAACACCTACTTTCAATGTAAGACTATCCACCAGTACACGTGGTATAGTAACGACGGTCGCACAAAGAAGATGATTGACTACGTCATAATTTCTAAACGCTGGAGATCATCGCTGAAGAACTGCAGAACTTACAGATCAGCAGAGCTCGGAAATGAAGATCACAGGCTTGTGTGTGCTGATGTCCAGCTTCGCCTCCATGCACAGCGATCGGAAAGAAAACCAGTAGCAGCGGATATTGGGAAACTAAAGGAGCCATATACTCGCCAGAAGTATAGTTTTGAGATATCAAATCGTTTTGAGCTCCTGGGCACACTCAACAACAGCGAAGACGCCTGGAAGTATTTTAAATCACAGACCAGCGAAGCAGCACAGCTGGTGCTTGGCAAGCAGAGTTTTGTAAGAAATCGTGGCTAACTGACGAAACACTGCAGGTCATAGAGCAAAGGCGGAGGGCAAGACTTCTTGGGGACATGGCCACCTATCGAAGGCTCAATGGAGTGCGGAACAGACTTATTCACCGAGACCGAACTCAGTTTGTTGCGAGGAAAGCCGATGAAATCGAACTAGCAGCAAAAAAGAAAGACATGGGTAGCCTGTTCAAGCACCTCCGCAATCTCACAGAAAATAAAACACCAGCATTGGGACTCGTCCTATCCAGGGATGGGACACTTCTCTCTGATGAGGGTTCTTGTCTCGAGCGGTGGAAGGACCACTTCTGCTCACTCCTGAACAACACTAGCCCGTCTATGCCTCCTACTGATAGTCCCAGCCAACCTGGCAGTCCAAGATACGAAACAGATGCTCCTCCAGACGAGCCTTTCATCCCATCAGAAATTGGAAATGCAGTAAAAAGGCTCAAGAACAATAAAGCTGCCGGTATCTGTGGCCTGAGTGCGGAGCTGCTAATATATGCAGGTCCTGTTGTGCTCCTGTTTCTCCACACCTTGTTCTCTACAATCTGGCAAACCGAGATAATTCCCGAAGATTGGCGGAAGGGTGTCATTATCCCTTTATGGAAGAGGAAAGGTTCTAGAAGCAACTGCTTGAACTACTGTGGAATAACCCTACTGTCTGTCCCGGGAAAACTTTTTTCAATGGTCCTGCTAGATCAATGTCGAAAAATCATTTGTAAAGTCCGGCAACCGGAGCAAGCTAGTTTCATGTCGGACCGTTCAACCATCGAACAGATTTTTACGATCCGACAAATCATAGAAAAAGCCACGGAGTTCCGACAAAAATCTTTTTTTTTTACCTTCGTCGACTTCCGTGCTGCGTTCGACTCAGAGGACCGAGAAGCTCTTTGGCAGATTCTAGAATCAACAGGCCTCCCTAAGAAATACTGCAGACTCTTCAAAGCTCTACACCATGGGACGGAGAGCTGTGTTCAAGTGGACGGCCAGCACAGCCCGTTCTTCCAAATCACGACAGGAGTGCGTCAAGGATGTGCAGTTGCCCCAGAGCTCTTCAATGTCATCATAGACTACGTTACGACAAGGACTACTTCACGTCTCAGCTTTGGACTCAAGTTTGGAGATCGTGTCATTACAGATGCTGATTTTACCGATGACTTGGCCATTCTGGCGGACTCTATGGAGCAGTTGCTGGAAGCGCTTCGAATCCTACGAGTAGAGGCTGCAAAAGTAGGACTGCAGATAAACTGGACTAAAACGAAAATTATGGCCATTGACCCATCCTCTCCTGCTGCCAATCCTTCAGTTAGCCTGGATAGCACCACTAGCATTGAAGTTGTCCAAAGGTTCACCTACCTGGGCTCCATAATTTCTTCAGATGGCTCACTTCTTTCTGAACTACAAGCGAGAATAGCCAAAGCGCCTTCTGCCATGGGCAGACTGAACCGTTACCTCTGGCGAAAACCGAACATCAGTCGCACAACGAAGCTGCGGATTTTCAACGCCCTCGTCGGTTCTGTGATGCTCTATGGAGCTGAGACGTGGCAAGCTTCAGCCGCAACCCTCAAGGCAATTGATGTCTTTCAGTCGAAGAGCCTGAGGAGGATCGAAGGTCTACGATGGTTCGACTTTGTCAGCAATGAGAAACTGCTGCAGCTCACCAAGCAGTCTCGGTTTTCGACCCAAGCAGCCGAGCGAACACTACGATGTTTCGGACACCTACTTCGAATGCCTCCACACATACCTGCGAAAACGATCCATGACTTCGACCCTGTCAAAGCCGGTTGGAAGCGACCTCGCGGCCGACCGAAGAAATGATGGTCTGACAGCCTGTCCGAGTTCCTGGCGATGGCAAATATCAGGTTGAGCGATGTGCAAACGCTTGCCATGGACTGAATTGGATGGAGGAGGCAGACGTCACTCTCTACGCCGAGCAGCGCCCGGCAGGAGACATAAGTCAAAGTAAGTCAAGTTTTGTTATAGTTTACATTGTCACAGTTACATTCTATTGATTTTTCAAAGTTCATTTTTGAATTTCTTTCGTTGAAATGCGAGAGTTGGAATATTTCAGTAGTGTTGTTGTGGTTTGCCTTTTGACACTTACATTCTCTTGATTTTTCTAAGTTCATTTTGGATTTCTTTCGTTGAAATGCATGGGTTTGAATATTAAAGTAATGTTTTGTAGTGGTTTACATTTTCAAAATGACACTCTATTGATTTTTCAAAGTTCATTTTTGTATTCCTTTTGTTGAAATGCAAGAGTTAAAATATTTCACTATTGTTTTGTTGTGGGTTAAATTGTCACACTTATATTCTATTGATTTTTCAAAGTTAATTTTCTGATTTCTTTCGTTGAAAAGCATGGATTGGAATATTTCAGTAGTTTTTTGTTATGATTTACCTTGTCACTGTTACATTCTATTGATTTTTCCAATTTCTTTTTGTATTTTTTTCTTTGAAATGCAAGAGTTGGAATATTTCAGTAGTGTTTTCTTGTGGTTTACCTTGTCACACTTACATTCTCTTGATTTTTCAAAGTTCATTTTGGATTTCTTTCGTTGAAATGCAAGAGTTGGAATATTTCATTAGTGTTTTGTTATGGTTTACCTTGTCGCAGTTACATCTCTTGATTTTTCAAAGTTCATTTTGGATTTCTTTCATTGAAATGCAAGAGCTGGAATATTTCAGTAGTGTTTTGTTGTGCTTTACCTTGTCACACTTACATTCTCTTTATTTAGGATAGATTAGGCTAGATTAAGGCTAGTTAGATTAGGCTAGATTAAGTTAGGTTAGATTAGGTTAAGTTAGGTTAGCCTACGTACGCATGCGTACGTAGTCAATTTTATCCGATGTATCTGACATTTGATGTTGATAATGCATTTAAGGAATATTGATAAAGCATTTATTCACTCTAATACTTAGATTGTGTAATTTTTATCCAATGTATCTGAGAAAGGGATTTTGATGCAGAATTTAATAACTCTGATACTTAGATTTTGTCAAGTTTATCCCATGTATCCGAGAAAGGGATGTTGATATGGAATTTAATCACTCTGATACTTAGGTTCTGTCAGTTTTATCCGACATATCCGACAAAGGATGTTTATAATGAATTTATTCACTCTGATACTTAGATTTTGTCAATTTTATCCGATGTATCTGGCAAAGGATGTTGATAAAAAAGTTTATTCACTCTAACACTTAGAATTTGTAAATTTTATCCTATGTATCTGATAAAAAGATGTCTATATATAATTTAGTCACTCAGATACTTAGATTTTGTCAATTTTATCCGACATATCCGATAAAGGATGTTGTTAAACCATTTATTCATTCTGATATTTAGATTTTGACCATTATATTGGATTTATCTGAGAAAGGATGTTGATAAAAAAATTATTCACTCTGAAACTTAGATTTTATCAATTTTATTTGACGTGTCTGACAAAAGACGTTGATAAAAAAAAAATTATTCACTCTAACGCTTTGATTTTGTCAACTTTTTTCTATGCATCCGAGAAATGGATGTTGATATAGAACTTAATCACTCCTATACTTAGATTTTGTGAAATTGCTGTATTGTCTATCTAGGAAGCGACATCAATCGATAATGAATGTTAATAAAGAATTTGTTCCATTTTTTTTATAATTTCCTGAATTAAATTTCTGTATTGGGTATACAAGATGTGTATTCAAGAAAGAGTTTGTTACTTACTTTCCTACTTACAATTTTTTTCATAATTACATATCAAACATCGGATGTTGATAAATAGTTTATTCATTCTGATAGTATTTTCGTGTTTTTTGCAAGCCATTCATACTACACTTTAAACGTATTCAGATATTTCCTTGATAAAAATATTTTGTCTGACATATCCGACAAATGATGTTGATAAAGCATTTATTCAGTCTGATACTTAGATTTTGTCAATTTTATCCGACGTATCTGACAGAGGATGTTGATAAAAAAAATTATTCACGCTAACACTTAGATTTTGTCAATTATATTAGATGTATCTGACAAAAGATGTTGAGAAAAGAAAAATATTCACTCTGACACTTAGATTTTGTCAATTTTATCCGACATGTCAATTTTAACTGACGTATCCGACAAATGATGTGGATAATGCATTTATTCACTCTGGTACTTAGATTTTGTCACTTTTATCCGATATATTCGACAAAAATGCTGATAAAGCATTTAATCACTCTGATACTTAGATTTTTGTCAATTATATTCGATGTATCTGACAATAGAAATTGGTATAAAAAATTTATTTATCTTGACGCTTAGATTTTTTTAATTTTATCCCATGTATTCGAGAAAGGGTTGTTGATATAGAATTTAATCACTCTGATACTTAGATTTTTTCAATTTTATCCGATATATCCGATAAATGATGTTGTTAAAGCATTTATTCATTCTGAAATTTATATTTTGGCAATTTTATTTTATGTATCTGAGAAAGGATGTTGATAAAAAAAATATTTACTCTGACACTTAGATTCTGTCAATTTTATCCGATGTATCTGACAAAAGATGTTGATAAAAAAAATTTATTCACTCTAACACTTAGATTTTTTCCAACTTTTTCCTATCTATCCGAGAAATGAATGTTGATATGGAATTTAATCACTCCTATACTTAGATTTTGTGAAATTGCTGTAATGTCTGTCTAGGAAGCGACATCAATCGATAATGAATGTTCATAAAAAATTTGTTCAATTTTTTTTTTCATAATTTCCTGAATTAAATTTCTGTATTGTGTATCCAAGAGGTGAATTCAAGAAAGAGTTTGTTACTTACTTACTTTTTTACTTACTTACAATTTTCTTTTTTCATAATGACATATCCACCAACGGATGTTGATAAAGAATTTATTCATTCTGATAGTGTTTTCGTGTCTTTTGCAAGCCATTCGTACTATACCTTAAACGCATTCAGATATTTCCTTGATAAAAAATTTTTGTCCGACATATCCGACAAATGATGTTTCAAACTCATGCATTTCAACGAAAGAAATCCAAAATGAGCTTTGAAAAATCAATAGAATGTAACTGTGACAAGGTAAACCACGACAAAACACTACTGAAATATTCAAACTCTTCCATTTCAACGAAAGAAATTCTAAAATGAACTTTGAAAAATCAAGAGAATATAACTGTGACAAGGTAAACCACGACAAAATACTACTTAAATATTCCAAGTCATGCATTTCAACGAAAGAAATCCAAAATGAACTATGAAAAATTAGGATAATGTAACTGTGAAAATGTAAAGCACAATAAAACACTACTTAAGTATTCCAAATATCGCATTTCAACGAAATAAATCCAACATGAACTTTGAAAAATCGAGAAAATGTAAGTGTGACAAGGTAAACCACGACAATACACTACTGAAATATTACAACTCTTGCATTTCAACGAAAAAAATTCCAAAATGAACTTTGAAAAATCAAGAGAATGTAAGTGTGACAAGGTAAACCACAACAAAACACTACTGAAATATTCCAACTCTTGCATTTCAACGAAAGAAATCCCAAAATGAACTTTGAAAAATCAAGAGAATGTAAGTGTGACAAGGTAAAGCACAACAAAACACTACTGAAATATTCTTGCATTTCAACGAAAGAAATCCAAAATGAACTTTAAAAAACCAAGAGAATGTAAATGTGACAAGGTACACCACAACAAAACACTACTGAAATATTCCAACTCTTGCATTTCAACGAAAGAAATTCAAAATGAACTTTGAAAAATCAATAGAATGTAACTGTGACAAGGTAAACCATAACAAAACACTACTGAAATATTCCAACTCTTGCATTTCAACGAAAGAAATCCAAAAATGAACTTTGAAAAATGAAAAGAATGTAACTGTGACAAGGTAAACCATAACAAAACACTAATGAAATATTCCAACTCATGAATTTCAACGAAAGAAATCCAAAAATGAACTTTGAAAAATCAATAGAATGTAAGTGTGACAAGGTAAACCACGACAAAACACTACTGAAATATTCCAACTCTTGCATTTCAACAAAAGAAATTCAAAATGAACTTTGAAAAATCAAGAGAATGTAAGTGCGACAAGATAAGCCACGACAAAACACTACTGAAATATTCCAACTACATGCATTTCAACGAAAGAAATACAAAAATGAAGTTTGAAAAATCAAGAGAATGTAACTGTGACAATGTAAACCATAACAAAACACTACTGAAATATTCCAACTCTTGCATTTCAACGAAATAAATCCAAAATTAAATTAGAAAAAATCAAGAGAATGTAAGTGTGATAAGGTAAACCACTATAAAACACTACTGAAATATTCCAACTCTTGCATTTCAACGAAAGAAATAAGAAATGAACTTTGAAAAATCAAGAGAATGTAAGTGTGATAAGGTAAACCATAACAAAACACTACTGAAATATTCCAACTCTCGCATTTCAACGAAAGAAATTCAAAAATAAGGTAAACCACGACAAAACACTACTGAAATATTCCAGCTATTGCATTTCAACGAAAGAAATTCAAAATGAACTTTGAAAAATCAATAGAATGTAACTATGATTCTCTTGTTTTAATTAAGTATGTTTCATCTCATTCGAAGACATGTAAAAAAAAAGTTGAAAAAATAAATCATGTTAAAAAAAATAATCAAAAAATTAAAAAAATTCCGAAAAAAATTCCAAAAAAATGGGGGGAGGAGGCCAAAAAGTTGGAGGGGGCCAAAGAGTTGGAGGGGAGGGGGGCGCCCTTCGAGTTTGGGGATAGGGGACCTTTGGGGGGTTGATGTCTCTGCTGGTTAGGGTCATTGGTGCTTATGATCCTTTATGGTTCGTACTCACATAAACCTTACTACTTGATTTGCAAGGATTTCTAAGGTTTGTTCTGAATTTCATTATTAAAATTATTTTCTTGCCATCTACATCTCTCTTAGTATCAAATTTTTAATATACTATAACGTTAGACTCTATTTTAAACTGACAACACTGTTCAAACGCCACTTGTGTATTATACAGAACACATCGAAGAAGTAAAGCTATCAATTATTAAAATTCTTTTCTTACCATCTACATCTCTCTTAGTATCAACTTTTTAGTATACTATAACGTTAGACTCTATTTTAAACTGACAACACTGTTCAAACGCCATTGAGGTTACCTTAGCTGCTAATCACTTTAAGCCTTTTTCTCCATCTTCATACGATCCGATTTGCAAATGTTATCTAGCTCTGTTTTTTCCCTAATATTCAAATAAGATCGTTCGTACAGTCCAATTCGCGAATCCCTTATCCCTTTTTGCAAATGTCAATCAAACAATTCTGATTGTAGCATCCATGTAAACGTGGAGTTGAAGCAAACTTGTGTAACAAGCTAGACTTCAGGAACCAGTGAGGAATCCCCGCTCGTACTGCTCGCTTTATGAGTGTTGTCTCAAAAAACAGTCTGGTTGAAAACGTGGAATTGAAGCAAACTTGTGTAACAAGCTAGACTTCAGGAACCAGTGGGGAATCCCCGCTCGTACTGCTCGCTTTTAAACCCTTAGAATAGCATAGGAAGGAACATAAACCCTTAGAATAGCATAGGAAGGAACAAAAACTCCTAGAATAGCATAGGAAGGAACATAAACTCTTAGAATAGCATAGGAAGGAACATAAACTCCTAGAATAGCATAGGAAGGAACATAAACTCCTATAATAGCATAGGAAGGAACATAAACCCTCAGAATAGCATAGGAAGGAACAAAAACCCTTAGAATAGCATAGGAAGGAATATAAACCCTTAGAATAGCATAGGAAGGAACATAAACCCTTAGAATAGCATAAAAAGGAACATAAACCCTTAGAATAGCATAGGAAGGAACATAATCCCTTAGAATAGCTTAAGAAGGAACATAAACCCTTAGAATAGCATAGGAAGGAACATAAACCCTTAGAATAGCATAGGAAGGAACATAAACCCTTAGAATAGCATAGGAGGAAACATAAACCCTAAGAATAGAACTGTAAGAAACATAAACCCTCAGAATAGCATAGGGAAGAACATAACCACATGGAATAGCATAGGAAGGAACATAAACCCTTAGAATAGCATAGGAGAGAACATAAACCCTTAGAATAGCACAGGAAGGAACATAAATCCATAAGTACATGCTCTGGAAAGGTGCCAAGGAATGTAATCTCCCCAAATAGCACAGGAAGGAACATAAACCAAGCAAATTCATAAGTACATGCTCTGGAAAGGTGCCAAGGAACATAACCTAGGCAAAATGGTACTTAGTCCTCTTCTGGTGTCTTCAAGAAATGCAATAATTAGAATCCGAAATCCTATGACATAGTTCTCCAACTTATTTAATTGCTTGTTCGTTTTGTTTTTGATTGAATGGATTGTTGTCCTTTCTTTTATCCCTCAGTTTTTCGCTAGTACCCTTCGATGGCAATTCAGAATTTTTTGGATTTTGTGCAAATCGCCGATATTGGCGAATAGCTCTCCTTTATGGTTGTTAGGTATTTGGTTTTAATTCTTATAATTTTTGGCTTTTATTGAATTTTATTCATCTTTTAAGTTTTTGGTTTTTCTTTGGCTTTTTGGTTCTTTTCACATTGATTTTCCGCGTTTGTTTATTGCTGTGTTTTTCTTCGGCACTTTCTTTGGATACATTACTTCGTTTCGCGCTGAAGAAGAGAGGCGTTTGTCCTCTCGAAATATTCGCTTTGTTGTGTTTTTTCAGTATTTTCCTTTGGCCTTTAAAAACCCCATTTTTGATAATTTTTCTTTCTTTATGGGAGGAACTTTTCATTGAGAAATTTTCTATAGAAGGGGAGCAGGATTTTCTGGCATTATTTTAAATAACGACCAAAAGTGTTATATACAAAAACCATTTTTTTCAACTGAAATTAAGAAGAACCATTCAATTTAAATACAAACAGAAATTATTCTGTATATAACGAGGGTGATCCTATTCTTAATACATCGCTCTTTACCCTAAAGTTTGAATTTTGTGTCCTAATTCTTTACGAAAGACACCTGAAACACAAAAGAACTTTAACGCAAAGAGCGAAAGCATTGAGGAGGGGGGAACCCTCCCTTTTATGCGGAATAATTTCAATTTGTTTCGAATTTTATAGTTTCTCTTTATTTCAACAGATAAGAACTTTTTTATAATTATAATCAGAATCAGTTGGTTTTTGGGTGTTCACAAGGGAACAAAGGCTATTTTCTTTTTTTTGCCCGAAGACAAAGCAATCGAGCATTTGTCATGAAAGAAATTGCTTGAAGTCAAAAGACTTTGTAAAAAGGTGATGTATTTTCTGCGTAGTTTGGTAGACATGCCCTGTTGGTCTCATGGCTGGGAAATTAACTTGGAATTAAGGGCTTTTTTTGAGTGGGTAACATACTTGGGATTAGGCAATTTATTTATTTATTTTTGTTTCTGTCGTCAGATAGGATCCTTGAAGGGTACGCACAAATGTTCAAACCGCCAAAGTTTTTTATTTATTTTAAAAAGAATCTAATATTAATAAATTATAACTCAATTTTAAATGTTATGCCAAATACTAAGATCAAGAAATTAAAAGGCTATATTCCAATTCTGGATCACAATATTTCCCGTGCCAGCACAAATTTAGCCATATTAGCAAGAGCGTCAATCGCTTAAATAATGAATCATTTTAATAAATTAACAATTTAATAAATACAATTGAAAATTATCCTATGGACAAAACTGAACTGCAAATGTAGGATTACAAGCTACTGCAAGTGAATTGGTGGTAGTAAAAGTTGATGTTTCTGATACTGTAGAAACAGTTGCTTCAGTTTCGATGAACCTCAAAGTAATGGGCAAAAACGGCCAAAGTCTGATATCACCCCAAAGTCTCCAAAGTTTCAGTTTCCAGTCTAGATCCAGTTCTTGAGAACCTTCAAGTTCACGGTAAATCGGATAATCAGAACTGATAATCAGGCTTACCTCTCTAGAAAATAACGCACTTTAAGCGACTAAAAAATATACAATTTGAAAAATATACAAGTTGATAAACAAGCTAAATTCTTTGCAATGGAACAAAATAAGCTAAACAAAATTTACCAAAAAGGACACCAAAAACTAACAAACAGTAAAACAACCACATAAAAACAAAAATTGAAAAGACACATCAACATTACTCTCAAAATACTCCACTATTGGGAAATTCAGGAAAGGACGAATGCCAGAAAACACATTGGTCTTTCTTGTAATTAATTTAAAAAAGTTTTTCCACAAAATACGTTTTTCAAAGAAAAGTAAAGAACTCTATTAAACAAAAAATGATGAAAAATAAAATCAAATAATCTACCAAGCGTGAAACTACCACAAACCAGCATTGATGAATAAATTAAACACAAAACGACCAGAAAAGACAATAATTAACCGAGTCAAACTCAAAACGCGCAGAAATTAACATAAGTTGGGTGCAAAACCCCTATGCCTTCCAAAGGCCAGAACAAAATTTGCACTTTACTGAAAAATATAAATGTTTTTACTTTTATAACTTTAATAAATCAAATAATATTAAAATTTTGATTACTAAATATAAGTATATTTATATTAAACTGACAATACACATTCATTTGTATTTTACAGTAAAGTGCAAATTTTGTTCTGGCCTTGGGAAGGCATAGGGGTTTTGGGACCAAATTATATTAATTTCTCCTCGTTTTGAGTTTTACTCGGTTAATTATTGTAATTTCTGTTCGTTTTGGGTTTCATTTATTTATCGATGCCGATTTGTGGTTGTTTCACGCTTGGTAGATTATTTCATTTTATTTTTGCTCATTTTTTGTTTAATGGAGTTCTTTACTTTTCTTTGAAACACTTATTTTGAGGAAAAAGTTTTTAAAGTCAATTTCTGTTCGTTTTGTATTGAATCTTTTCAGGGAAAAAGAAAATAATACTTTAAATCTTTTCGTTTTTTAAGACTTTATAGTTTGGCCTGCTATTTGTATGCTGGAGAAAAATTTTCAGCAATTTTTAACACCATGCACCCTTTTAAAAATCTGGACACAAATAGTACCGTTTAATTTAGTTTCATACCTCTCTAGTTGACCTGAAGTAGAAAACTTGACACCATTCGCAAAAAAAAATCTGTTTACTTTCTTTGATAGCTTGTATACACTTACGTTATTTTGATTTGGTTAAATTTTAAGAGAATAAATGGGAGGGTGGGAGTGGAAGGGGGATTAATTGCCCTCAAATAACTTTCGACTATTAAAAAGGGCATCATCCCTCTCTATTTTCAATCAAATGAGCCCTTTTCGAAGTTCCCAACAACAAAAAATAATACATTATACCCACTTCGATACTTACTATAAAAATCTCAAGCCTTCCAATCACTTTCGACTATTAAAAAGGGCACTAGGCTTTTCGATTTCCAATCGAATGAGCCCTTTTGGAAACGACAACGCTTACTATATACACCTTATATGCCCACAAGGCATAAATTACAACCCTTACCCGAAGGTCTTTTAGGGTGGTTGTCATCCTCTAAGACCGCATTTCCAGAACTTTCAACTACGTTAAACAACATCGCTATCTCAAAACTTTGATTGGGTGTGTTTGGGGAAATGGTGGGCGTGAGAGGGGTGTTTGTCGCCTTCCAATCACTTTCGACTATTAAAAAGGGCAAAAGCAGTAGAGAGGGAGGTGCTACTCCGAACCCTCACCCCTGCTGCCACCTATAACTTTTTTTACATAATTGTTGGATGGTTATGTGTGTTGGTCGAGTTATTTGATGTTTTTCATGGATGTTTAATGGTTTTTGTCAGTGAGAATTTGAAAAACAGGAACTTTGTCACATTTATGGATGTCAACAGCAATTCATGTCTTTTATATGGTTTTCTCAGTGAGAATGAAAAAACAGGAATTTTCTCACTTGGAAAAACAGGAATTTTCTCACATGGAAAACCATAAACCGCGTGGTCCTGTCACGAGTAGCACCTGTGAACTTGATTTACATAATCGCTAGGGGAAATTATTGATTCACGAAGGGGAGAATAAAGAAACATTAAGGCTTCTTTAATCTTAGGTCTGAGGGATAAGCGTTCTTTAGGACAGAGAGAAAAATTAATATTTTATTTTCAAATAGGGCTTCATTGATCTTTAGTGTCAGGAATTATAGTTGACATCACATGTTATATTGGAATTATGCGGGAGTCTAAAGAGATAGAAATTCTATTTTTAAATACGGCTTCACGGAGCTTTAAGTCGGAGAGGTAAATTGATATTATAACGAAACCCTAATAGTTTAGCTAGGAAAATTTATGAGATGTAGAGATTAACGTTGGAAAGGATTTCCTAGAAATTTGAAATGCGTTAGCGCAGAGATGCAAAACAAAAGGAACACGCTGAAATTACGTTTAGGGATTATTTGGGCGAAACCGTTTTATCCATTTTATGGGATTATTTCGGCGAAACAGTTAGAGACATTTTGAAAGAAGATTTTAGGAAAAGTTTTAGAAGAGAATTTGAGGGTGAAACTCTGTGGTCGTTATAATACACAAGTTCCATTTGAACAGTGTTGTGAGGTCCTCTACCCCAACCCCAATGGGTTCCGATCCCCCACCACAACCCCGAAGGAAGCCCCCGGTACTCAAAGGTCTCCCAAGCTCCCATAGCGCCCCAGCCTGCCAAACGCCCTCCTCAGACCCTCAAAAGGCCTTCCTCTGGTCCTCAAAGGGCCCCCCGGACCCCCAAAGGTCCCCCGGACCCCAAAGGCCCCCCCCCGGTCCTCAAAGGTCCCCCGGGCTCCCAAAGAGCCACCGGCGCCCCCAAAGACCCACCCAGACCCCCAAAGGCCCTCCACCGGCCCCCAAAGGCCCATCGAGCTCCCACAGGACCAACGGGGTCCCAAAGGTCCTACACCGGTCCCCAAATGTCCCCCAGGCCCTCAACTGGCCCCCCGGACCCCCAAAGGCCCTCCTCCGGCCCCCAAAGGGCCAACCGGCTCCCAAAGGACCAATCGATCCTCAAGTGTCCCCCAGACTCCCAAAGGCTCCCCTGTGCCCCAAAGGCCCTCCCCCGGTCCCTAAAGGTCCCCCGGGCCAGAGAAGCGCCGCCGGGATGCGCCGCGGGTCAGGAAAGCGCTGCAGGATGTGCCGCAGGGATGCGCCACGGTCAGGAAAGCGCCGCGGGGGATGCGCCGCAGGGAGGCACCGCAGGAAAGCGCCGCAGGGATGCGCCGCAAAAAAAGTAAACTAAAAAGTAAAAATTTCGAAATATTATCCCCCAAACTCCCGCCTCAGACCCCCAAAGGCCCGCCCCTGGGCCTCAATGGTCCCCCGAGCTCCCAAAGGGGCTAACGGCCCCCCAAGGGTCCCCAAAACACCCTCCCTGGGCCCCCCCAAGAGTCTCCTCTCCATTTTTTTTAATAATTTTTTATGACTTTATTATATCTTTTATGTACAAGTTCCATTCATAATGTCATTCCTAAGCCCATTTTCCAACCTCAAAGAGTCCCCTCCCCAATTCGTTCATACGTTCTTGAATTTTTTAACATGGTTTTTTTTTAACTTTTTTGCGTATCCTAAAATTACATGAAATATGCTTACGTCTCTACCAATCCTACTCTTTGTTTTTTCATTGACACGATGTGGCTTTCCCACAGGTACTCTATGGCAGGTTATTGACACTACCTAGTTTATTGCATGCATTAAATCAGCATTTTTTACGCAGTGGAAGGATAAACACACAATTCATATCTGTAAAAAAGTGAGGATGAATTCTTCAATGAACGTATGTGCACATGATAAAATCATTGTCGTATTGAATGTTGACAAGGAGAAATACCTGAACTATGAAACGAGTGCAAGCGGTAACACTATTGGAAATGTATGCATGCGTTGTCATGACAGCGAGAAGTTAGATTTATTTGGAGTCCCCAAGAATTTCAATCGTGTAAACGATGGATATTCAAGAGTATCATTACCAGAGAAATTAGTGCTCAAAGAGAATGCAAACTTAAAAATAATTGTCGATAATCGGGGACAACTCCTTGCTATGGTTTCTGGTAACACATTACATGTTGATAAATCCTATCATCATTTTTCTGGTATTAGCATTTTAAAGAGAACAAGAAGGAGAAGACAGGCTTACTCCTGCAATAATGTCATTAATCATATCTTGTCAATATGCCAAAACTGCCATCTATGTAAAAATAATGTGACAGTAGACAGTGAAATCACAGGCAGAATAAAAAGGACATTAGCAGATAATATCATCAATGAATATAAAGATGAATTGACGGAAAGTGAAGCGCAAGTGTACTAATAATGTTTAATAATGTATTTAACGTATTTTTATATTAATATTCTACATCTCATTATTTCATTAAAAATATTTTATGCATTATTTTGTTAAGTGTTCATTATTTTATGGTATGCTAGAAAGTCAAAAGTTCAGAATATCTATTAAAAATATAATAGATTAAAGAAAAATAATTTTTATAGATAAATATACTACTAGCAGTCTCAATGTTTCTTAGAAGACAGAAAAGTTCAAGATCTCTTCTTAATATTACCAAAGAAAACATTTCAATTCTAATTTCACAAGAGAAAATAAAATTATTCCACTTCAGTCTTAATCTCACTGAGACATAGAAAATTTAAAATTAACCTCTAAATTTTTCTCTAGAATATAGGAAAAGTTATGCTATGATTACGATTATTTTCCATGGAGATAAAAAGTTTCACTTTAATTATAAATTTTCTTAAATTCAATTCCGACCTTTCTTAAAGAGTCAAATTTAAAGTTATGTTCTAAATATTGCCCCGGAAGACGAAAAGTTCAATTTCGATTCTGAAATTATGTCAATGAAAATGAAATAAGCTATAGATCATTTATATTTTCCCAAAATAATAAAAAAATTTTCTCCTTCAGTTCATATTTTTCTCAAACAGATGAAAAATTTAAAATACTGTTTCAAATTTTTCATTAAAGATTGAAAAGTTCAAGTTTTCTTCTGAATTTTATCAATAAAAATGAATTAAGTTACTGATCAATTCTAATTTCACAAGATAAAATAAAAAGCGTCCACGTCAGTATTCACTTCACCAAGACATACACAATTGTAAGTTCATTTCTAAATTTTTCCGTAGAAGATAGGAAAAGTTATCCTATGATTGTGTTTATTTTCCATGAAGATAAAAAGTTTCACTTTAATTCCAAATTTTCTTAAATTCAATTCCAACCTTTCTCAAAGAGTCAAATTTAAAGTTCTGTTCTAAATATTTCCCCGGGAGAAGAAAACTTCAACTTCGATTCTGAATTTTCTCAATGAAAATGAAATAAGATATTGATCATTTCTATTTTCACAAAATAAATATAAAAATTTTCCACTTCAGTTCACATTTTTCTCAAGCAGATAAAACAATTTAAAATAATGTTTCAAATTTTTCATAGAAGATAGAAAAGTTCAAGTTCTCTTCTGAATTTTACTAAAGAACACAATTCAATTCTAATTTCACCAGAGCAATAAAAAGCTTCCACATCAGTTTTAAGTTCACCAAGACATAAAAAATTTTAAGTACAATTCTAAATTTTTCCGTAAAAGATAGGAAAAGCTATCCGATGATTGTGATTATTTTCCATGAAGATAAAAATTTTAACTTTATTTCTAAATTATCTTCAATTCAGTTCCGTTCTTTCTCAAAAAGTCAAATTTAAAGTTATGTTCTAAATATTTTCCCGGGAGAAGAAAAGTTCAACATCAATTCTGAATTTTCTCAATGAAAATAAAATAAGTTATTGATCATTTCTATTTTCCCAAAATAAATATAAAAATTTCCCACTTCAGTTCAGATTTTTCTCAAACAGATGACAAAATTTAAAATACTCTTCCAAATTTTTCATAGAAGTTAAAAATGTACAAGTTCTCTTCTGAATTTTACCAAAGAACACATTTAAATTCTAATTTCACCAGAGAAAATAAAAATCTTCCACTTCAGTTCTTTATTTCACAAAGACATAAAGAAATTTAAAGTTCAATTTTAAATTTTTCGGTGGAAGATATGAAAAGTTATACTATGATTGTGATTATTTTCCAGTGAAGATAAAAAGTTTCACTTTAATTCTAATTTTCTTAAATCCTGAAATGACACGAAATATGCTTACGGCTCTGCCAGTGGTACTCTGTGCTTGTTCATGGACACGACGGGGATTTCTAGTTGGTACTCTATGGCAGGTTATCGACACTGCCTAGTTTATTGCATGCATTAAATCAGTATTTTTTTACGCAGTGGAAGAATAAACACACAATTCATATCTGTAAAAAAGTGAGGATGAATTATTCGACGAACGTCTGTGCACATGATAAAATCATTGTCGTATTGAATGCTGACAAGGAGAAATACCTGAACTATGAAACGAGTGCAAGCGGTAACACTATTGGAAATGTATGCATGCGTTGTCATGACAGCGAGAAGTTAGATTTCTTTTGAATATAGAAATAATTAAAAATTTCTCAATGTGGATATTCGATAGTGAGAGAACCATAGATTATATTGCTAAATGAGAATTACAACTTAAAAATAATTGTCGATGATCGGGGACAACTTCTTGCTTACAGTTATGATAGCACGATATCTATTAATAGATCCTATTCCCATCGTTCTGGTATTACTATTCAAATGAAAGCAAAGAAGAA
Source organism: Artemia sp. Qi Xiang Cuo (assembly GCF_049724085.1). NCBI lineage: Eukaryota > Metazoa > Arthropoda > Branchiopoda > Anostraca > Artemiidae > Artemia > Artemia sp. Qi Xiang Cuo. The sequence goes on along the minus strand of NC_142795.1, from coordinate 92,275,054 downwards.
AAGAAAGGCCTACTGCTGCACTAGTGAAATAAATCATATCATGTCTACCTGCCAGAACTGTCATCTATGTAAAAATAATGTGAGAATAGACAGTGAAATCACAGGCAGAATAAAAAGGACATTAGCAGACAATATCATCAATGAATATAAAGATGAATTGACGGAAAGTGAAGCGCAAGTGTACTAATAATGTGTAATAATGTATTTAACGTATTTATATATTAATATTCTACATCTCATTATTTCAGTAAAGATATTTTATGCATTATTTTGTTAAGTGTTCATTATTTTAGTCTATGCTATAACGTCAAACACTCAGAATATCTATTAAAAAGGTCAGAGATGAAAGAAAAAAAATTTTTAGAAATAAATATACTACTAGCAGACTCAATGTTTTATAGAAGATAGCAAAGTTTAAGATCTCTTCTGAATTTTACCAAAGAACACGATTCAATTCTAATTCCCCCAGAGATAACAAAAATTTTCCAATTAAGTTTAATATTTCCCAAAGACATAACGAAATTTAAAGTTCAATTCTTTATTTTGTCTACAGAAGATAGGAAAAGTTATGCTATGATTGTGATTATTTTCCATGGAGATAAACAGTTTCACTTTAATTCTAACTTATCTTAAATTCAATTCCGACCTTTCTCAACGAGTCAAATTTAAAGTTCTCTTACAAAATTTTACCCTCAAGATTTTAAAAGAAAATCTGAAATTATCTTAAGCCTTATACGTTTTTATTATTTAGAATTGTACATCGCCGAGAAAATTGGACATTCAAATTCAAAATGCCAGACTTTCAGGAACACACTTTCAAGTTCAACATGTTGGAGAACCCTAAATAGTCATCCATAAAAAGGTAAGTTAACCCTAAAAGGTTAAAGAATTTGTCTGAAATTACACTTTCAGATCCAGTATGTCAGGGAACACACTTTCAGGTTCAGCATGTAGGAGAACCCTAAATGCTCATCCCTAAAAAGGTAAGTTAACCCTAAATGGTTAAAGAATTTCTCTATTTATGTAGAGTTTCAACTATTTATGGCTAAGTTTGTAAAAGACAAACTATTTTCTTGCGAAAACACACAAAATCAGAAAAATGTTCAATGTTCCTTTAGTACCTACGCAATTAGGCTTAAATGAAGATATTTATGCAGTGTTTCAACTAGCTATGGCTAAGTTTGCTAAAGACTAACTATTTTCTTGTGAAAACATACAAAATCAGAAAAAATGTTCAATGTTCCTTTAGTACATAAGCAATGATGCAGAAATTAAGATATTTATGCAGAGTTTCAACTAGCTATTGCTAATTTTGCTAAAGACAAGCTATTTTCTAGAAAAAACACACCAAATCAGAAAAAAAATTTTCCATTTTCCTTTAGTACCTACGCAATTAGGCTGAAATGAAGATATTTATGCAGAGTTTCAACTAGCTATGGCTAAGTTTGATAAAGACAAGCTATTTTCTTGTTGATAAAGACAAGCTATTTTCTTGTGAAAACACACAAAATCAGAAAAAATGTTCAATGAAAATAGTATAAAATAAATAATTTAAAGGTACTGCTTGTGTGTTTAGCATGTTTTCTTCAGAAAAGGACAATCACTAAATATTTGGCTTTAGAAAACAGTCTTGTATTTGTATAGGGTAGGCTTACAGTTTACTTAAAAAATGATTTATAGGAGCCACGCAGGCTGGACTGGGGCCCCAACCCCCTGAAAACGTAAATTTCTCGGCATTTCTTTATTAAATTATAGGTTTTTTATTATCCCCCTTTCTTTTTTTAATTAAGTCATTTCCAGTTCATTTTTATTGACTCACTGATCTTTTTGTTCTATCTTCCTTTTATTTCTTTGTCACACAATTTTTTTTTTAATTTGTGAACTATTTTTCAACCCCTTCCGAATGTTCAGTTACTTCCCACTTTCATCAGTATAGCACAACGGTAAGAGCACATCCCGAGGCTGTGTTAACTTAGGTTGTAATCTTGGAAAATTAAAAAATTGAAAATATTAAATATAAGTGAAATTTTGGCCCAAAAAATTGATTCGTTTTTGCATAATTTGATCTTTTTTATTTGTTTTCCTCAACTCATCGCCTTTTTTGGTTTATGCATTTAAAACCTACATAAATTTGGTGTTTATGTTATGTAAAATCCAATGCTTTTTGTGCCCCTCATGTTCGTTTATATTCATGTATTCTTGAGAAAAAAAATAATTATCTACTTTTTGGTTCATTTTGAAAATGAGTATTAATTTTGTTTCTATTGTTGGACCTCCTCCCCTAAAAATTCTTTGTAAGTGCCTGGACTTGTGAGACCCATCCAAACAGCTTTAGGGTAACATTCTTAGGGATGAATTGTGCTAACTCTTCTTTTATTTCATACTTTCTTTTAGTTGGGAGTTACGATTCAAATTACAAACGGAAAAATGCATATAATACAAAATAACTGTTGTTTCGTATAAGAACTGAAGAAATTGATCGAAATATTTTCTGTTCCATAAAATAAAAACGAAACAAAAACTTTGTCACTCGAAAGTGCTCAAATCTTCATGTTGGAGCGATACAAATTTGAAACTTGAGGAGGTGAGATTGAGACCGAGCCAATCTAAAATATTAGAAGGGAAGGGAGCGATTAAAATGATTTTTTGGGTCTTTTTAAGAAGCTGGGATTTATTAAGATCGTTTTTATTGAAATTTAACAATAAATAAAAAAAAATCTAGTTGGTTTTCTTATTTTCTTCAAAGCTCTAAAATGTCCTGTGTTTATTGATTTGCCTTTTAATTTGTACGTATTACTCATCAACTTTTGGTTTAAAACACCAATAATGGCAATTAAAAACAACAACAACAAGATAAGCAAAATAGTAGTCGGGGGTTTTATACACGCATCGGGAGGGGGGGGGTCCTTCTGTTGTGCAAGTGAACTGGAAGCAGCACTTTCAGATGAATATATAATAATTTGCTGAAGGTAAAGAAGCATGAATTGTTATTATTGTTTACTTTTTAGGCACCTTTTAAAAGTTGGAGGAAGGATTTTTAGTAAAATTCTACAAAAATATATTTTTCAAATTATACAAGTAAAAAATATTCTATCCCCCCTTTAAGTACCGCTTTTGATTGCAAAATTAAGGCACCCTGCCTTGAAAAGAGGCTTTTCAATCAAAAATTACGAAAAAGTTACGTTTTTAAGAGTTGGACATTACGAAATTTTTTGGTCAGGTGGCAACCCTGCTGATATGCTCTAAAGGCGCAGAAAAGGGCAGGAAAAGGGATTCCTGACAAAAATGTCTCATTTATTACTATATATTATCTAATTGCTCTAAAGGTGCAGAAAAGGGCAGGAAAAGGGATTCCTGACAAATACGTCTCGTTTATTATATACATTATTCAGTCTGATGTCCTCTAAAGGTGCAGAAAAGGGAAGGAAAAGGGATTCCTGACAAAACATCTCAATTATTATTATAGATTATTCAGTCTAATGCGTTCTTAAGGTGCAGAAAAGGGCAGGAAAAGGGATTCCTGACAAAAACATCTCATTTATTACTATATACTATTCAGTCTGATGTCCTCTAAAGGTGCAGAAAAGGGCAGGAAAAAGGGTTCCTGATGAAACATTTAATTTATTATTATACATTATTCAGTCTAAAGCGTTCTAAAGGTGCAGAAAAGGGCAGGAAACGGGATTCCTGACAAATACGTCTCGTTTATTATATACATTATTCAGTCTGATGTCCTCTAAAGGTGCAGAAAAGGGAAGGAAAAGGGGTTCCTGACAAAACATCTCAATTATTATTATAGATTATTCAGTCTAATGCATTCTTAAGGTGCAGAAAAGGGCAGGAAAAGGGATTCCTGACAAACACATCTCATTTATTACTATATACTATTCAGTCTAGTTGCTCTGAAGGTGCAGAAAAGGGCAGGAAAAGGGGTTCCTGACAAAACATTTAATTTATTATTATACATTATTCAGTCTAAAGCATTCTAAAGGTGCAAAAAAGGGCAGAAAAAGGGATTCCTGACAAATACGTCTCGTTTATTATATTTATTATTCAGGCTGATGTCCTCTAAAGGTGCAGAAAAGGGAAGGAAAAGGGGTTCCTGACAAAACATCTCAATTATTATTATAGATTATTCAGTCTAAAGCGTTCTAAAGGTGCAGAAAAGGGAAGGAAAAGGGGTTCCTGATGAAACATTTAATTTATTATTATACATTATTCAGTCTAAAGCGTTCTAAAGGTGCAGAAAAGGGCAGGAAAAAGGGTTCCTGATGAAATATTTAATTTATTATTATATATTATTCAGTCTAAAGCGTTCTAAAGGTGCAGAAAAGGGAAGGAAAAGGGGTTCCTGATGAAACATTTAATTTATTATTATACATTATTCAGTCTAAAGCGTTCTAAAGGTGCAGAAAAGGGAAGGAAAAGGGGTTCCTGATGAAACATTTAATTTATTATTATACATTATTCAGTCTGATGTCCTCTAAAGGTGCAGAAAAGGGCAGGAAAAAGGGTTCCTAGTAGAGATGCCCTAATATCTCCTGTTGCCCACCCCTGCTGCCACCTACAACTTTTTTGCACCCCAAATATGGGCATAGAGTCCCTAGAGAGAACATGTGGTTAATGGGGTCAATGACCTCTTTCTCCAGGTGTGTTTTGGCCAAGTGCCGGCTAGGGAAGAATGTTATGATCTAGGAAAGAGTATTTGTTGTTGTTGTTTTTGGCCAAGTGCCTGCTAGGGAAGAATGTTATGATCTAGGAAAGAGTTTATTGTTTTTGCCACGCCAGGGGAGAATGTTATGATCCAGAAATAGTATTTGTTGTTGTTTCCGAGGCAAATGTTATGAGTTTCCAGGAAACCGTTAGATCACGTGTTTCCTTCTCAGCCAATCAGAGGGCTTGTTTACATAACAATTTGACCTTGAGATTTTGTATATAACGGATTAAATTATCAGAAAGTATTTTGACACAGTTGATAAAACAATGGATAAATTTGATTAATTAGAAGCCTTGGCAACCTCAATTTACCATGTAAGTGCATTTTTTATTTTCAAAATAAAATTTTTTTACTTGGTCACCCTCCAGTATATTTAGGTAAGTACCCCCCCCCCTCAAACCTAACCACCTTGCAATCTTTATACTCAATGGAAAACTTAAAATATATTCTTTTACCCTCAAAACCTAACCCCACCCCATTGTTTTAAAATCAAATTCTCGCAAATAGAATTAATTATCTTTTAGTTAAATTCCTGTTTTTTTATTTTCCTTGGTCACCCTCCAGTATATTCACGTAAATCCCCCTCCCCCCCAAACAATACAAACATCACTGTACAATCTTTCTACTCGATGGAAAGCGTAAATATATTCTTTTTACCCTCAAAACCTACCCCCCCCATTTTTTTTTACAATCAAATTCTCGCAAATAGAATTAATTATCCTTTCGTTAAATTCCTGTTTTTTATTTTCAAATAAAATTATTTTCCTTGGTCACCCTCCAGTATATTCAGGTAAATCCCCCCCCATACAATAAAAACATCACTTTACAATCTTTATACTCGATAGAAAACAAAGGTGTTATTTTACCCTCAAAACCTAACCCCCCCCCATCCATCATTTTGTTTAAAACAACAGTATAGCAAAAAGAACTAATTATCATTTTGAAAAATGTAGCTTTTACTTAGTGTAATCTTTTCTCTAACAGAGACTTCAGTCAGGGTTATTATTAATCGTTCTGTTTTGACATAATGCTCCAGCGCGAAGCCTATAATTCGAAGTCACTACTTTTCCGGTCTTTATACATTAGCTGGTTTTAGGCAATCGAGGTTCTCAGTGCGTTTACGTAATTCAGTGTTTGTCTGAAAATAGCGGTCAGCTAATTTTATCTACAAATTAGCGATAGACCTAGGGTGCGTTAATTTTCATAAATTTAGGGGAGGGGGCGTGAATCCGTTATTTTGGATGGGGAGGCGGTTAGCGCTTTTAATAGTGGCAAAATAGAAATGAAAAGATAATTGTTTCTTACTTCAGTGTCTAACCATTTCTCTTTGAAATTTAGCGATTTTAGCTATAACAATTTTCTTAAATTTAGGGGGGGGGGAGGGCGTGAATCCGTGATTTTTGTTGGGGAGGGGGTTAACGCTTTTAATGGTGACAAAATAGAAAATGAAAGATTGTTTTTATCATAATTGTTTTCGACTTCAGTGTCTAACCATTTCTCTTTGACATTTTAGCGATTTTAACTATAACAATTTTCCTAAATTTAGGGGAGGGGGGCTTGAATCCATCAGTTTTGATGGGGCGGGGGTTAGCGCCTTTATTAGTGACAAAATAGAAATGAAAGATTGTTTTTATCATAATTGTTTTCTACTTCGTTGTGAGAACCATTTCTCATTGACATTTTAGAGATTTTAACTATAGAATTTGGATAAAAGGTAGTAAGATATATTCGTTATTGATCTTGCATGCGCTTGAATAAAAAACTGAACGTTCGTATAATAATGCTTTGAGTTTTTCTGAGAAAAGTTGAATTTATTATAATCAAACTATGATTTTCAGAGTTTAGGTTGCTTTCGACAAAGATTTCTCTTTACATACGGCAAATATCCACATGGTGATTGATCCATGGCCCTTCTAAATGTGATAGAAGCTACTACACCCTGCTTCAATCTCTTTTTACGTATTCAAACTGAATGTTCGTGTAACAATGCTTTGAGTTATTCCTCAGAAAATTGACCCCTCCAAATATTTACTCAGAGGAGCGGGTGCTGAAATGTAAAACGTTACTTATTTACCAATCATTTTCACAGTTTTCAAGTTGGGATCTTCGAGGACACTCCCTCCTTCTCAGTTTATTCTACGAAAGCGAGCAGTATTTGTTAGAGTTTCAGAAACATTACATATTTATTTAATTTAAGCACTTTTTTTCAGATATAATAATGTTTGGTGTGATTGACACAGAATATATTGGTGTGAAATATTCTTCATCTGGCATTATTTTCGAAGCAGATTTCTTACTCCTAGACAATCAACGACGTGAAATTCATTGCTATAAATGGAACATCAGATACAATATGTATAAGTACGAGAAAAACAGATGGAGTCCAAAACTAAATTTTATAAATCGAAATGGCCTTTACGCTAAAACCATACGACCACATAATGAAAATGGCTATGAAATAAAACATGTACAAGAGGAAATTCAGGAAATATGCATTTTTTTCGTTGTGCAAGCTGTTTATGTTAAGGAAAAAGTGCCAAATGATAAACTCTTACTAGAAAAATGTGATAAAAACATAGCATTATTCAATTTAGAAGACTTCAAATGTGAGAAATACCTGCATTCAGTACATGACCCAGAAGATGAAGTTATATATTTCGCTCAATGGATACCGGAAAAGATACCTGACATAGAAAAATGCATCAGATATTCAAAGTCCTAAACTTGCTCTTCCTCATATCAAATTGATTAAGATTCTTTTTTTTTAAATATGTCATTATTTTTTTTTTCAAATGTTTTTAAATATTTTTAAGCAATAAATATATTAAGCCTTAACAGTTTTATTCTTTAGAATAGTCTATCTCAATTAAAATTATACTTTCAGATTCAACATTTCAGGGAACACACTTTCAAGTTCAGCATGTTGGAGAACCCTAAATAGTCACCCCTAAAAAGGTAAGTTAACCCTAAAAGGTTAAAGAATTTCCCTGAAATTACGCTTTCAGATCCAACAGGTAAGGGTACAATCTTTCAGGTTCAGCATGTAGGAGAACCCTAAATGCTCATCCTTAAAAAGGTAAGTTAACCCTAAAAGGTTAAAGAATTTCCATGAAATTACACTTTCAGATCCAACATGTAGGAGAACCCTAAATGCTCATCCCATAAAAAGGTAAGTTAACCCTAAACTCTTAAAGAATTTCTCTGAAATCACAAATTCAGATTCAGCATGTAGGAGAACCCTAAATGCTCATCCATAAAAAAGGTAAGTTAACCCTAAAAGCTTAAAGAATTTCACTGAAATCAGACTTTCAGGTTAGGTTAGGTAGGATCCCGACCCACACTAACCTAACCCTGAAGTAGCCCCTCGCCCGCAGGCCCCCCCGGCCCCTAAAGACCCTCCGGACCCCGCAAAACTTTTCAAAAGACATTTCAGGGCAAGTTCCTTCTTAATGTCCTTCCTAAACCCATTTTACAAGTTGAAGTACCCTTACTTTTCACCCACAACTTTACTTTACAGCTTTTGAATGCTCCAACACCAAGCAATACTTTTCAAATGGCATTTCAGAACAAGTTATTTTCTTAATGTCCTTCCTAAACCCATTTTACAAGTTGAAGTACCCATACTTTTCACCCACAACTTTACTTTACAGCTTTTGAATGCTCCAACACCAAGCAATACTTTTCAAATGGCATTTCAGAACAAGTTATTTTCTTAATGTCATTCCTAAACCCATTTTACAAGTTGAAGTTCCCATCCTTTTCACCCACAACTTTACTTTACAGCTTTTTGAATGCTCCAACTCCACGAAATACTTTTTCAAAGGGCATTTTACAACCAGTTCCTTTTCTTAATGTCCCTCCTAAGCCCATTTTACAAATTGAAGTACCCATCCTTTTCACCAACAACATTACTTCACAGCTCTTGAAGGCCACAACACCAAGCAATACTTTTCAAATGGCATTTCAAAACAAGTTCTTTTCTTAATGTCCCTCCTAAACCCATTTTACAAGTTGAAGTACCCATCCTTTTCAACCCACAACATTACTTTACAGCTTTTGAATGCCCCAACACATAGCAATACTTTTCAAATGGCATTTCAGAGCAAGTTATTTTCTTAATGTCCCTCCTAAACCCATTTTCCAACTTGAAGTACCCACCCTTTCACCCTCAACTTTACTATACTGCCTTTTTGAATGCTCCAACACCAAGCAATACTTTTCAAATGGCATTTCAGAACAAGTTATTTTCTTAATGTCTTTCCTAAACCCATTTTACATGTTGAAGTTACTATCCTTTTCACCCACAGTTTTACTTTACAGCTTTTTGGATACCTCAATACCAAGAAATACCGTTCAAAAGGCATTTCAGAGCAAGTTTCTTTCTAAATGACCCTTCTAAACCCATTTTACAAGTTGAAGCATTAATCCTTTTCACCCACAACTTTACTTTACAGCTTTTGAATGCTCCAACACCAAGAAATACTTTTCAAAAGACATTTCAGAGCAAGTTCCTTTCTTAATGTCCCTTCTAAACCCATTTTCCAACTTGAAGCACCCATCCGTTTCACCCACAATTCTAATGTAAAGCTTTTTGGATATCTCAATAACGAGAAATACCCTTTAAAAAGACATTCCAGAGCAATCTCCTTTCTTAATGTCCATTCTAAACCAATTTTCTAAATTGAAGTACCCATTCTTTTCACCCACATCTATACTTTACAGATTTTTGTATACCTCATCACCAAGAAATACTTTTCAAAAGACATTTCAGAGCAAGCTCCTTTCATAATGTCCCTCCTAAACCCATTTTACAAATTGAACTATCCCATCCTTTTCAACCCACAACTTTACTTTATAGCTTTTTGGATACCTCAACACCAAGAAATACTTTTCAAAAGACATTTCAGAGCAAGTTCCTTTCTTAATACCTCTTCTAAACCCATTTTACAACTTGAAGCATCAATCGTTTTCAACCCCCAAAACTATACTTTACAGCTTTTTGGATGCCTCAACACGAAGAAATACCTTTCAAAAGGCATTTCAGAGCAATTTTTCTTAATGCCCCTCCTAAACCCATTTTACAAGTTGAAACATCCATCTGTTTCACCCAAAACTATACTTTACAGCTTTTAGGATACCTCAACACCAAGAAATACTTTTCAAAGACCATTTCAGAGCAAGTTACTTTCTTAATGTCCCTCCTAAACCCATTTTACAAGTTGAAGTACTTATCTTTTTCACCCAAAACTATACTTTACAGCTTTTAGGATACCTCAACACAAGAAATACTTTTCAAAGACCATTTCAGACCAAGTTACTTTCTTAATGTCTTTTCTAAACCAATTTTACAAGTTAAAGTACATATCTTTTCATCAAAAAATATACTTTACAGCTTTTAGGATACCTCAACATCAAGAAATACATTTCAGTACAAGTTACTTTTTTATTGTCCCTCCTAAACCCATTTTACCAGTTGAAGTAACAATCATTTTCAACCCACAACTTAACTGTACAGATTTTTGGATACCCCAACATTAATAAATAATTTTCGGTTTAATGTGAGTACACGTCATTTTTTTAATTTCCCTCCTAAACCCATTTTACAAGTTGAAGTACTCATCCTTTTCACCACAACTCACCCGTTTCCTTGAGCTTGCGAAAGAAAACAGGATAGGAAAGAAAATCACAACCTGAGATCAGAAATTTTAACGAGTACGCCTGTTATAATGAAAGGACTATTAAGGCTGAAAATTTAAAATGAAGTTGAACACATCCAAAAGTGTGAAAGTTAATTTATTGATCAAACCCTTCAGTGAAGAGAATGATTGTAATTTACGAAAGAAATAGAAACCGATATTTAAAAAAAAAGAGAATTCGTGGAGGAAGCAGTTTGAAGCGATTTTTTTGAAGGGGCATTCAAAATTGAAATCTGGTCAGGATTAGTTCAGTGTATCGTATGTGAAAGATGGGCAAATATCGCGTGTGGATAGGATAAGAAATTGTGCACACGCAAAAACTGCAGTTCAGATGTGATATTGCAACCCGGTGTTTCGGATCAAAATTGAACATGAGAGCGGTTTAGGGATTAACATGAAGGACTGTCTTGGAAAATATGTTTTTAATGCTTAATTTAAAGCTTAGTCAATAAAAACATCATTAATTGATTTAGAACCACCTATTCATTAGCATAGTTTCAAAATATCAGCCGTGCTTACCACTCTAACACCTTGCTTCATATTGATATCAATTTCCCCGATACACGGCAGTTTAATGCACTTTGAGCTGTTCTATAAATTTTTTTAAAGCTGTCTTTTTAAAGCTAGACTGTTCAATTGAACACTTTAGAGCAGGTCAATACCAAGGATTACTTGGTAATGAAACAAAATGTTAAAACTGTCTCAACTATCCCAGCTAATTCTTACTGCTGTTCCTACTACTACTCTTTCCTACAATTTTCATCATTTGTTTTTGTAGTGTTATGCTTTACAAGAAGAGTACTTCTGCAAGACTATCACTGCATTTTCTGCAGTGATACATACTGCAGATACTTACTGCAGATAGTCAATACTTACTCTTCAATGTTTCTTATTTCCTCTTGGAAAACATGTTCCCTCTGAAGAGCTTCCTCTATATATGGACTTTTTCTTCTTCTCTGGGGACAATCTTGTTTTGCTCTTACGTAACAACTTGTAGTCACTGTAGATAAAACTGTAGGTAACAGCGTAATAGTTGTTGTTGATGTGTAGACCGTTGTTTTACCTGTGCTATGGAAGTAAAAATATGTAAATGACGATGCTAACAATTTTAAATGACTTTGTAATGAGGGAAAGGCTGAGATGGTTAGAACACGTTCTGCGAATGAAGAATGACAGACAATCAAAAATTGTCCTTGTCAGCCAATCGGCCAAATATAATAGGTTGCCCCTGAATAGGGTGGGAGAATGTTGCAAAGAGCAGAATTTTATCATTGTTTATATTTTTCTTATTTCATTGTTCTTTATTACATACATCACAGAGAGGATTGGTCCAGTCAGACTACCTAGTATGCAATATTGTCATTGTATAATGTAAATAACACTAGTTGGTGTCAAATTTAAATGGATTATGAGTCCTTAGAAGAAAAATAAAAAGGAAATCACTGGTACACTCTAAGTGGATCATTTAATCCAGGGAAGAACTTTCAAATACAAAACTATGTAATCATTTACAGCCGGAAAGAGATTTTTAGAGAAAGGTTTGATATTTTTGTTGATAATCTATAACTTGAAGGAGGAGGAGGAAAATGTGTCACTAGCGACTGTCACTAGAGATGACGTGTCACTAGAATAACACTAGAGAGAATGTGTGTCACACAGAGTGTCACTAGAGCGAATGTCACTAGAGAGACACAAAATTTGTCACTAGAGACTGTCACTAGCCTTTATAATCCAAACCGGTGAAACTGATCTCTGTTTCTTGGCCCTTCACAAAGATTCTGCTATGGGGGTGGGGATCAGCCACCCTATGCTTTTACCCACCCTTCCTGTTTACCTTTTCCAGATTTCTTCTTGTAGCCAGTTAGTGCTTGGTCTACTCTGGCTGAGCTTGCAGAGTCTCACCAATGACTCCCGTTCCGATCAAATGACCGGCGACACCAGGACTTGATCTTCGTCCTTACGGAAACATTTTGAGTCTAGTGTTCTTGTGTTCAATGTTGCATTCCAGTGGTGTTGAAGTTATTTTTGCTTCCTCTTAACCCATGTTAGTTCAATTCGTACCTGTAAACTGTGATTTTCCTAAATTTTTCTTTTGGTTATTGCAAAATTATCAAGTCTATAGGCCAGCATATAATTTTGTTAGTGTCACCACTTTGAACCATTTAAATAAGCAAACTAACTGGTTAAGTGGGACAACGCTTTCCATTCGTAAGAAAATTAAATATTTCCCATCTGTTGATTCCCATTGACAAATGCATCTTGAAAGAAAAGCTACGGCATCGTACATGACGTCAACGATAATTATTACCACTACTACTACCACTAACAACTCACTGCATCACCAAGCTCCATAAGCCAAACACAACTATGCACGCTCCTTCTCTATCCACATCTATTTAAAATATCCCTCATTACATTCTCCAATGAAGTTCTAATTTCTCTGAAATCCTTTATTATGACCTCTTTCTACCCAATTCTGGGACTGCCTGATTGTTATTTGGCCCCAGTTGGTTGGCCAAAAAGGATGTCCTTTGGCAATCTTTCATCTTTCATTTGTAGAACGTGGAAATTTTTTGGTGAGGATTATAACCTGAAACGGTTTGGATAGGTCCTCAGATAAGTTACATACATCACATATAAACACACAATTCCATCGATTTCAGAAACAAAGAAAAGAACATATGAAATTGTTTGGAGGGAACAAAATGGGATAGTAACCTAATATTGAATATTGGCACACCTTCAACGGTCTGTAAATATACTACATTCACTTTGGAGTGTAGCTAACACGTGGTCGGAGAAGCAAATCTTTTTACCTTTCATGGATTACACCCGGGAATGTTAGGATCCAGACAATTCTGTTAAGAGATCCTCTCGCAATCTAACTGTCTATATCAAAACAAAACTGTTGATTTAGATAACATAAGCTGCGTTCTTGATCACCGCTCAGTGAAGCAGTTGAACTGACAACTTTGGACGTTCAAGTGATTAATTTTTGTTTCTACTGTACGGTGGATATTTGTGCGGGCGTTCGGCGTTCTTAAGTAAAAATAAGAATTAAGGATGGATGGCTAAAGTAGCGCAGTTTTTTTTTTTTTTTTTAATTGCAGTCAACAAATGAAATTGCTCAAAGGTGACGGCTAAAGAAATTGTTAAAATTGTGGGGTAAATAAGGGGGGAGGGGGTAAAATAGTTTTTTTTTTCAAGCGAAATATCAATACAGGTTTTATTCATAAAAAAAAAATTCCCCGAAAGTATTTTCCAAAGACAAGGAAAAGGAAGCGTCCCCCTTTACTTGATACCATTGCGGGACTCTGGATCTAAACCTAACCTTGATAATTCAGCTGAAGGTCATGAGAAACTAAGGCCCTAAAACTAATGAGGATATGCATAATACAGCAAATATAAACTAATGCATGTAAATTCAATTGATTGCAAAGTTAAAACCTTTGCATAGCCTACTGAGTCTATTATTAGGCAAATTATGCACTGTCCTACTTTCCTTTTTGAGAAGAAACTTAAGTCATTGTATACAGCAGGTTAAATCTAAAATTAACCTATAGGCTAGTCAACCTATTACACTTAAATACCCCTAAAAGTCAAGGACTAATACTCTTTTCTCTTGTACCTAAATCTTCCCATGCTAAAAACCTTCATCTTTTACTTGATTAATTAAAAAAACTTTTTCCGCAAAATAAGTTTTTCAAAGAAAAGTAAAGAACTCCATTAAACCAAAAATGAGCAAAAATAAAATCAAATAATTTACCAAGCGTGAAACTACCACAAATCAGCATCGATAAATAAATGAAACCAAAAACGAACAAAAACTACAATAAATAACCGAGTCAAACTCAAAACGAGCAGAAATTAACATGAGTATGTTAGGGCTCAAAATCCCTATGCCTTCCCAAGGCCAGAACATAATTTTCACTTTACTGAAAAAAAAATATAAATATTTTTTATTTTTATAACTTTAAAAAAACAAATGATTTTAACATTTTGATTACTAAATATGAGTATATGTATATTAAACTGACAATGCACATTCATTTGTATTTTTTTCATTAAATTGCAAATTATGTTCTATATAAACCTTATATACCCCAGGGCATAACTTACAACCCTTGACCTTAGGGCTCTGAGGGGGTCTTCAACCTCAAAGACATAATTTCCGGACCTTCCAACTACGTTGAACAAAATGGCTATCTAAAAATTTTGATTTGATGTGTTTGGGGAAATGGTGGGCGTGAAAGGGGGGTTACTTGCCATCCAATCACTTTCGACTATTAAAAAGGGCCCTAGCTGTTTCAATTTCCAATCGAATGATTCTTATTTGAAGTTACTACGACAGCACTTTTCTAAAAAAACCTTATATGCCCCCAGGGCATAAATTAGAACCCTTGCCCTGAAGGCTGTGGGGGCAGTGTCATCCTCAAAAACCTAATTTCCAGATTTTTTAACTACGTCAAACAAAATGGCTATCTTAAAATTTTGATTGGATGTTTGGGGAAATGGTGGGTGCGAGAGGAGTGTTAGTTATCCTCCAATACTCTCGACTATTAAAAAGGGCACAAGCCCTTCTAATTTCCAATCAAATAAGCCCTTTTTGAAGTTTCTACAACATTACTATCTATAAATACCTTATATGCCCCCAGAGCATAACTTACAACCCTTGCCCCGAGGGCTCTGAGGGGGTTATCATCTTCAAAGACCTAGTTTCTAGAACTTTTAACTACGTTGAACAAAATGGCTATTTAAAAATTTTGATTGGATGTGTTTGGGGAAAAGGTGGGCGTGAGAGGAGGGTTAGCTGCCCTCAAATCACTTTTGACTATCAAACATGGCACTAGCCCCTTGAATTTCTAATCGAATGAGCCCTTTTTCAAGTTTTAACAACAAAGCTTTCAATAAAAACCTTATATGCCCCCAGGGCATAACTTACAACCCTTACCCTGAGGGCTGTGGGGGGAGTGTCACCCTCGAAGGTATAATTTCTGGACCTTTCAACTACTTTGAACAAAATGACTATCTCAAATGATTGGATGTTTTTGGATAAATGGTGGGCATGGAAGAGGTGTTAGTTGCCTTTTAATCACTTTCGACTATTAAAAAGGGCACTAGCCATTTCAATTTCCGAGAGCCCTTTTTGAAGTTTCTACGACAACACTTTCTATAAAAAAACTTATATGTCCCCAGGGCTTAATTTACAACCCTTGCCCTGAGGACTGTGGGGGGTTGTCATCCTCAAAGATCTAATTTTCGGAACTGTCAACTACGTTGAACTAAATGGCTGTCTCAAAATTTTGATTGGATGTGTTTGGGGAAAAGGTGGGCGTGAGAGGGGGATTAGTTACCCTCCAATCACTTTCGACTGTTAAAAAGGGCAATAGCCCTTTGAATTTCCAATCGAACGAGCCTTTCTTGAAGTTTCTACGACAACGATAGTAGGAACCCATTATTGACTCCAGGGGGGCACCATATATGCGCATATAATACTGTAAGAGATTTAAAACATTGTCAGATAAGAGGTCATCTAGCGGGACAGCATCACGTGTCTCTTTCTAGGCCTGTTTGATGGTTACATTGTTTGAGTGTTATGTTATGTTGATGGTTATGTGGTTTGATGTTATGTTTGTTGGTTATGTGGTTTGATGTTATGTTATATTGATGTTATGTTATGTTGCTATGTTATGTTGTTTCATGGTTATGTTATGTTGTTGGTTATGTTGATGTTGTTTCATGGTTTTGTTGACGGTTATGTGGTTTGATGTTATGTTGTTATTTTATGTTATGTTATGTTGCTGGCTATGTTATGTTTGTTGGTTATGACTGTTATGTTGATGTTGTTTCATGGGTTTGATGATGGTTATGCTGTTTGCTGGTTTTGTTGTTTGATGGTTACGTTGTTATGTTGATGGTTTAATGTTATGTTATGTTGATGGTTATGTTATATTATGTTATGTTGATGTTGTTTCATGAGTATGTTTTGTTGATGGTTATGCTGTTTGTTGTTTTTTTTGTTTGATGGTTATGTTGTTATGTTGATGATTATGTGGTTTAATGTTATGTTATATTGATGGTTATGTGGTTTAATGTTATGTTATGTTGATGGTTATGTTATGTTATATTATGTTATGTTTTGTTGTTTGATGTTTTATGGTTATGTTATGTTTGTTGGTTATGAGTGTTATGTTGATGTTGTTTCATGGTTATGTTTTGTTGATGGTTATGTTGTTTGTTGGTTATGTTGTTTGATGGTTATGTTATTATGTTGATGGTTATGTGGTTTGATGTTATGTTATGTTGATGTTGTTATGTTATGTTATATTATGTCATGTTGATGCTGTTTCTTAGTTATGTTGTTTCTTGGTTCGGTTATGTTTGTTGGTTATGTTATGCTGTTTGATGTCTCATGGTTTTCTTGTTGTTTGTTTGTTATGTTTGCAGGACATATTTGAAATAAATGATGTTACTAGGCTAGATTTCTAGTGCATCTATCCTACTCAATAAGCCTAGAGTAAGGATACCAGCAGAGACTTCTTTACCCCCTCCCCCCCGACATTTTTCCCCCCTACCCATTTTTTTAATACTTTTTTTGCGTGCTTGAGACACAAACACCCTCCCCCTAACTTTTTTGCCCCTCTTTCAAATTTCTTAATATTTATTTTTGCGCAATTGAGACACAGAAGGGCCCCCTCTATCTAAATTTTTTGCCCCCCCCATCTTTTAAATGCTTTTTTTGGACTGAATTTTTTTGGACTTGGAAGTTTGAGACACAGAAGGCCCCCCAACGTTATTGCCCCCCCCATTCTTTTAAATACTTCTTTTTTTGTGAGCTTGAGACACAGAATGGACCCCTCCCCCCAACTTTTTTGGCCCCTCCCCCCATTAGTGTTTTGTCGTGGTTTACCTTGTCACTGTTATATTCTCTTGAGGTTTCAAAGTTCATTTTGGATTTTTTTTTCGTTGAAATGTAAGAATTGGAATATTTCAGCAGTGTTTTGTCATGGTTTACCATGTCACTGTTATATTCTGAAGATGTTTTAAAGTTCATTTTAGATTTTTCCATTAAAATGTAGGAGTTGGAATATTTCAGTAGTGTTTTTTCACGGTTTACCTTGTCATTGTTACAATCTGAAGATTTTTCAAAGTTTATTTTGGATTTTTTTCGTAGAAATGTAAGAGTTGGAATATTTCAGTAGTATTTTGTCGTGGTTTATCTTGTCACTGTTACATTCTGAAGATGTTTCAAAGAAGATGGAGATGGTTCATTTTAGATTTTTTTCGTTGAAATGTAAGAATTGGAATATTTAAGTAGTGTTTTTTAGGGGTTTACCTTGCCACTGTTACATTTTGAAGATATTTTAAAGTTCATTTTGGACTTTTTTCGTCGAAATGTAAGAGTTGGAATATTTCAGTAGTGTTTTTTCGTGGTTTACCTTGTCACTGGTACATTCAGAAGATGTTTCAAAGTTCATTTTGGATTTTTTTCATTGAAATGTAAGAGTTGGAATATTTCAGTAGTGTTTTGTTGTGGTTTACTTTGTCTCTATTACATTCTCATGATGTTTCAAACTTTATTTTGGATGTTTTTCATTGAAATGTAAGAGTCGGAATGTTTCAGTAGTGTTTTGTCGTGGATTACCTTGTCACTGTTACATTCTCTTGATGTTTCAAAGTTCATTTTGGATTTTTTTTTAATTGGAATGTAAGAGTGGGAATATTTCAGTAGTGTTTTGTTGTGGTTTACATTGTCACTGTTACATTCTCGTGATGTTTCAAATTTCATTTTTGATGTTTTTCGTTGAAATGTAAGAGTTGGAATATTTCAGTAGTGTTTTGTCGTGGTTTACCTTATCACTGTTATATTCTGAAGATGTTTCAAAGTTTGTAAAAGCAGAAATAAATTTTATCAGAGATATTCTTTTTGGCAACGGATACCCCATTCTTTTTGTCAATAATACGATTAACCGTAGACTAAAAAGACATTTTCGTAAAATCACCGATATTTAACAATGTGAGGCTCCAGAAAACCCTCTAATATAATCTATCTTCCATCCATCCCAAGAATCACAACAAAAATAAAAAAATATTTGCACAAAAAACAATTTGTATTTAGTTTTCACTAATAATTTTAAAATCACAAATGTCTTTAACTCCGGTAAGGATAAAACCCCATTTATTCGCAAAAGAGGGGTTTATCAAATACCATGCGATTGTGGCAATTACTACATTGGCAGAACTCATCAGAATCTAGAAAAACGGATACACCAGCATAAAGAAGACATAGACAAAGCGTTAATTGCTAATAGTTCTAATAACTCCTTTGATTTTGCTTTAGCTAGCCATATATTTGTGGTTTGCCTTGTCACTGTTACATTCTGAAGATGTTTCAAAGTTCATTTTGGATTTTTATCGTTGAAATGCAAGAGTTGTAATATGTCAGTAGTGTTTTGTCGTGGTTTACCTTGTCACTGTTACATTCTCTTGATGTTCCAAAGTTCATTTTAGATTTTTTTTTCGTTGAAATGTAAGAGTTGGAATGTTTCATTAGTGTTTTGTCGTGGTTTACCTTGTCACTGTTACATTCTCTTGATGTTTCGAAGCTCATTTTGGATTTCTTTCGTTGAAATGTAAGAGTTGGAATATTTCAGTAGTGTTTTTCGTGGTTTACCTTGTCACTGCTACATTCTAAAGAAGTTTCAAAGTTCATTTTTGATTTTTTTCGTTGAAATGCAAGAGTTGGAATATTTCAGTAGTGTTTTATCGTGGTTTACCTTGTCACTGTTACATTCTGAAGATGTTTAAAAGTTCATTTTGGATTTTTTTCGTTAAAAAGAAAGATTTGGAATTTTTCAGTAGTTTATCATCGAGGCTTACCATGTCACTATTAAATTCTGATTATTTTTGAAAGTTTATTTTGGATTTTTTTCGTTGAAATCTAAGAGTAGGTATTTTTCAATAATGTTTTCTCGTGGTTTATATTATCACTGTTACATTCTGAAGATGTTTCAAAGTTCATTTTTGATTTTTTTTCGTTGAACTGTAAAAGTTGGAATATTTTAGAAGTGTTTTGTCGTGGTTTATCTTGTCACTGTTACATTCTGTAGATGTTTCAAAGTTCATTTTTGATTTTTTTTCGTTGAACTGTAAAAGTTGGAATATTTCAGAAGTGTTTTGTCGTGGTTTACCTTGTCACTGTTACATTCTCTTGATGTTTCAAAGTTCATTTTGGATTTTTTTTCGTTGAACTGTAAAAGTTTGATTATTTCAGCGGTGTTTTGTCGGGGTTTACCATGTCACTGTTACATTCTGAAGATGTTTAAAAGTTCATTTTGGTTTCTTTTTTCGTTGAAATGTAAGAGTTGGATTATTTCAGTAGTGTTTTGTCGGGGTTTACCATGTCACTGTTACATTCTGAATATGTTTAAAAGTTCATTTTGGTTTCTTTTTTCGTTGAAATGTAAGAGTTGGATTATATCAGTAGTGTTTTGTCGTGGTTTACCTTGTCATTGTTACATTTTCTTGATGTTTCAAAGTTCATTTTGGATTTTTTTTTTAGTTGAAATGTAAGAGTTGGAATATTTGAGTATTTTTTTTTCGTGGTTTACCATGTCACTGTTATATTCTGAATATGTTTAAAAGTTCATTTTGGATTTTTTTTTCGTTGAAATGTAAGAGTTGGAATATTTCAGTAGTGTTTTGTCATGGTTTATCTTGTCAATGTTACATTCTGAAGATGTTTCAAAGTTCATTTTTGATTTTTTTCGTTGAAATGTAAGAGTTGGATTATTTCAGTAGTGTTTTTTCGTGGTTTACCTTGTCACTGGTATATTCATATGATGTTTCAAAGTTCATTTTGGATTTTTTTTCGTTGAAATGTAAGATTTGGAATATTTCAGTAGTCTTTTGTAGTGGTTTATCTTGTCACTGTTACATTCTGAAAATGTTTCAAAGTTCATTTTGGATTTTTTCGTTGAAATGTAAGAGTTGGAATATTTCAGTAGTGTGTTGTCGTGGTTTATCTTAGCACTGTGAACAAAATCTAAAATGAACTTTGAAACATCTTCAGAATGTAACAGTGCCAAGGTAAACCACGACAAAACACTACTGAAATATTCCAAATCTTACATATCAACGAAAAAATTCAAAATGAGCTTTTAAACATCAAGAGAATGTAACAGTGACAAGGTAAACCTCAAGAAAAAACTACTGATATATTCCAACTCTTAAATTTCAACGAAAATAAATCCAAAATGAACTTTTAAACATCAAGAAAATGTAACAGTGACAAGGTAAACCACAACAAAATACTACTGAAATATTCCTACTCTTACATTTCAACGAAAAAATCCAAAATGAACTTTTAAATATCTTAAAAATGTAACAGAGACAAGGTAAACCACGACAAAACACTACTAAAAATTCCAATTCTTAAATTTCAACGAAAGAAAATCCAAAATGAACTTTGAAACATCTTCAGAATGTAACAGTGACAAGATAAACCACAACAAAATACTACTGAAATATTCCAAAATTTTTCAACGAAAAAAATACAAAAGTAACTTTGAAACATGTTCAGAATATAACAGTGACAAGATAAACCACGACAAAACACTACTGAAATATTCCAACCCTAACATTTCAACGAAAAAAAAATCCAAAATGAACTTTGAAACATCTTCAGAATGTAACACTGACAAGGTAAACCACGACAAAACATCACTGAAATATTCCAACTCTTACATTTCAACGAAAAAAAAAAAATCCAAAATGAACTTTGAAACATCAAGAGAATATAACAGTGACAAGGTAAACCACAACAAAACACTACTGAAATATTCCAACTCTTACATTTCAACGAAAAAAAAATCCAAAACGAACTTTGATATATCTTCGGAATGTAACTAAATTAACCCAATTTTTGAATATCTCTCTCACTATAACTGTGTGTCTGAGCAGGTGTCTGACATTTCAACGAAAAAAATCCAAAACAAACTTATGAAATATCAAGAGAATGTAACAGTGACAAGGTAGACCACGACAAAACACTACTGAAATATTCCAACTCTTACATTTCAAGTAAAAAAATCCAAAATGAACTTTGAAACATCAAGAGAATGTAATAGTGATAATGTAGACCATGACAAAATACTACCGAAATATTCCAACTCTTACATTTCAACGAAAAAATCCAAACTGAACTTTGAAATATCATGAGAATGTTACAGTGACAAGGTAAACCACGACAAAACACTAGTGAAATATTCAAACTCTTACATATTAATGAAAAAATCCAAAATGAACTTTGAAACATCTTCAGAATGTAACAGTGACAAGGTAAACCACGACAAAACACTACTGAAATATTCCAACTCTTAAATTTCAACGAATGAAATCCAAAATAAACTTTGAAACATCAAAAGAATGTAACAGAGGCAAGGTAAACCACGACAAAACACTACTGAAATATTCCAACTCTTACAGTTCAACACAAAAATTCAAAAATGAACTTTAAAACATCTTCAGAATGTAACAATGACAAGGTAAACCACGACAAACACTACTGAAATATTCCAGATCTTACATTTCAACGAAAAAAATCCAAATTGATCTATGATACATCAAGAGAATTTAACAGTGACAAGATAAACCACGACAGAACACTACTGAAATATTCCAACTCTTACATTTCAACGGAGAAAATCCAAAATGAACTTTGAAACATCTTCAGAATGTAACAGTGATAAGGTAAACCACGACGAAACCCTACTGAAATATTTCAACTCTTACATTTCAACGAAAAATATCAAAAATGAACCTTAAAACATCTTCAGAATGTAACTGTGACAAGGTAAACCACGACAAACACTACTGAAATATTCCAACTCTTACATTTCAACGAAAGAAATCCAAAATGAACTTTGAAACATTAAGAGTTTTTCGTTGAAATGTAAGAGTTGGAATATTTCAGTAGTATTTTATCGTGGTTTACCTTGTCACTGTTACATTCTCTTGATGTTTAAAAGTTCATTTTAAACTTTTTATCGTTGAAATGTAAGAGTTGGAATATTTTGGTGGTGTTTTGTCGTGGTTTACCTTGTCACTGTTACATTCTCTTGATGTTTCAAAGTTCATTTTGGATTTTTTTTTTCGTTAAAATGTAAGAGTTGGAATATTTCAGTAGTGTGTTGTCTTGGTTTACTTTGTCACTGTTACATTCTGAAGATGTTTGAAAGTTCATTTTGGATTTTTTGAAATGTAAGAGTTGGATTATTTCAATAGAGTTTTCTCGTGGTTCACCTTGTCACTGTTACATTCTATTGATGTTTCAAACTTCATTTTAGATTTTTTTTTCATTGAAATTTAAGAGTTGGAATATTTCAGTAGTGTTTTGTCGTGGTTTACCTTGTCACTGTTACAATCTCTTGGTTTCAAAGTTCATTTCGGATTTATTTTTTGTTGAAATGTAAGAGTTGGAATATTTCAGTATTGTTTTCTCGTGGTTTATCATGTCACTGTTAAATTATCTTGATGTTTCAAAGTTCATTTTCGATTTTTTTTTCGTTGAAATGTATGAGTTGGAATATTTCAGTGGTGTTTTGTTGTGGTTTATCTTGTCAATGTTACATTCTCTTGTAAATTCTTTTGTCTTTCAAAGTTCATTTTATATTTTTTTTTCGTTGAAATGTAAAAGTTTGATTATTTCAGTAGTGTTTTCTCGTGGTTTACCATGTCACTGTTATATTCTGAAGATGTTTCAAAGTTCATTTTAGATTTATTTCATTGAAATTTAAGAGTTAGAATATTTCAGTAGTTTTTTGTCGTAGTTAAAATTGCCATTGTTACATTCTCTTGAGGTTTCAAAGTTCATTTTTGATTTTTTTGTTCGTTGAAATGTAAGAGTTGTATTATTTCATTTGTGTATCTTCGTGTTTTGCAATGTAATTGTTATATTCTCTTGATGTTTCTTGATGTTTGGATTTTTTTTTATTTGGATTTTTTTTTTCGTTCAACTGTAAGATTTGGAATATTTCAGTAATGTTTTGTCGTCGTTTACCTTGTCACTATTACATTCTCTTTATTTTTCAAAGTTTATTTTCGATTTTTTTTTACTTGAACTGTATAAGTTGGAATATTTCAGTAGTGTTTTGTCATGGTTTATCTTGTCAATGTTAAATTCTCTTGATGTTTAAAAGTTCATTTTGGATTTTTTTTTCGTTGAAATGTATAATTTTGAATATTTCAGTAGTGTTTTGTCGTGGTTTACCTTGTCACTGTTACATTCTGAAGATGTTTAAAAGTTCATTTTGGTTTCTTTTTTCGTTGAAATGTAAGAGTTGGAATATTTCAGTGGTGTTTTGTTGTGGTTTACCTTGTCACTGTTACATTTTCTTGACGTTCAAAGTTCATTTTGAATTTTTTTTTTCGTTGAAACGTAAGAGTTGGAATATTTGAGTAGTGTTTTGTCGTGGTTTACCTTGTCACTGTTACATTCTCTTGATGTTTCAAAGTTTTTTGGATTTTTTTTTCGTTGAAATGTAAGAGTTGGAATATTTCAGTAGTGTTTTGTCGTGGTTTACCTTGTCAATGTTACATTCTCTTGATGTTTCAAAGTTCATTTTCGATTTTTTTTTCGTTGAAATGTATGAGTTGGAATATTTCAGTGGTGTTTTGTTGTGGTTTATCTTGTCAATGTTACATTCTCTTGATGTTTCAAAGTTCATTTGGGATTTTTATTTCGTTGAAATGTAAGAGTTTGAATATTTGAGTAGTGTTTTGTCGTGGTTTACCTTGTCACTGTTACATTTTGAAGATGTTTCAAAGTTAATTTTAGATTTTTTTTTTCGTTGAAATACAAGATTTTGATTATTTCAGCAGTGTTTTGTCGTGGTTTAACATGTCACTGTTATATTCTGAAGATGTTTAAAAGTTCATTTTAGATTTTTCCATTAAAATGTAGGAGTTGGAATATTTCAGTAGTGTTTTTTCACGGTTTACCTTGTCATTGTTACAATCTGAAGATTTTTCAAAGTTTTTTTCTGATTTTTTTTGTTGAAATATAAGAGTTGGAAAATTTCAGTAGTATTTTGTCATGGTTTACCTTGTCACTGTTACATTCAGATAATTTTTCACATTTCATTTTGGATTTTTTTCGTTGAAATTTAAGAGTTGGAATATTTTAGTTGTGTTTTGTCATGGATTACCTTGTCACTGTTACATTTTGAAGATATTTTAAAGTTCATTTTGGACTTTTTTCGTTGAAATATAAGAGTTGGAAAATTTCAGTAGTGTTTTGTCGTGGTTTATCTTGTCACTGTTACATTCTGAAGATGTTTCAAAGTTCATTTTGGATTTTTTTCGTTGAAATGTAAGAGTTGGAATATTTCAGTAGTGTTTTGTTGTGGTTTACGTTGTCTCTATTACATTCTCATGATGTTTCAAACTTTATTTTGGATGTTTTTCATTGAAATGTAAGAGTCGGAATGTTTCAGTAGTGTTTTGTCGTGGATTACCTTGTCACTGTTACATTCTCTTGATGTTTCAAAGTCCATTTTGGATTTGGTTTACTTTGTCTCTATTACATTCTCATGATGTTTCAAACTTTATTTTGGATGTTTTTCATTGAAATGTAAGAGTCGGAATGTTTCAGTAGTGTTTTGTCGTGGATTACCTTTTCACTATTACATTCTCTTGATATTTCAAAGTCAATTTTCGATTTTTCTTTTCATTGAAATTCGAGAGTGGGAATATTTCAGTAGTGTTTTCCCGTAGTTTACCTTGTCACTGTTACATTCTCTTTATTTTTTAAAGTTCATTTTGGATTTGTTTCGTTGAAAAGTAAGAGTTGGATTATTTCATTAGTGTTTCATCGTGGTTTATCTTGTCACTGTTACATTCTGAAGATGTTTCAAACTTTGTAAAAGTAGAAATAAATTTTATCAGAGATATTCTTTTCGGCAACGGATACCCCATTCTTTTTGTCAATAATACGATTAACCGTAGACTAAAAAGACATTTTCGTAAAATCACCGATATTTAACAATGTGAGGCTCCAGAAAACCCTCTAATATAATCTATCTTCCATCCATCCCAAGAATCACAACAAAAATAAAAAAATATTTGCACAAAAAACAATTTGTATTTAGGTTTCACCATTAATTTTAAAATCACAAATTTCTTAAACTCCGGTAAGGATAAAACCCCAGTTACTTGCCAAAGAGGGGTTTATCAAATACCATGCGATTGTGGCAATTACAACGTTGGCAGAACTCATCAGATTCTAGAAAAATGGATACAACAGCATAAAGAAGACATAGACAAAGCGTTAATTGCTAATAGTTCTAATAACTCCTTTGATTTTGCTTTAGCTAGCCATATATTCGTGGTTTACCATGTCACTGCTAAATTCTTAAAATGTATCTAATCTCAATTTGGATTTTTTTCCTTGAACCGTAAGAGTTGGAATATTTCACTAGTGTTTTTTTGTGGTGTACCTTGTCACTGTTACATTCTTTTGATTTTCCAATGTTCACGTTTCATTTTTTTTCGTTGAAATGTAATAGTTTGAATATTTCATTATTGTTTTGTCGTGGTTTACCATTTCACTGTTACATTCTGAATATGTTTCAAAATTGATTTTGGACTTTTTTTCATTGAAATGCAAGAGTTAGAAAATTTCAGTAGTGTTTTGTTGTGGTTTACCTTGTCATTGTTACATTTTCTTGATGTTTCAAAGTTCATTTTGAATTTTTTTTTTCGTTGAAATGTAAGAGTTGGAATATTTCAGTAGTGTTTTCTCGTGGTTTACCATGTCACTGTTACATTCTGAAGATGTTTAAAAGTTCATTTTAGATTTATTTCATTGAAATGTAAGAGTTAGAATATTTCAGTAGTGTTTTGTCGTGGTTTACCATGTCACTGTTATATTCTGAATATGTTTCAAAGTTCATTTTGGATTTTTATCGTTGAAATGTAAGAGATGGAATATTTCAGTAGTGTTTTTTCGTGGTTTATCTTATCACTGTTACATTCTGAAGATGTTTCAAAGTTAATTTTGGATTTTTTTTCGTTGAAATGTAAGATTTGGAATATTTCAGTAGTCTTTTCTAGTGGTAGATCTTGTCACTGTTACATTCTGAAGATGTTTCAAAGTTAATTTTGGATTTTTTCGTTGAAATGTAAAGTTGGAATATTTCAGTAGTGTGTTGTCGTGGTTTATCTTAGCACTGTGAACAAAATCAAAAATGAACTTTGAAACATCTTCAGAATGTAACACTGCCAAGGTAAACCACGACAAAACACTACTGAAATATTCCAAATCTTACATTTCAACGAAAAAATTCAAAATGAGCTTTTAAACATCAAGAGAATGTAACAGTGACAAGGTAAACCTCAAGAAAAAACTACTGATATATTCCAACTCTTACATTTCAATGAAAATAAATCTAAAATGAACTTTTAAACATCAAGAGAACGTAACTGTGAAAATGTAAACCACGACAAAACACTACTGAAATATTCTAACTCTTACATTTCAACTAAAAACATCCAAAATGAACTTTGAAACATCTTAAAAATGTAACATAGACAAGGTAAACCACAACAAAACACTACTGAAATATTCCAACTCTTACATTTCAACTAAAAACTCCAAAATCAACTTTGAAACATCTTCAGAATGTAAAACTGACAAGATAAACCACAACAAAATACTACTGAAATATTCCAAAATTTTTCAACGAAAAAAATACAAAAGTAACTTTGAAACATGTTCAGAATATAACAGTGACAAGATAAACCACGACAAAACACTACTGAAATATTCCAACCCTAACATTTCAACGAAAAAAAATCCAAAATGAACTTTGAAACATCTTCAGAATGTAACACTGACAAGGTAAACAATGACAAAACATCACTGAAATAATCCAACTCTTACATTTCAACAAAAAAAAATCCAAAATGAACTTTGAAACATCAAGAGAATATAACAGTGACAAGGTAAACCACAACAAAACACAACTGAAATATTCCAAATGTTACATTTCAACGAAAAAATTCAAACTGAACTTTGAAATATCATGAGAATGTTACAGTGACAAGTTAAACCACGACAAAACACTACTGAAATATTCCAACTCTTAAATATTAATGAAAAAATCCAAAATGAACTTTGAAACATCTTCAGAATGTAACAGTGACAAGGTAAACCACGACAAAACACTATTGAAATATTCCAACTCTTAAATTTCAACGAATGAAATCCAAAATAAACTTTGATACATCAAAAGAATGTAACAGAGACAAGGTAAACCACGACAAAACACTACTGAAATACTCCAACTCTTACAGTTCAACACAAAAATTCAAAAATGAACTTTGAAACATATTCAGAATGTAACAATGACAAGGTAAACCACGACAAACACTACTGAAATATTCCAGATCTTAAATTTCAACGAAAGAAATCCAGAATGAACTTAAAACATCAAGAGAATGTAACAGTGACAAGGTAAACCACGACAAAACACTACTGAAATATTCCAGCTCTTACATTTCAACGAAAAAAATCCAAAATGAACTTTTAAACATCTTCAGAATGTAACAATGACAAGGTAAACCACGACAAAACACTACTGAAATATTTCAACTCATACAGTTCAACGGAAAAAATCAAAAATGAACTTTGAAACATCTTCAGAATGTTACAGTGACAAGGTAAATCACGACAAACACTACTGAAATATTCCAATTCTTACATTTCAACGAAAGAAATCCAAAGTGAACTTTGAAACATTAAGAGTTTTTCGTTGAAATGTAAGAGTTGGAATATTTCAGTAGTATTTTATCGTGGTTTACCTTGTCACTGTTACATTCTCTTGATGTTTAAAAGTTCATTTTAAACTTTTTATCGTTGAAATGTAAGAGTTGGAATATTTTAGTAGTGTTATGTCGTGGTTTACCTTGTTACTTTTAAATTCTCTTGATTTTTCATAGTTAATTTTGGATTTTTTTTCGTTGAAATGTAGTAGCTTGAATATTTAATTATTTTGTTGTAGTGTTTTAACTTGTCACTGTTACATTCTGAAGATGTATCAAAGTTAATTTCGGATTTTTTTAAATGTAAGAGTTGGAATATTTCAGTAGTGTTTTGTCGTGTTTTACCTTGTCACTGTTACATTATCTTGATGTTTCAAAGTTCATTTTGGATTTTTTTTTTGTTGAAGTGTAAGAGTTGAAATATTTCAGTAGTGTTTTTTCCTGGTTTACCATGTCACTGTTACATTCTTTTGATGTTTAAAAGATCATTTTTGATTTCTTTTGTTGAAATGCAAGAGTTGGAATATTTAAGTAGTGTTTTGTCGTGGTTTACCTTGTCACTGTTAAATTCTGAAGATGTTTCAAAGTTCATTTTTGATTTTTTTTCGTTGAACTGTAAGAGTTGGAATATTTCAGTAGTGTTTTGTCGTGGTTTACCTTGTCAATGTTACATTCTCTTGATGTTTCAAAGTTCATTTTCGATTTTTTTTTCGTTGAAACGTAAGAGTTGGAATATTTCAGTGGTGTTTTGTTATGGTTTATCTTGTCAATGTTAAATTCTCTTGATGTTTCAAAGTTCATTTTGGATTTTTGATTCGTTGAAATGTAAAAGTTGGAATATTTGAGTAGTGTTTTGTCGTGGTTTAACTTGTCACTGTTACATTTTGAAGATGTTTAAAAGTTAATTTTTGATTTTTTTTTTCGTTGAAAAACAAGATTTGGAATATTCCAGCAGCGTTTTGTCGTGCTTTAGCTTCTCACTGTTATATTCTGAAGATGTTTAAAAGTTCATTTTAGATTTTTTTTTTCGTTGAAATGTAAGAGTTGGAATATTTCAGTAGTGTTTTGTCATGGTTTATCTTGTCACTGTTACATTCTGAAGATGTTTCAAAGTTCATTTTGGATTATTTTCGTTGAAATGTAAGTGTTGCAATATTTCAGTAGTGTGTTGTCGTGGTTTACCTTGTCACTGTGAACAAAATCAAAACTGAACTTTGAAACATCTTCAGAATGTAGCAGTGACAAGGTAAACCATGACAAAACACTACTGAAACATTTCAACTCTTACATTTCAACGAAAGAAATTCAAAATGAACTTTGAAACATCTTCAGAATTTAACAGTAGCAAGGTAAACCACGACAAACACTACTGAAATATTCCAACTCTTGCAATTCAACTAAAAAATCCAAAATGAACTTTGAAACGTCTTCAGAATGTAACAATTGCAATCTTAACCACGAAAAAACACTCCTGAAATATTCTAACTCTTACATTTCAATGAAATACATTTAAAATGAACTTTTAAACATCTTCATAATGTAAGAGTGACATGGTAAACCACGAGAGAATACTACTGAAATATTCCAACTCTTACATTTCAACGAAAAACTCCAAAATGAACTTTGAAACATCTTCAGAATGTAAAACTGACAAGATAAACCACAACAAAATACTACTGAAATATTCCAAAATTTTTCAACGAAAAAAATCCAAAAGTAACTTTGAAACATGTTCAGAATAAAACAGTGACAAGATAAACCACGACAAAACACTACTGAAATATTCCAACCCTTACATTTCAACGAAAAAAAAAAATCCAAAATGAACTTTGAAACTTCTTCAGAATGTAACACTGACATGGTAAACAATGACAAAACACCACTGAAATAATCCAACTCTTACATTTCAACGAAAAAAAAAATCCAAAATGAACCTTGAAACATCAAGAGAATATAAAAGTGACAAGGTAAACCACAACAAAACACAACTGAAATATTCCAAATCTTACATTTCAACGAAAAAATTCAAACTGAACTTTGAAATATCATGAGAATGTTACAGTGACAAGGTAAACCACGACAAAACACTACTGAAATATTCCAACTCTTAAATATTAATGAAAAAATCCAAAATGAACTTTGAAACATCTTCAGAATGTAACAGTGACAAGGTAAACCACGACAAAACACTATTGAAATATTCCAACTCTTAAATTTCAACGAATGAAATCCAAAATAAACTTTGATACATCAAAAGAATGTAACAGAGACAAGGTAAACCACGACAAAACACTACTGAAATACTCCAACTCTTACAGTTCAACACAAAAATTCAAAAATTAACTTTGAAAAATATTCATAATGTAACAATGACAAGGTAAACCACGACAAACATTACTGAAATATTCCAGATCTTACATTTCAACGAAAGAAATCCAAAATGAACTTTGATACATCAAGAGAATGTAACAGTGACAAGGTAAACCACGATAAAACACTACTGAAATATTCCAGCTCTTGCATTTCAACGAAAAAAATCAAAAATGAACTTTTAAACATCTTCAGAATGTAACAGTGACAAGGTAAACCATGACAAAACACTACTGAAATATTTCAACTCTTGCGTTTCAACGAAAGAAAATATCCAAAATGAACTTTGAAACATCTTCAGAATGTAACAGTGACAAGGTTAACCACAACAAAACACTACAGAAATATTCCAACTCTTACTTTTCAACGAAAGAAATCCAAAATTAACTTTGAAACATTAAGAGTTTTTCGTTGAAATGTAAGAGTTGGAATATTTTAGTGGTGTTTTGTCGTGGTTTACCTTGTCACTGTTACATTCTCTTGATGTTTGCAAGTTCATTTTAAACTTTTTATCGTTGAAATGTAAGAGTTGGAATATTTTGGTGGTGTTTTGTCGTGGTTTACCTTGTCACTGTTACATTCTCTTGATGTTTCAAAGTTCATTTTGGATTTTTTTTTAGTTGAAATGTAAGAGTTGGAATATTTCAGTAGTGTGTTGTCTTGGTTTACTTTGTCACTGTTACATTATGAAGATGTTTGAAAGTTAATTTCGGATTTTTTGAAATGTAAGAGTTGGAATATTTCAGTAGGGTTTTGTCGTGGTTTACCTTGTAACTGTTAAATTCTCTTGATGGTTTAAACTTCCTTTTGGATTTTTTTTTCTTTGAAGTGTAACAGTTGGAATATTTTAGTTGTGTTTGTTCGTGGTTTACCTTGTCACTGTTACGTTCTTTTGATGTTTCAAAGTTAATTTTGGACTTCTTTTGTTGAAATGTAAGAGTTGGAATATTTCAGTAGTGTTTTTCGTGATTTACCTTGTCACTGTTACATTCTGAAGATGGTTCAAAGTTAATAATTAATTTTTTTTCGTTGAACTGTAAGAGTTGGAATATTTCAGTAGTGTTTCGTCGTGGTTTACCTTGTCACTGTTACATTCTTTTGATGTTTCAAAGTTCATTTTAGAATTTTTTTTCGTTGAAGTGTAAGAGTTGGAATATTTCAGTGGTGTTTTGTTGTGATTTATCATCTCACTGTTACATTCTCTTGATGTTTCAAAGTTCATTTTGGATTTTTGATTCGTTGAAATGTAAAAGTTGGAATATTTGAGTAGTGTTTTGTCGTGGTTTACCTTGTCACTGTTAAATTCTGAAGATGTTTAAAAGTTCATTTTAGATTTTTTTTCGTTGAAATGTAAGAGTTGGATTATTCCAGTAGTGTTTTGTCGTGCTTTAGCATCTCACTGTTATATTCTGAAGATGGTTCCAAGTTTATTTCGGTCTTTTTTTTGTTGAAATGTAAGAGTTGGAATATTTCAGTAGTGTTTTGTCATGGTTTATCTTGTCACTGTTACATTCTGAAGATGTTTCAAAGTTCATTTTGGATTATTTTCGTTGAAATGTAAGTGTTGCAATATTTCAGTAGTGTGTTGTCGTGGTTTACCTTGTCACTGTGAACAAAATCAAAACTGAACTTTGAAACATCTTCAGAATGTAGCAGTGACAAGGTAAACCATGACAAAACACTACTGAAACATTTCAACTCTTACATTTCAACGAAAGAAATTCAAAATGAACTTTGAAACATCTTCAGAATTTAACAGTAGCAAGGTAAACCACGACAAACACAACTTAAATATTCCAACTCTTACAATTCAACTAAAAAAATCCAAAATGAACTTTGAAACGTCTTCAGAATGTAACAGTGACAAGGTAAACCACGACAAAACACTACTGAAATATTCTAACTCTTACATTTCAACAAAAAGTCCAAAATGAGCTTTTAAACATCAAAAGAATGTAACAGTGACAAGGTAAACCTCAACAAAACACTACTGAATTATTCCAACTCTTACATTTCAATGAAAATAAATCCAAAATGAACTTTGAAACATCAAGAGAACGTAACAGTGACAAGGTAAACCACGACAAAACACTACTGAAATATTCCAACTCTTACATTTCAATTAAAAACATCCAAAATGAACTTTGAAACATCTTAACAATGTAACAGAGACAAGGTAAACCACGACAAAACACTAATGAAATATTCCAACTCTTACATTTCAACGAAAAACTCCAAAATGAACTCTAAAACATCTTCAGAATGTAATAGTGACAAGAAAAACCACAACAAAACACTACTGAAATATTCCAACTCTTACATTTCAACGAAAGAAATCCAAAATGAACTTTGAAACATTAAGAGTTTTTCGTTGAAATGTAAGAGTTGGAATATTTTAGTGGTGTTTTTTCGTGGTTTACATTGCCACTGTTACATTCTCTTGATGTTTCAAAGTTCATTTTGGATTTTTTTTTCGTTGAAGTATAAGAGTTGGAAAATTTCAGTAGTGTGTTGTCGTGGTTTACTTTGTCACTGTTACATTCTGAAGATGTTTGAAAGTTCATTTTGGATTTTTTGAAATGTAAGAGTTGGAATATTTCAGTAGTGTTTTGTCGTGGTTTACCTTGTCACTGTTACATTCTCTTGATGTTTCAAAGTTCCTTTTAGATTTTTTTTTAGTTGAAATGTAAGAGTTGGAATATTTCAGTAGTGTTTTGTCGTGGTTTACCTTGTCACTGTTACATTCTTTTGATTTTTCAAATTTCATTTTGGATTTCTTTCTTTGTAATGTAAGAGTTGGAATATTTAAGTTGTTTTTTGTCGTGGTTTACCATGTCAATGTTACATTCTGAAGATGTTTAAAAGTTTATTTTTTATTTTTTTTTCGTTGAACTGTAATAGTTTGAATATTTCAGTACTTTTTTGTCGTGGTTTACCTTGTCACTGTTACATTCTCTTGATGTTTCAAAGTTCATTTTCGATTTTTTTTCGTTGAAATGTAAGTTGTAATATTTCAGTGGTGTTTTGTTGTGGTTTATCTTTTCACTGTTACATTCTCTTGATGTTTCAAGAGAATGTACGACAAAACACAACTTAAATATTCCAACTCTTACATTTCAACGAAAAAAAAATCCAAAACGAACTTTTAAATATCAAGAAAATGTAACTAAATGAATGTAACCCAATTTTTGCAGGTGTCTCACATTTCAACGAAAAAAAATCCAAAACCACCTTTTAAATATCAAGATAATGTAACAGTGACAAGGTAAACCACGACAAAACACTACTTAAATATTCCAACTCTTAAATTTAAACTAAAAAAAAAATCTAAAATGAACTTTGAAACATCAAAGAAATGTAATAGTGATAATATAAAACACGACAAAATACTACTGAAATATTCTAAATCTTACGTTTCAACGAAAAAATCGAAATTGAACTTTGAAATATCATGAGAATGTAACAGTACAAGATAAACCAAGACAAAACACTACTGAAATATTCCAAATCCTACATTTCAATGAAAAAAAAATCCAAAATGAACTTTGAAACATCTTCAGAATGTAACAGTGACAAGGTAAACCACAACAAAACACTACTGAAATAATCCAACTCTTACATTTCAATGAATTAAATACAAAATGAACTTTGAAACATCAAAAGAATGTAACAGTGACAAGGTAAACCATGACAAAACACTACTGAAATATTCCAACTCTTACATTTCAACACAAAAATTCAAAAATGAACCTTGAAACATCTTCAGAATGTAACAGTGACAAGGTAAACCACGAAAAACACTACTGAAATATTCCAAATCTTACATTTCAACGAAAGAAATCCAAAATGAACTTAGATACATCAATATAATGTAACAGTGACATGGTAAACAACGAAAAAACACTACTGAAATATTCCAACTCTTACATTTCAACGAAAAAAATCAAAAATGAGCTTTCAAAAATATTCTGAATGTAACAGTGACAAGGTAAACCACGACAAAACAATACTGAAATATTCCAACTCTTACAGTTCAACAAGAAAATAAAGAATCAAAAATGAACTTTGAAACATCTTCAGAATGTAACTGTGACATGGTTAACCACGACAAACACTACTGAAATATTCCAACTCTTACATTTCAACGAAAGAAATCCGAAATGAATTTTGAAACATTAAGAGTTTTTCGTTGAAATGTAAGAGTTGGAATATTTCAGTAGTATTTTATCGTGGTTTACCTTGTCACTGTTACATTCTCTTGATGTTTCAAAGTTCATTTTAGACTTTTTATCGTTGAAATGTAAGATTATGAATATATCAGTGGGGTTTTGTCGTGGTTTACCTTGTCACTGTTACATTCTTTTGATGTTTCAAAGTTCACTTTGGATTTTTTTTTTCGTTGAAATGTAAGAGTTGGAATATTTCAGTAGTGTTTTGTCATGGTTTATCTTGTCACTGTTACATTCTGAAGATGTTTCAAAGTTCATTTTGGATTTTTTGAAATGTAAGAGTTGGAATATTTCAGTAGTGTTTGTCCTGTTTTGCCTTGTCACTGTTACATTCTCTTGATGTTTCAAAGTTCATTTTAGATTTCTTTCGTTGAAATTTAAGAATTGTAATATTTCGTATTTTTTGTCGTTATTTATCATGTCAATGTTACATTACTAAGATATTTAAAAGTCCATTTTGGATATTTTTCGTTGAACTACAAGAGTTGGATTATTACAGTAGTGTTTTGTAGTGGTTTACCTTGTCATTATTACATTCTCTTGCGTCTTCAAATTTCAGTTTGGATTTTATCGTCGAAATTCAATAGTTGGAATATTTCATTATTGTTTTGTCGTGGTTTACCTTGTTACTGTTACATTCTGAAAATGTTTCAAAGTTCATTTTGGATTTTTTTCGTTGAAATGTAACAGTTGACACTGTTATCTTGTCACTGTTACATTCTGAAGACGTTTCAAAGTTCTTTTTGGATTTTTTTCGTTGAAATGTAAGAGTTTGAATATTTCAGTAGTGTTTGTCGTGGTTTACCTTGTCACTGTTACATTCTGAAGATGTTTCAAAGTTCATTTTGGATTTCTTTCGTTGAAATGTAAGAGATAGAATATTTCAATAGTGTTTTGTCGTGGTTCACCTTGTCACTGTTACATTATGAAGATGTTTCAAAGTTCATTTTTAATTTTTTTTTCGTTGAAATGTAAGAGTTGGATTATTTCAGTGGTGTTTTGTCGTGTTTTACCATGTCACTGTTACATTCTCTTGATGTTTCAAAGTTCATTTTGGATTTTTTTTTTCGTTGAAGTATAAGAGTTGGAATATTTCAGTAGTGTGTTGTCGTGGTTTACTTTGTCACTGTTACATTTTGAAGATGTTTGAAAGTTCATTTCGGATTTTTTGAAATGTAAGAGTTGGAATATTTCAGTAGTGTTTTGTCGTGGTTTACCTTGTCACTGTTACATTCTCTTGATGTTTCAAAGTTCATTTTAGATTTTTTTTTCGTTTAAATGTAAGAGTTGGAATATTTCAGTAGTGTTTTGTCGTGGTTTACCTTGTCACTGTTACATTCTCTTGATGTATCAAATTTCATTTTGGATTTCTTTCGTTGAAATGCAAGATTTTGAATATTTCAGTAGTGTTTTGTCGTGGTTTACCTTGTCACTGTTACATTCTGAAGATGTTTCAAAGTTCATTTTTAATTTTTTTTTCGTTGAAATGTAAGAGTTGGAATATTTTAGTACTGCTTTCTCGTGGTATACCTTGTCACTGTAACATTCTCTTGATGTTTCAAAGTTCGTTTTCTATTTTTTTTTTTTCGTTGAAATGTAAGTTGGAATATTTCAGTAGTGTTTTGTTGTGGTTTACCTTATCACTGTTACATTCTCTTGATGTTTCAAGAGAATGTACGACAAAACACAAATTAAATATTCCAACTCTTACATTTCAACGAAAAAAAATCCAAAACGAACTTTTAAATATCAAGAAAATGTAACTAAATGAATGTAACCCAATTTTTGCAGGTGTCTCACATTTCAACGAAAAAAAATCCAAAACGAACTTTTAAATATCAAGATAATTTAACAGTTACAAGGTAAACCACGACAAAACAATATTTAAATATTCCAACTCTTACATTTCAACTAAAAAAAAAATCTAAAATGAACTTTGAAACATCTAATGAATGTAATAGTGATAATATAAAACACGACAAAATACTACTGAAATATTCTAAATCTTACGTTTCAACGAAAAAATCGAAATTGAACTTTGAAATATCATGAGAATGTAACAGTACAAGATAAACCAAGACAAAACACTACTGAAATATTCCAAATCCTACATTTCAATGAAAAAAAAATCCAAAATGAACTTTGAAACATCTTCATAATTGAACAGTGACAAGGTAAACCACAACAAAACAGTATTGAAATATTACTACTCTTACATTTCAACGAATGAAATCCAAAATGAAATTTAAAACATCAAAAGAATGTAACAGTGACAAGGTAAACCACGACAAAACACTACTGAAATATTCCAACTCTTACAGTTCAACACAAAAATTCAAAAATGAACCTTGAAACATCTTCAGAATGTAACAGTGACAAGGTAAACCACTAAAAACACTACTTAAATATTCCAACTCTTACATTTCAATGAAAGAACATCCAAAATTAACTTTGAAACAGCATTAAAATGTAACAGTGACATTATAAACAACGACAAAACACTACTGAAATAATCCAACTCTTACATTTCAACGAAAAAAATCAAAAATTAACTTTCAAAAATATTCAGAATGTAACAGTGACAAGGTAAACCACGACAAAACACTACTGAAATATTCCAACTCTTACTTTTCAACAAAAAAAAAATCAAAAATGAACTTTGAAACATCTTCAGAATGTAACTGTGACAAGGTAAACCACACAAACACTACTGAAATATTCCAACTCTTACATTTCAACGAAAGAAATCCAAAATGAACTTTGAAACATTAAGAGTTTTTCGTTGAAATGTAAGAGTTGGAATATTTCAGTAGTATTTTATCGTGGTTTACCTTGTCACTGTTACATTCTCTTGATGTTTCAAAGTTCATTTTAGACTTTTTATCGTTGAAATGTAAGATTATGAATATATCAGTGGGGTTTTGTCGTGGTTTACCTTGTCACTGTTACATTCTTTTGTTGTTTCAAAGTTCACTTTGGATTTTTTTTTCGTTGAAATGCAAGAGCTGGAATATTTAAGTAGTGTTTCGTCGTTGTTTACTATTTCAATTTTACATTCTGAAGATGTTTGAAAGTTCATTTTGTATTTTTTGAAATGTAAGAGTTGGAATATTTCAGTAGTGTTTTGTCATGGTTTACCTTGTCACTGTTACATTCTCTTGATGTTTCAAAGTTCATTTTGGATTTCTTTTGTTGAACTGTAAGAGTTGGAATATTTCGTAGTTTTTGTCCTGGTTTATCTTGTCACTGTTACATTCTGAAGATGTTTCAAAGTTCATTTTTGATTTGTTTCGTTGAAATTTAAGAGTTGGAATATTTCAGTAGTGTTTTGTCGTGGTTTACCTTATCACTGTTACATTCTCTTGATATTTCAAAATTCATTTTGGATTCTTTCGTTGAAATGTAAGAGTTGGATTGTTTCAGTAGTGTTTTGTCGTGTTTTACCATGTCACTGTTACATTCTGAAAATGTTTCAAAGTTCATTTTGGATTTTTTTCGTTGAAATGTAACAGTTGACACTGTTATCTTGTCACTGTTACATTCTGAAGACGTTTCAAAGTTCTTTTTGTATTTCTTTCGTTGAAATGTAAGAGTTGGAATATTTCAGTATTGTTTGTCGTGGTTTACCTTGTCACTGTTACATTCTGAAGATGTTTCAAAGTTCATTTTGGATTTCTTTCGTTGAAATGTAAGAGTTGGAATATTTCAATAGTGTTTTGTCGTGGTTCACCTTGTCACTGCTACATTATGAAGATGTTTCAAAGTTCATTTTTAATTTTTTTTTCGTTGAAATGTAAGAGTTGGATTATTTCAGTAGTGTTTTGTCGTGTTTTACCATGTCACTGTTACATTCTGAAGATGTTTTAAAGTTATTCTGGATTGATTTTTCGTTAAAATGTAAGAGTTGGAATATTTCAGTAGTGTTTTGTCGTGGTTTAACTTCTCGCTGGTACATTCTCTTGATGTTTCAAAGTTCATTTTGGAGTTTTTTCGTTGAAATGTAATATTTCAGTATGGAGTTGGAATATTTCAGTAGATTTTTGTCGTGGTTTACCTTGTCACTGTTACATTCTCTTGATATTTCAAAGTTTATTTTGGATTTTTTTTATTGAAATGTAAGACACCTGCTCAGACGCACTATCATAGTGAGCGAGATATGCAAAAATTGGGTTAATTTAGTTACATTCTGAAGATGTAAGTTCATTTTGGATTTTTTTTCGTCGAAATGTGACAGTTGGAATATTTCAGTAGTTTTTTGTCTTGGTTTACCTTGTCACTGTTACATTCTCTTGATGTTTCAAAGTTTATTTTGGATTTTTTTTTCGTTTAAATGTAAGAGTTGGATTATTTAAGTGTTGTTTTGTCATTGTTTACCTTGTCACTGTTACATTCTGAAGATTTTTCAAAGTTCATTTTGTATTTTTTTTTCGTTGGAATATTTCAGTAGTGTTTTGTCGTGGTTTAACTTGTCTCTGTTACATTGTTAAGATGTTTCAAAGTTCATTTTTGATTTTTTTTTCTTTGAAATGTAAGAGTTGGAATATTTCAGTAGTTCTTTGTCATGATTTACCTTGTCACTGTTACATTCTCTTGATGTTTCAAAGTTCATTTTTGACTTTTTTCGTTGAAATGTAAGAGTTGGATTACCTTGTCACTGTTACATTCTGAAGATGTTTCAAAGTTCATTTTGGATTTTTTTCATAGAAATGTAAGAGTTGGAATATTTCAGTAGTGTTTCGTCGTGGTTTACCTTGTCACTGTTACATTCTCTTGATGATTCAAAGTTCATTTTGGATGTTTTTCATTGAAATGTAAGAGTCGGAATATTTCAGAAGTGTTTCGTCATGGTTTACCTTGTCACTGATACATCCTCTTGATGTTTCAAAGTTTATTTTCGACTTTTTTCATTGAAATGTAAGAGTTGGAATATTTCAGTAGTGTTTTATCGTGGTTTACCTTTTCTCTATTACATTCTCTCAAAGTAACAAAGTGACAAAGTAAACCACGACAAAATACTACTGAAATATTCCAACTCTTACATTTCAACGAAAAAATATCCAAAATGAACTTTGAAACAACTTCAGAATATAACAGTGACAAGGTAAACCTTGACAAAACACAACTGAAATATTCCATCTTTTACATTTCAATGAAAAATATCCTAAATAAACTTTGAAACATCTTTAGTATGTAACAGTTATAATGTAAACCGCGACAAAACACTACCGAAACATTCCAACTCTTACATTTCAACGAAAAAATCCAAAATAAACTTTGAAACATCTTCAGAATGTAACATTGACAAGGCAAATCACGACAAAACACTACCGAAAAATTCCAACTCTTACATTTCAACGACAAAATCCAAAATAAACTTTTAAACATCATCAGAATGTAAAAGTGACAAGGTAAACCACGACAAAACACTACTGAAATATTCCAACTCTTACATTTCAACGAAAAATATCCGAAATAAACTTTGAAAAATCTTCAGAATGTAACAGTGACAAGGTAAACCATGAAAAAACACTACTGAAACATTCCAACTCTTACATTTCAACGAAAAAAAAATCCAAAATGAACTTTGAAATATCAAGAGAATGTAACAGTGACAAGGTAAACCACGACAAAGCACTAATGGGGGGAGGGGCCCAAAAAGTTTGGGGAGGGGGGCCCTTCTGGGTCTCAAGCTTCCAAGTCCAAAAAAAATTCAGTCCAAAAAAAGTATTTAAAAAATGGAGGGGGGCGAAAAAGTTAGGTGGAGGGGGGGGGGCCTTCTGTGCCTCAAGCTTCTAAGTAAAAAAAAATTCAGCCCAAAAAAAGTTTTTAAAAAAATGGAGGGGGGGGGGCAAAAAAGTTAGGTGGAGGGGGAGGGGGCCCTTCTGTGTCTCAAGCGCGCAAAAAAAGTATTAAAAAATTTCGGAGGGGGCCAAAAAATTTGGGGAAGGGGGATCCCTTCTGTGTCTCAAGAACGCAAAAAAAGAAGTATTTAACAAATACGGGGGGAGGGAAGTTGGGTTGGGGGGCCTTCTGTGTCTCAAGCTTCCAAGTCAAAAAAAAATTCATTCCAAAAAAAGTGTTTAAAAGAGTGAGGGGGGGGGGGCAAAAAAGTTAGGTGGAGGGGGAGGGGGCCCTTCTTTGTCTCAAGTGCGCAAAAAAAAGTATTAAAAAACTTGGGAGGGGGGCTAAAAAAGTTGGGGGAGGGGGATCCCTTCTGTGTCTCAAGCGCGCAAAAAAAGAAGTATTTAACAAATGGGGGGAGGGGAAGTTGGGTTGGGGGGCCTTCTGTGTCTCAAGCTTCCAAGTCCAAAAAAATTCATTCCAAAAGTGTTTAAAAGAGTGGAAGGGGGGGGAGTAAGGTGGAGGGGGCCCTTCTGTGTCTCAAGCGCGCAAAAAAAGTATTACAAAATTTGGGAGGGGGGCCAAAAAAGTTGGGGGAGGGGGGGAGTCCTTCTGTGTCTCAAGCGCGCAAAAAAAGTATTAAAAAATGGAGGGGGCCAAAAAGTTGGTAGGAGGGGGAGTCCTTCTGTGTCTCAAACGCGCAAAAAAATTAGTATAAATAAGGAGGGGGGGGCAAAAAAGTTGGGGGCGGAAGGGGGGGGGGTACAGAAGTCTCTGCTGGTATCCTTACTCTAGGCTTACTGAGTGGGATATATGCGCTTGAAATCTAACCTAGTAACATAATTTGTTTCAAATATGTCCTGCAAACATAACAAACAAACAACAAGAAAACCATGAAACATCAAACAACATAACATAACAAATAAACATAACAGAACCAAGAAACAACATAACTAAGAAACAGCATCAACATAACATAATATAACATAACATAACCATCAACATAACATAACATTTATTCACATAACCATCAACATAACAACATAACCATCAAACATCAAAACCAACAAACAACATAACCATCAACAAAACATAACCATGAAAAACATCAACATAACAGTCATAACCAACAAACATAACATAACCATGAAACATCAAACAACATAACATAACATAATATAAAATAACATAACCATCAACATTATCTAACATTAAACCACATAATCATAAATATCACATAATATAACCATCAACATGACATAACATTAAACCACATAATCATCAACACAACAACATAACCATGAAACAACAAAACCAACAAACAGCATAACCATCAACAAAACATAACCATGAAACAACATTAACATAATATAACATAACATAACCGTCAAAATAACATAGCATTAAACCACATAACCATCAAACAACAAAACAAACAAACAGTATAACCATCAGCAAAACCATGAAACAACATCAACATAACAATCATAATCAACAAACATAACATAACCAGCAACAAAACATAACATAACATAACAACATAACATCAAACCACATAACCATCAACAAAACCATGAAACAACATCAACATAACCAACAAACATAACATAACCATGAAACAACATCAACATAGCAACATAACATAACATCAAACCACATAACCAGCAACATAACATAACACTCAAACAATATAACCATCAAACATGCCTAGAAAGAGACACGTGATTCTGTCCCGTTAGATGAACTTTTATCTGACAATGTTGTAAATCTCACACAGTATATTCTATGCCCATATATGGTGCCCCTGGAGTAAATAATGGGTTCCTACTAACCCTTTCTAT
This sequence comes from Artemia sp. Qi Xiang Cuo, assembly GCF_049724085.1. Taxonomy (NCBI): domain Eukaryota; kingdom Metazoa; phylum Arthropoda; class Branchiopoda; order Anostraca; family Artemiidae; genus Artemia; species Artemia sp. Qi Xiang Cuo. Next base: position 92,232,537 of record NC_142795.1, on the reverse strand, counting down.
AAAAACCCTGGATTCCCCTTGGGTATAACTTACAACCTCTGCCCTGAGGGCTGTGGGGGAGTTTCTACCTCAAAAACATAATTTTTATCTGGAAATCAACTACGCTGAACAAAATGGCTACCTCAAAACATTGATTGGATGTGTTTCGGGAAATGGTGGGCGTGGAGGGGGTATTAGTTGCCTTCCAATAACTTTCGACTGTTAAAAGGAGCATAAGCCACTGCAATTTCCAGTCGAATGAGCCCTATTCGAAGTTTCTACGACAAATCATTCGATACGAAGTGCCCTGGTCTAAGATCAAGAAAAAAAAATAACACATTGTGCCAACATCGTTCTTTACTTAGGCAGCGCTATTGTGCTGCCTATTAAAGTAGCTATTTCCATTGTTTAAGACTTAGAGCTCATGATTTTCCATTCTTTGTCTAAATTCTATCCAAGTTGAACTTCCAACGTTTTTATAATCCAATTTTGACGTTCTATTGCTTTCCGTCATAGACGTTTGTCATTGCCAGTTGCCGTTCAGAGTTTTATTCGAGCCAAATCGCAATTAAACACAACGGTGAACGTGCTGGCCATCAAAAACAGATTTTGAGCAAAACGGCGATTAAACGCCGATCAAAAAAGCAGCTATACTTAAATGATTGTCGTCAGTGTAAGAAACACTAAAGAACAAACTGGAAAATCAAATGAGAAATATAGCAGATTGGCAGAAAACTGCTGCTACTACTAACGACTCCCCACAGCGCCAAGCAGCGTGAGACCAATCCAGCTCCAGATGTTCCTCCTCCCTCCCAACCTACTTAAAACCAACCTCTTTACACACTCCCGAGAAGTTGCATTTTCCCTTAAATTCGCCCGTATGACACCTTCCAATCCAAATTGGGAGTGACCAGCTTTTTGTTTGTCCCTAGAGGGTTGGCCGAAAATAATATTCTTTGGGTATCTGTCATCTTTCATCCTCAGAGCGTTTCCAGGCTATCTATACTATTCTCTCCTAGAAAGTGGGGTATAACCATATTTTTCGTACAGTTTACTGGTTGAAATGTGGTCAGTTACTGTTCAAATGTGGATGGGCACCCAAAATATTCTTCAGACAATTCCTCTAGAAAAATTAAATAAATCCTCATCTGTCATTTGGAGTGCTTCAGAGCCACACATGACTACTGTCGTCACGGTAACTTCCAATATTCTATCCTTGGCTCGCAGACCTATTCTTCCAAACTTTTTTTCAAATTTAAATCAGCACCCTGAACCATAGTTTTTAATTTTAAACATCTTCACCGCATCCACCATCTTTACTAATGATGCTACTTATGTAAGTGAAGCTATTCACTAGATAGGTATTTTTGTTAACCAGTTTCACCTCTTCACATTTATTTATTCCGAGTCTAAGCGACTTATTCGGCTTAACGTTAATTTTCAACCCTATTCTTGCGCCCTGACCTCTCAAAACCTCAAAAAATCATTCATTTGTTCACATTTTTTACCTCAGGCGCTCAAATATTCAGCTTAATATAAGTCTAGGATAGTTTTATTCTCCTGTTTAATTTTATGCTCTCATGTGACCTTTGCTGCGTCCCTTTTGACAAAATCCATCAAAAGGATCCATATGAATGGTGATAGATGGTAGCCCGGCTTAACTCTTGATTTCATATGAAACCAGCTACTAACCTATCATAACAGCTGCAATGCTATTCTTGTACATAATACATGACAAAACCACTTTATTGTACGTACTAGTATAGTACCTTCCCCAAAGCTCCTCTTTCGTCAGAAGCCAATGATCAATCAAAATCTATAAAGCTAAGTACTAAAAGGGCTGATGACTCGAAAACTCTAACGCTAATCTAAAAGTAAAAATTTGCAGAAAGTGCTGGAACTACACAAGTATCCTCTTTTCCCGAAATTATCCGTTACTCACTTACTTTCAACTTTTCTATTTTCCGTTTGTTCACTCCATACAAAATCTATCTTGGTTTTTCTAGTATCTCTGGCTTTTGTTTTATCGCTAATGGATAGCCTCAATGTTTGCAAGAACAAGGTAGAAAATGAAATTACACAGCAGAAGGCATTAGAGTACGTGCCTTTTTAAGTTAGACTGCTACTTGATTGAGTATATGTAGCATAAACGTTACTTTCCTGAAAATTTATTAGACCAAAGTCAATGACAAACTTTTTGTTATTTAATCCTATTTCAAAGATATCATTTAACTCTGTGTATTTTTGTGTTCAAGTCAATATATTATGGTAGTTCTACATTGTGTTCTTTAAATTATATTTTCTAGTTAGGTTTAAGGGATTTGCATCTTAATATCTATATGATTAAATAAACTACTTCCTGAGCTATAACGTTATCAGTAGCGTTATTAGTAGTAGTAACGCTGTTCCAAGTAAAAAGACGAATTGATAGTGACGTTTTCCTTCCCCCTGGTCCCTCTGACCAATAAGTTAAAGAGAATCCACCAACAAGTCTGAAACCAAATTAAAACGATCAAATGATGAACCAGTAGTTTGTATAAAAGGAGGACAATTAAAATAACAACAGATATAAGACTTTTTTTTCCACCATCCCAGCAAACACTGTTAGTTTGTCCAAATAAAAACTGTTAGCTTACATTGTCAGAGAATTTCTCTAACAAATTAAGCCATTGTTGGAGAAAATTGCAAGGGAATTTCAAGCGTATACAAATTAAATCATTGCTAGGGTGAAAACATTAATGTTTTTTGCGGTCGGTTTAAGGTTTTTATGGGAAAGGTTGTCGTATAAACTTTGAAGTGCTGTAGGTACTTCAAATGATGGATTTTAATGCCAAAACATCCTAACTGTCAGTAGAGTCCTATGTTCCATTTCTATCGAGCCCCTAGGAATTACCATGCTATTTGTGTGAAGCTATAGGAAAGCATTTCCAGAGCATGTACTTATCGATTTGGGTGAATTATGTTCCCTCTCATGCTATTCTAGCACGCTATGTTCCTTCCTATGCTATTCTAGGAGCTTATGTTCCTTCCTGTGCTATTTGGGGAGATTACATTCCTTGGCACCTTTTCAGAACATGTACTTGTGGATACCTTCCAAGCAACGTGATTAAACACGCTTTTACAATCAGAATTGTTTGATTGACATTTGCAAAAAGGGATAAGGAATTCGCAAATTAGACTCTATGAACGATATTAATTAATGTTTGAATAATAGGAGTGTGATTGATTCTATTTAGTGAGTGGATAATTTTTTAACAAGGAATCTCTGAATAAAATCTTTTTGGAGGGATGGGATGATGGGAGCCAGGTGTCTTAGAGTACTTATAATGGTGTTATTTGGGGAGATTACGTTCCTTGGCACCTTTTCAGAGCATGTTCTTGTGGATACCTTTCCAAGCAACGTGATTAAACACGCTTTTACAATCGGAATTGTTTGATTCACATTTGCAAAAAAAGGATAAGGAATTCGCAAATGGACTCTATGACTGACATTAATTTATGTTTGAAGAGTAATAGCGTTCTGAATAATATCTATTGATTTGAAAATTTTTAACATGATATTTGTGAGTAAAATACTTTTGGAGAGATGGAACGATCAATGCCGGACGTCATATAGTACATATCATGGTGGTATTTGGGGAAATTAAGTTCACTGTCACCTTTCCAGAACATGTACTTATGGATACCTTTCCAAAGCAACTTGATTAAACACGCTTTTACAATCGGAATTGTTTGATTGACATTTGCAAAAGGGGATAAGGAATTCGCAAATTGGACTCTATGAGCGATATTAATTAATGTTTGAATAATAGGAGTGTGATTGATTCTAATTAGTGATTGGATAATGTTTTAACAAGAAATCTCTGAATAAAATATTTTTGGAGGGATGGGAGCGAGGTGTGTTAGAGTACTTATAATGGTGTTATTTGGGGAGATTACGTTCCTTGGCACCTTTTCAGAGCATGTACTTGTGGATACCTTTCCAAGCAACGTGATTAAACCCACATTTACAATCGGAATTGTTTGATTGATATTTGCAAAAAAGGATAAGGAATTCGCAAATTGGACTCTATGAACGACATTAATTAATGTTTGAATAATAGGAGTGTGATTGATTCTAATTAGTGATTGGATAATTTTTTAACAAGAAATCTCTGAATAAAATATTTTTGGAGGGATGGGAGCGAGGTGTCTTAGAGTACTTATAATGGTGTTATTTGGGGAGATTACGTTCCTTGGCACCTTTTCAGAGCATGTACTTATGGATTCTAGCCGACTATGTTCTTTCCTGTGCTATTTGGAGAGATCACGTTCCTTGACACCTTTTCAGGGCATGTACTTAAGGATTTGGGTGGATTATGGCGTCTTTTTTTTATTTTTTTTTTCAATTGGCATTTTTGTCTGATAACAGATACCATTAATTGCGATCATAGCTCTAAAAAAAGGAGGGATGGGAGCGGGGTGTCTTAGAGTACTTGATTCAAACTTTTACCTTGATTATCGATGTTGTTAGCAGAATTTCAAAAGGATAGTTTATGAGTGCTGGCGTATCTGATTAAATAATTTAGGTCGTATGATAAATTTATTTTATTTTTTTAATGCAGTAGTTTTTCAGTAAGGACACTCGATATCCTAAAAGTGTTTGATTCAAACTTTTACCTTGAGCATCGATGTTGTTAGCAAAATTTCAAAAGGATCGTTCATAAGTACTGGCGTATCTGATGAAATAATTTAGGTCGTATGATAAATTTAATTTATTTTTTTTAATGCAGAAGTTTTTCAGTAAGGACACTCGATATCCTAAAAGTGTTTGATGCAAACTTTTACCTTGAGCATTGATGTTGTTAGCACAATTTCAAAAGGATCGTTTATGAGTGCTGGCGTATCTGATGAAATAATTTAGGTCGTATGATAAATTTAATTTTTCTTAATGCAGTAGTTTCTTAGTAAGGACACTCGATATCCTAAAAGTGTTTGATTCAAACTTTTACCTTGAGAATCGATGTTGTTAGCAGAATTTCAAAAGGATCGTTTATGAGTGCTGGCGTATCTGATGAAATAATTTAGGTCGTATGATAAATTTAATTTATTTTTTTAATGAAGTATTTTTTTAGTAAGGACACTCGATATCCTAAAAGTGTTTGATTCAAACTTTTACCTTGAGAATCGATGTTGTTAGAAGAATTTCAAAAGGATCGTTTATGAGTGCTGGCGTATCTGAGGAAATAATTTAGGTCGTATGATCAATTTAATTTTTTTTAATGCAGTAGTTTTTTAGTAAGGACACTCGATATCCTAAAAGTGTTTGATTCAAACTTTTACTTTGAGCATCGATGTTTTAGCAGAATTTCAAAAGGATCGTTCATAAGTGCTGGCGTATCTGATGAAATAATTTAGATTGTATGATTAATATAATTTTTAATTATTTTTTTGCAGTAGTTATTTAATAAGCACACTCGATATCCTAAAAAATGTTTGATTCAATTTTTACCTTGAGCATCGAATTTCTTAGTATAATTTCAAAAGGATTGTTTATAAGTGCTGACCTGTCTTTGATGAACTAATTCATGTCGTATGATAATTTTTTTTAATACAGTAGTTTTTTAGTAAGGACACTCGATATCCTAAAAGTGTTTGATTCAAACTTTTACCTTGAGAATCAATGTTGTTAGCAGAATTTCAAAAGGATCGTTCATAAGTGCTGGCGTATGTGATGAAATAATTTAGGTCGTATGATAAATTTAATTTATTTTTTTTAATGCAGAAGTTTTTCAGTAAGGACACTTGATATCCTAAAAGTGTTTGATCCAAACTTTTACCTTGAGCATCGATGTTGTTATCAGAATTTCAAAAGGATCGTTTATGAGTGTTGACTATCTGATGAAATAATTTAGGTCTTATGATAAATTTAATTAATTTTTTTTAATGCAGTAGTTTTATAGTAAGGACACTCGATATCCTAAAAGTGTTTGATTCAAACTTTTACCTTGAGAATCGATGTTATTAGAAGAATTTCAAAAGGATCGTTTATGAGTGCTGGCGTATCTGATGAAATAATTTAGTTCGTTGTGATCAATTTAATTTTTTTTTAATGCAGTAGTTTTTTAGTAAGGACACTTGATATCCTAAAAGATATCCGATGCTCAAGGTAAATGTTGTTAGAAGAATTTCAAAAGGATCGTTTATGAGTGCTGGAGTATCTGATGAAATAATTTAGGTCGTATGATCAATTTAATTTTTTTTTTAATGCAGTAGTTTTTTAGTAAGGACACTCGATATCCTAAAAGTGTTTGATTCAAACTTTTATCTTGAGAATCAATTTTGTTAGCAGAATTTCAAAAGGATCGTTTATGAGTGCTGGCGTATCTGATGAAATAATTTAGGTCGTATGATAAATTTAATTTATTTTTTTTTAATGCAGTAGTTTTTCTGTAAGGACACTCTATATGCTAAAAGTGTTTGATTGAAACTTTTACCTTGAGCATCGATGTTCACACACACACAGAGACGACACACACACAGAGATGACACACACACACACAGACGATACACACAAACAAAGACAACACACACACAGAGACGACACACACACATAGTGACGACACACACACAGAGACGAAACACACACAGAGACAACACACACACAGAGACGACACACACAGCGAGACAACACACACACAGAGACAACACATACTCAGACACAAAACACACACACATAGACAACAAACCCAAACAGACAAGAAACACACACCCACACAAACAACAAACAGACACACCCCACACACAGACACAACACACACATAGCGACGACACACGCACAGAGACGACAAACACACAGAGACGACACACACACACACACAGAGAGAAGACACATGAACAGAGACGACACACACAAACAGAGATGACACACACACAGAGACCACACACACACAGAGACGACAAACACAAAGCGACGACACACACACATAGAGACGACACACACACAGAGACGACACACACACACACACACAGAGAGAAGACACACGCACAGAGACGAGACACACACAGAGATTACCCACACACGAGAGACGACACACACACACACAGAGCATACACACACACACAGATGACACACACACAGAGACGATACACACACAGAGACAACACACACAGAGAGACGGGACACACACACAGAAACGACAAACACACATAGAGACGACACACACAAAGAGACGACTTACACACAGAGACGAAACACACATAGAGACGACACACTCACAGAGAGGACGCACGCACACACAGACAAAAAGCATAAAGAACGAAACACACACAGAGACAACACACACACACCGAGACGACACACACACATAGTGACCCCACACACACAGAGACAACACTCGAAGAGAGAAGACAACACACGGAGAGAAGACACAATCGCAAAGACGACACAAATACACAGAAAGACGACACACACACAGAGATGACATACACACAGAGACGAAACACACATAGAGACGACACACGCACAGAAACGATACACACACAAAGAGACGACAAACGCACAGAGACGACATACACACAGAGTTGACTCACTCACAGAGAGGACAAACACACAGAGACGACACACACAAAGAGACTACTCACACACAGAGAGGAAAAACACACAGAAACGACACACACACACAGAGACGACACACACATAGAGACAACAAAGACACAGAGACGACAGACGTGGCGCGCCACACTAAGTGAACCTAGATCAACCCAACGTTTTGGATATCTCTCTCACTATGACTCTGTTTGTGTGTCGTGTCTGAGCGTGTGTCAGCTCTCGTGTTTGTCATCTCTGTGGGTGTGTCGTCTCTGTCTTTGTGTCTTCTCTGTATATTTGTCGTCTCTGTGTGCGTGTGTGTCATCTCTGTGTATGTGTCGTCTCTGTGTGTGTTTCGTCTCTGTGTGTGTGTGTCGTCTCTGTGTCTGAGTTGTCTCTATGTGTGTGTCGTCTCTGTGGTTGTGAGTGTCGTTTCTGTGTGTTTGTCCTCTCTGTGTGTGAGTCGTCTCTTTGTGTCTGTCGTCTCTGTGTGTTTGTCCTCTCTGTGTGTGAGTCGGCTCTATGTGTGTCTCGTCTGTCTGCGTGTGTCGTCTATTTGTATGTTTCGTATCTATGTGTGTCGTCTCTTTATGTGTGTTGTCTCTGTGTGTGTTGTCTCTCTATGTGTGTCGTCTCTGTGTGTTTGTCGTCTCTGTGTGTGTGTTGTCTCTATGTGTATGTCGTCACTTTGTGTGTGTCGTCTGTGTGTGTGTGTATGTCGTCTCTGTGTGGGTGTCGTCTCTGTGTGTGTGCTGTCTCTATGTCTGTGTGTCGTCTCTATGTGTGTTTCGTATCTGTGTGTGTGTCATCTCTGTGAATGTGTCGTCTCTGTTTTTGTGTCTTCTCTATATGTTTGTCGTCTCTGTGTGTGTGTGTGTCGTCTCTGTGCGTGTGTCTTCTCTCTGTGTGTTGTCGTTTCTGTGTGTGTGTCGTCTCTGTGCGTGTGTCGTCACTATGTGTATGTAGTCTATCGGTGTGTGTTGTCTCTGTGTGCGTTTTGTCTCTATGATTGTTGTCTTTGTGTGTGTGTCACCTCTTTGCGTGTATCGTCTCTATATGTGTTTCGTATCTGTGTGTGTTTCGTCTCTTTGTGTGTGTCGTCTCTATGTGTGTTTTTCGTTTCTGTGTGTGTGTCCCGTCTCTATGTGTGTGTTGTCTCTGTGTGTGTATCGTCTCTGTATATGTGTCATCTCTGTGTGTGTGTTTCGTCTCTGTGGGTGTGTGTGTCGTGTCTGTGTTTGTGTCGTCTCTGTGTGTGTGTCGTCTCTGTGCGTGTGTCTTCTCTCTCTGTGTGTGTGTGTCGTCTCTGTGTGTGTGTCGTCGCTATGTGTGTGTGTAGTCGCTATGTGTGTGTCGCCTCTGTGTGTGTGTTGTCTGTGTGTGTGTGTTGTCTCTGTGTGTGTGTGTCGTCGCTGTGCGTGTGTCGTCTCTATTTGTGTATCGTCTGTGTGTGTGAGTCGTCTCTGTGTGTGTGTGTGGCGTCTCTGTGCGTGTGTCTTCTCTCTCTGTGTGTGTGTCGTCTCTGTGGGTGTATGGGTTCTGTGTGTGTGTATGTTGTCTCTCTGTGTGTGTGTTGTCTCTGTGTGTGTGTGTCGTCTCTCTGTGTGTGCTGTCTCTGTGTGTGTGTCGTCTCTGTGCGTGTGTCGTCGCTATGTGTGTGTGTCGTTTCTGGGTGTGTGTTGTCTCTGTGTGTGTGTATCGTCTCTGTGCGTCTGTCGTCTCTCTGCGTGTGTGTGTGAACATCGATGCTCAAGGTAAAGGTTTGAATCAAACACTTTTAGCATATCGAGTGTCCTTACTGAAAAACTACTGCATTAAAAAAATAAATTAAATTTATCATACGACCTAAATTATTTCATCAGATACGCCAGCACTCATAAACGATCCTTTTGAAATTCTGCTAACAACATTGATTCTCAAGGTAAAAGTTTGAATCAAACACTTTTAGGATATCGAGTGTCCTTACTAAAAAACTACTGCATTAAAAAAAAATTAAATTGATGATACGACCTAAATTATTTCATCAGATACGCCAGCACTCATAAACGATCCTTTTGAAATTCTTCTAACAACATTGATTCTCAAGGTAAAAGTTTGAATCAAACACTTTTAGGATATCGAGTGTCCTTACTAAAAAACTACTGCATTAAAAAAAATTATCATACGACATGAATTAGTTCATCAAAGACAGGTCAGCACTTATAAACTATCGTTTTGAAATTCTACTAAAAACTTCGATGCTCAAGGTAAAAATTGAATCAAACATTTTTTAGGACATCGAGTGTGCTTATTAAATAACTACTGCAAAAAAAAACAATTAAAAATTAAATTAATCACACAATCTAAATTATTTCATCAGAAACGCCAGCACTTATGAACGATCCTTTTGAAGTTCTGCTAAAAACATCGATGCTCAAGGTAAAAGTTTGAATCAAACTCTTTTAGGATATCGAGTGTGCTTACTTAAAAACTACTGCATTAAAAAAAAATTGATCATACGACCTAAATTATTTCATCAGATACGCCAGCACTCATAAACGATCCTTTTGAAATTCTTCTAACAACATTGATTGTCAAGGTAAAAGTTTGAATAAAACACTTTTAGGATATCGAGTGTCCTTACTGAAGAACTTCTGCATTAAAAAAAATAAATTAAATTTATCATACGACCTATATTATTTCATCAGATACGCCAGCACTCATAAACGATCCTTTTGAAATTCTGCTATCAACATCGATACTAAAGGTAAAAGTTTGAATCAAACACTTTTAGGATATCGAGTGTCCTTACTGAAAAACTACTGCATTAAAAAAAATTAAATTGATCATAACGACCTAAATTATTTCATCAGATACGCCAACACTCATAAACGATCCTTTTGAAATTCTTCTAACAACATCGATTCTCAAGGTAAAAGTTTGAATCAAACACTTTTAGGATATCGAGTGTCCTTACTAAAAAACTACTGCATTAAAAAAAATAGATTAAATTTATCATACGACCTAAATTATTTCATCAGATACGCCAGCACTCATAAACGATCCTTTTGAAATTCTGCTAGCAACATCGATTCTCAAGGTAAAAATTTGAATCAAACACTTTTAGGATATCGAGTGTCCTTACTAAAAAACTACTGTATTAAAAAAAATTATCATGCGACATGAATTAGTTCATCAAAGACAGGTCAGCCCTTATAAACGATCGTTTTGAAATTCTACTAAAAACTTCGATGCTCAAGGTAAAAATTGAATCAAACATTTTTTAGGATATCGAGTGTGCTTATTAAATAACTACTGCAAAAAAAATAATTAAAAATTAAACTAATCAGACAGTCTTAATTATTTCATCAGATACACCAGCAATGGTGTACCATCCTTTTTAAATTCTGCTAAAAACATAGATTGTTAAGATAAAAGTTTTAATCAGACAAAGTAAAGTTGTTGAGTGTCTTTACTAAGAAAATAACAAATTAAAAAAAAATTAAATTGATAATAATACCTAAATTATTTCATCAGATATGCCATCACTCATAAACGATCATTTTGAAATTCTTCTAACAACATCGATGCTCAAGGTAAAAGTTTGAATCAGACACTTTTAGGATATCGAGTATCCTTACTAAAAAACTACTGCATTAAAAAAAAAATTAAATTTATACTACGACCTAAATTATTTCATCAGATACGCCAGCACTCATAAACGATCCTTTTGAAATTCTGCTAACAACATCGATGCTCAAGGTAAAAGTTTGAATCAATCACTTTTAGGATATCGAGTGTCCTTACTGAAAAACTACTGCATTAAAAAAAAATGAATTAAATTTATAATACGACCTAAATTATTTCATAAGATATGCCAGTACTTATGAATGATCCTTTTGAAATTCTGCTAACAACATCTATTCTCAAGGTAAAAGTTTGAATCAAACACTTTTAGGATAACGAGTGTCCTTACTAAAAAATTACTGCATTAAAAAAAAAAATTAAATTTATCATAACGACCTAAATTATTTCATCACCTACACCAGCACTCATAAACGATCCTTTTGAAATTCTGCTAACAACATCAATGCTCAAGGTAAAAGTTTGAATCAAATACTTTTAGGATATCGAGTGTCCTTACTAAAAAACTACTGCATTAAAAAAAAAATTAAATTTATCATACGACCAAGATTATTTAATCACATACGCCAGCACTCATAAACGATCCTTTTGAAATTCTGCTAGCAACATCGATGCTCAAGGTAAAAGTTTGAATCAATCACTTTTAGGATATCGAGTTTCCTTACTGAAAAACTTCTGCATTAAAAAAATGAATTAAATTTATCATACGACCTAAATTATTTCATAAGATATGCCAGCACTTATAAATGATCCTTTTGAAATTCTGCTAACAACATCGATGCTCAAGGTAAAAGTTTTAATCAAACACTTTTAGGATATCGAGTGTCCTTACTGAAAAACTACTGCATTAAAAAAAAAATTAAATTTATCATACGACCTAAATTATTTCATCAGATACGCCAGCACTTATGAACGATCCTTTTGAAATTCTGCTAAAAACATCGATGCTCAAGGTAAAAGTTTGAATCAAGTACCCTAAGACACCTCGCTCCCATCCCTCCTTTTTTTAGAGCTATGACCGCAATGAATGGTACCTGTTATCAGACAAAAATGCCAATTCAAAAAAAAGACGCCATAATCCACCCAAATCCATAAGTACATGCCTTGAAAAGGTGTCAAGGAACGTAATCTCCCCAAATAGCACAGGAAGGAACATAGTCGGCTATAATCCATAAGTACATACTCTGGAAAGGTGCCAAGGAACGTAATCTCTCCAAATAACACCATTATAAGTACTCTAAGACACCTCGCTCCCATCCCTCAAAAATATTTTATTCAGAGATTTCTTGTTAAAAAATTATCCAATCACTAATTAGAATCAATCACACTCCTATTATTCAAACATTAATTAATATCGTTGATAGAGTCCAATTTGCGAATTCCTTATCCCTTTTTGCAAATGTCAATCAAACAATTCCGATTGTAAAAGCGTATTTAATCACGTTGCTTGGAAAGGTATCCATAAGCAGATGCTCTGAAAAGGTGCCAAGGAACGTAATCTCCCCAAATAACACCATTATAAGTACTCTAAGACGCCTCGCTCCCATCACCCCATCCCTCCAAAAATATTTTATTCAGAAATTTCTTGTTAAAAAATTATCCAATCACTAATTAGAATCAATCACACTCTTATTATTCAAAAATTAATTAATATCGTTCATAGAGTCCAATTTGCGAATTCTTTATCCCTTTTTTGCAAATGTCAATCAAACAATTCCGATTGTAAAAGCGTGTTTAATCACGTTGCTTGGAAAGGTATCCACAAGTACATGCTCTGAAAAGGTGCCAAGGAACGTAATCTCCCCAAATAACACCATTATAAGTACTCTAAGACACTTCGCTCCCATCACCCAATCCCTCCAAAAATATTTTATTCAGAGATTTCTTGTTAAAAAATTATCAAATCACTAATTAGAATCAATCACACTCCTATTATTCAAACATTAATTAATATCGTTCATAGTCCAATTTGCGAATTCCTTATCCCTTTTTGCAAATTTCAATCAAACAATTCCGATTGTAAAAGCGTGTTTAATCACGTTGCTTGGAAGGTATCCACAAGTACATGCTCTGAAAAGGTGCAAAGGAACGTAATCTCCCCAAATAGCACAGGAAGGAACATAAGCTCCTAGAATAGCATAGGAATGAACATAGCGTGCTAGAATAGCATGGGAGGGAACATAATTCACCCAAATCCATAAGTACATGCTCTGAAAATGTTTTCCTATAGCTTCACGCAAATAGCATGGGAATTCCTAGGGGCTCGATAGAAGTGGAACATAGGACTCTACTACTGTCGTTAATCCTTTGCGTAAATACAGAATTAGTTCTAAGGAAAAGGCGAAGGAAAAGGGGTGGAGGTAGAAATTCACATTTTATCTCTCTTTATTTCAGGGAATATTTTTTGTCTAAGCATTTATTATGAAAGTAAAGAGTACCATTAAACCCCAAAATTAGCAGAATTTATTCTTTGAAATGGAGGGGGGTTCTCCTTCCTCATCGCCAACCTTCCCCTCATGGTCGAAAAAATTTCGAAGGATACTCATTCGATCGGAAATCGAGAGTTCTTGTTCTTTTTATAAGCCAAAAGTGATTGAAGACCAACAATTCCCTGTCCTTAAACTCCTTTAATATTTTATTCTTTTATAATCCCCGTAGGACATCTGATAGACATTTTGAGGCACCTAGTTTTACTTTCTCAACAAACTTCAATAGACTTTACCTTGGCTATGCTATAAAAATATAGTAGGATCAATCAAACTTGGAACTGCTTCTCGCTCCGTTTCTAAATTCACTGAGTGACAAAGAGCTAGAAGAAACTCTAAGAATGGAAGAAACTACCCATTTGCCGTACGTAATATGTTTTCTTTGACTCATATCAAACCGTGTTTCAGACTTGGGTTTACAAGCAAAACATTTTCTTGAAATAAACAAGAAAAAGAAAGAAATGGTAAACAAGCGTCGGAGGCAGCAATGCAGCCATCCATTGTCACCGAACGGCCAGATAAACGATAGTTTATTTTAACGCCTTCACCGAGATTACGGCTTATATGGAACTAAATAGGAACAGACCCATTTTGTATATATTTACCGCTGCCTGCTGCTGATGAGGATGTGTTTGCTGAGGAGATATGAGAAAAAATAAAATAGAAGTCATAAATGAATTTGATTATCCAAAAAGGGAAAGGATGATTGTAAAAAAAAAAACTAGACAATTTGATTAGGAAGTGGACTGTCAACCCATTTTATATGCCATAATTCAGTAGTTAAAATAAAATAGGATTCGTTTACACTAAAAAAAACTTCTACCTACTGATTTCCAGAATAGCTTCTACATAACTGCTTCCTCGACCCTAATAAGAGTACGTGTAATAAATTCATACCAATATTAGATAATAATTAAAAAAAAGTTTTTTCAATTGAAATTAAGGAGCAGCTGTAAAACATAACGAACAGAAATTGTTACGTATATGAGGAGGGTCACCCCCTAGTAAATACCTAGCTCTTTACGCTAAAATTTAAATTTTGTTCCAATTCTTTAAGAATGACCCCTGAATCACAAAGGCCGTTAAATTAGAATAGATAGCTCTTTTGAAATACAAAAAAAAACAGTGTAAAGGGCGAGGTGTTGACTAGGAGGTGAACCCCCTCATATTCGTAACAATTTCTGTTCGTTTTAAGTTTTAATGTTTAACGACAAATTTTCAATCTACTGTTCAGACGGTATAATTTAATCTTTTGTGGTACAATTTGAGTTGGAAAACTGATACAATTTGCCTCAAAGTGTTGGCAACGCTGATCTTGGGTAAAATTCTAATTTATGGATTTCATACTATCTCAAGAAATAGCTGAGCCTCATATTCATAAAACAAAGATTGTAAAAGCTCATCAAAGGTCAGAACCCTTTCAAGGGGAAAGGAGTGGATGTGAAAGTAGGTGCTTCAATTCCCAATGGATCATTAAGGCTATGCATTCATTCCTTTGAGTTTCATTCACGTAACTCGCCTCCTAATCAGGAATGTTACGGGAGATCTTGGCACCCCATTACCGAAAAAAAAATATTCTAGATATTAGCCTAAAATTTGGTCTATTGTAAGGGTGTATCCAGGATTTTTGTTGGAGGGGGAGGGGGGTTACAAATTGTTTGTCTTTTTATTGCAACTTACAATGTAGAAAAACGTTATAAAAAAAAAGAAAAATATAGGTTTATATACATTTTGGTTACGTTTTTATGAGCTGAAAAAATACTTCGGGGGAGGAGTTTGAACACTCAAACCCCCTGTCTGTTTACGGTCTTGGGCTATCGAGAATCAAAAGTGTTAATAAAACAGTTCTTATTACAGAATATGCAGAAAAATTATAGTCAACACATTTTGAGGGCATTTTCACCATACTTTACCCCCAGAGCCCCCTAGAGTGCAGAAATATAGCCCAATTTGAACTCCCAAATTATAAATTTCCCCTTTGTGTTGATGTTTCTTGATTTTCTCAGCGTTGATGAAATTTATGGGTACACGGGTTGAAACAGGAGTGACTATGAGTAAATATCCATATAATTTAGCTATACTAGGATGAAAGTGAACGCATAACTTGATTCTTATTAGTGTGCTTTTTTCAAGTTCAATGATTGCTTCCGGGTGAAATTACACTTCATAGAAACCAAAATCTTAAGATGCCCTTCTAAGAAAACTGTCGGGGGGATTCCCATTGGTACTTGTTTATTATATAAAACACACTCGAGAAGTGAAGTTTGGTGACAGTAAAATATGACGAAAATAGAATACTTTATTAGTAAAATTGTGTAGATCATTTATGATTTATTTAATTGGGAACTTCGGCGTCGGCTCAAAGACAAAAAAAGTTCATTATTAACGTGATTCTTGACCTAGTTCATTTTAGTTCATTATTAAGGCCAATGTGTCTGTTTCATTGGGACGACAACGGCACAGCCTTTCATGGTTCGTTTACACATTGCGGAAATTCACGCGGATTTAGCAATCCGTGCGGAAATTCCGTCCGTTTTTGTGCTAGAAAAAATCTCTAGCTTTCCGCAACGTTTTGGTCAAATCAGGACGGAATCTTGGCAAGATTTTTAAATGAATGGAATCATGAGTATGGATTATCAAAAACTACACGATCTTATAACTTTGGTTCAAGGCTACACCCAGCTTCTATGATCCTTCGCACCCAGGCTATAAGAAAACTAAGAAAAACGGTGTCATTTGGCTCTCTATTGTTCAACGGCTTTCAGCATTGGGTAAGAACATAGGTCATGCTGTTGCAATAATTTGAAATCTTTGCCTTAAAACGCAGCATTATTTTAGCCATAGTTCGAACAGATACGGACGGATTTCCGCAATGTGTAAACGAACCATCAGATGACAACGTCACAGCCCAAAAACTGGAATAGTATCACCCGTCAATAGTAAACACCCGGTAGCCCGGTATAATAATAAAAAACCTTCGTCTTCAGAGGTGATAATACAGGGGATTGACACTTGTCAAACCAGCAGGCAAAGGACAAGCTTCGAGGAGATATCAAATCTTGTCTTGGACAAGATATCTTGTCTTGAAAAGGCCAAAAGTTTTCGATAATTTGAAAAGGAAAAAAGAATAACTAATTAAATGGTTCTAGGTGTTTACACCCCCCACTTCCTGGGAAATTGCACCTGAAAGATACCCCCCCCCCGTGGATAATTATGCTTTTCAAATTTGAGAATTTTATTTAAGTTTTTTTTTTCCGTAGAGGGAAGGAATTTTGACACTTATGTGTTATGCGCCACTCACTCAGGTTTACGCTGTGTAAAACTAGAGAACAAACCCGTTTCTTTGTTAGTTTCTTTCAGCTTAGCGCAAGACAAGACAAAGACACAAAAGAAAGACCGCATCGAAATCTCAAAGCCGCTGCAGATAAATAGGTTTCCGCTGCATAGTGAGATATTCCGTTACAAAGATTTAAACTTTAGTATTTTGAGGTTTAGGGGGACTAAAAGGTAGCTAGGTTAGGCTAGGTTACATATTGGTACTTTTCAATTAGCTGGTATCCACGCAATAATGCGAAGATCAGATAAAAACCTGTTAGTCTGCAAAGATAAGTGACTGAATGGACATGGATGTTGAAATTACAATTTGGGATTTGCCAAAGACAGAAAAAGAGTGGGTTCTGCCAAAGACAGTACCCACTATATTACAGTGTTTTGGGCGCATAATTGTAATTTGTAAATCTTATAATTTTGTTTATAAACCATTATATTTTGATCCTATTTTGTTTTATTTTAGTACCCCTGTTTTAGTACCGGGTATCTGTATCGCGTGGTGCAGACTTATAGGTTTTTATCCTATCTGATTTTCATATTATCGCGTGGGTACCAGCTAATTGAAAAGTACCTACGTATTTAATATGTGCTATGCTTTACCCCCCCCCCCAATATGCAAATATATAGCCAAAATTTGCTTCTGAACTATTATATTTTCATCTTATTTTGTTTTATTTCACTAGCATTAACGAAGCGTCCCTTCTCGCGTGTGTACCCAGATTCTACACAAGTACCATTTGGGCTATATATTTGCACATAAGGGGGGGGGGCGAAGTATTTGGTTAGTTTGAAGTCAGAAAACAATTCTTACTTCGTAATATGCAGAATAATTGTATCTAACACATTTTCAATACATCCCTGCTATACTCCCCCCCCCCCCTTATGTGCAAATCTATTGCCGAAATTTGTTTATAAAGTGACGAAGAAAACCGGTTTGTTCTCGTGTTTTACATATAGTGTAAACTGGAGTGAGTGGTGCATAATACACAAGTACCAAAATTTCCTCCCCCTACGGAAATTAAAAAACTAAAACTCAAATAAAATTCTCAAATTTGGAAAGCCTTATTTTCCACGGGGGGTTATTTTCTTGGGGGAGAGGATTTTCCGCCGGGGGGTAATTTTTGCGATGCGGTATTGTATTGTTTCTGAACTATTATATTTTCATCTTATTTTGTTTTATTTCACTAGCATTAACGAGACCTCCCTTCTCGCGTGTGTAGCCAGATTCTACACAAGTACCATTTGGGCTATATATTTGCACATAAGGGGGGGGGGGCAAAGTATTTGGATTTTTTGAAGTAAGAAAACAATTCTTACGTCTTAATATGCAGAATAATTGTATCTAACACATTTTCGATACAGACCGGCTATACTCCCCCCCCCACCTTATGTGCAAATCTATTGCCGAAATTTGTTTATAAAGTAACAAAGAAACCGGTTTTTTCTCATGTTTTACACATAGTTTAAACTGGAGTGAATCGCGCATAATACACAAGTACCAAAAATTCATTTCCCTACGGAAATTAAAAAACTAAAACTCGAATAAAATTCTCAAATTTGGAAAGCCTTATTTTCCACAGGGGGTTATTTTCCTGGGGAAGGGGATTTTCCGCCGGGGGGTAATTTTTGCAAGGCGTTATTTTATGGGGGGGTATTTTCCGGGGGGTAATTGCTGGCCACCTAATAAAATAACGTTGTAAATACGTTTCACAAACTTATACTCTCAAAACTAGAACTCTCAATTTCTAATATAATGAGCACCCTCTGAAGTTTCTCCGATAATGAGGCGGAGGTGTGGATGAGGAAGGGCAGTCCATCTTCTATACGAAATAGATTATGCTCATTTTGGGGTTTAATGTTACTCTTTATATCCAGAATAAAAGCATAGACCAGAAATATTCCCAGAAATCAAAAGGGAGTATATATCAATTTCATATTTGATATGTTTTTTAAAGTTGCTTTTGTACCCACTCTCCCTAAAAAAATACGTCCTCACCCCAAAACAAATCCTCGTTATGGCCTTGGGGATTATACATCAATTCCTACTTCCACACTCTCCTCATCTTCCCGTTAGAACGAATTCCGATGGCTCAATGAGAGCTGGGATGTTTTGGCATCAAAGTGCACCCTTTGAGGTATCTCCCTCCCTCCCTAGCTACAGAAAATCATAGAACCCCATTATAGAAGTTCAAGCGCCTTTTTAAATTTTGTAATTTGTCCATTGCTTACAGATAGTATTTGCTATTGGGAAACATACGAACATTATTCGCGGGGGAGTTTTCTGCAGCGGGGGGGGGGGGGTGTCTGGTTGGGGGGTATTTGTCGGGACTAATTTTTTTGCGGGGATGTATTTTCCATTGGGGGAGGGACCCAGGGGTTATTTTCTTGGAGGGTAAACGTCTAGAACCATCTTTGCCATGGAGCAGCGATAAATTTTAAATGAATAAATTTTCTATCAAAAATCTATCAATAAGGGTTCTGTCCTAAGACCAAGGATTTGAATGAAGGGGTCTGGGTACCCGCTTGATCGTAGCAAACAATGCGTATCAGAAACTGAATCTATTACAAGAGAATAATACTAGTGATGATAATTATATTTTTAATCCAACAAAAAGCCGATAGGCTCAAAGATAGAGTACACCAAAAAAGAAGACACATTACTTGTTCAGAATAAATTCTATTGTTTAAAATTAAGGACATCTTTTGTAACCAGCGACCTTGGAAGTATACCATTAGCATCCACGGTGCTTGGTGTTAGGTGAGGAACTGCTCTGAGACAAAAGAGATTTGTATATTTTCACTCAGCTGAGGGGTTGTTTCCATAGAGTTTTGTTGTACGCTGACTGTACGAACAGCTTGTTAGCTGTTTAGCTGTTCCTCTAAGCTATTTTTGCCATGAAAGGAGATTTTTTACATTTATTTTTTCATTTTTTCATTATTGTCAGACTTTTTGATCTTGTAGGCCTATCTGCTAAATAAATATACACCTTTATACTGGAGCAAACAAACTTTGGTCCTGAAATGACAACCGTTAGGCTTTTTAAATATCAAAGCTGTAACCTGGCTTTCCTAATAACAATGCTAATAAAAATAAAGCAACAAAAGCAATTGAAATGTTCCATAAAAAGAGCTTTTTTCATAAAGAGCTTTCACTAAAGCCTCCCTTTAGCTTTCAATAATTCGCTTCCTGGGTGATTTATTCGCAAGAATTTACTTGCTAAATCATAAAAATCACAAGCTTTGGGAAAAAATTACGTTTTAGGAAAAATCACTTAAAATCACTAGCCCAAAAATCATTAAGCAATAGAAAAATTAATATAAATAGTAAGAAACCACAAGAGATGGTAACCCTACCCACAAGTAAGGACGTGGCAGATCGTTATTCGCAGAAACTATGCAAAGCAAAAGAAAAAGCTTTAAGATGTCGAATTCGGATCAAACACGAAAGTAGAAGCTGCTTGCTATCCTTTTACAGTAATAAATTAAAATATAAAACTATTGCTCATTGTCCAATTCCGATCAATCAATCAGCGAAAAATCTTTGTTTTCTGACAAATCTTTGTCTGTCTTCCGTTTTTTACTGCTTGCCTCTTAAGAATTTGATGCTCGTTTTTTATTACGACTAGAAACGACTGTTTGTTTTTTATCTATGGCCATTGTGACATAATCTGGCTCTCTTATTTCTAGGCTCCTTTCCATTCTTGAATCAACTATTTCAGGCAACAAGCAATCCTTCCAAAAACGCTCAAGTTTCGGAAATACTTTTGCCCAGTACTGCCTTGATCGTTCAACTATTATTATTTTATAGTCTTCTTGATTATTGTAGACCAGCAGATGACATAGCTCTTGATTAGTGATCTCTAGCTGGCCCTGAATTTGGCTGTAGTATTTGTGGTTTTTATTTTTAGCTTGATTCCTGAACTAGTTATCTGAAGGAAGAATCCCTTTATTAGGCCTTTGATACGAGCTCCGTCCTCTATAATTTTCCCTTTTGGTATGTTATGTACTGTCTTTACTTCAATTGGTGTTCCATCGGGCAACATTCCGTCCAAAGACGCAGCGAGATATTGGCACGTTGGGTGGACTAAAAGTCCAATGTTATTACCTTTAGTAATCGGCTGGCAAATTTTGTTTTCGTAAAATGTAAGAGCTACTTCTTCTAATTCATTTCCCTTTATCATTTCAGACGAGCGATAATTGCTGCCGCCGATCCGGATGTCTCTTACAATGAGGCCTGTTTTAGTGATTTCTTTCCGAGAAGTTATCCGATGAAAAAAAGTACTTGTGATTTTTTTTGCTTCTTTCATAAATCCATTATTCATTGGAATATTGCCCTTTTGTCTTCTCATAGATCTGCCGCAAAGTAGCTTGATCGTAGTTCAGAAAAGTTTTCGTATATTTGACCTTGGCAGCTTCCAGCTCCTCTGGTCTCGTATCAGTTCTGTTGCACTTGGGCCCATAATCAAGAAATCCAGAAAAGCTTTGATTATTTTTCCTTTTAGCCTGATATCTACCACCCATTGAAACATAGTATAGCTTTAAGTTTCTTCTCGACTGCGCTCGAAGTCTGCTGGTCTTCTCGCAGTATTGCTTCATTAGTTTGGCTGGGCTAGAGCCAAAAGCTTTTTTCCAGATATGGCTATGCTATATAGGACCAATTGAATAAGAAAGACTTGCTCCATTTATACGTGCATGGTATGCTCAGCGTTTTGAGCGGCTAATTTGCTTTCTACCGCAAAACTTGACGGCAACAGACATATAGTTCTCTGCAAGATTGGTTGTCGAATCCAAGCGGAGCATGTCTGCTTTCCGGCAGACGATTTCAATACCAGCTTGTATGTCTTGAAAAACTTCTTTGGATACGCTTCTCCATTTATCCTCTGTTAAGCTCCCTTCGGGTAATCCAGCTTTCTTTGGACAAGCATCATCACATTTTGAATGATTCCCGAAAACATGCTCGGGGCCTCTTCGGAGCAGGTCTCTCAGCTTCTCAGCTGTACCTTGGTCTTCTGAATTTTTCTTTATTGCTCCCGAAGGTTTTTTGTAAGTTTTTGGATCATGTTATTTGGTAAAACTTTAGTATATATTCCTTTTTTTGCTTTGACAAGGCCGTAGAGGTATTTCGTTTAGTTTTTTGTAACATGATTTGCACATTCTTTTTTTCCAATAATCGAGCCATATGAGACGCTTTGCTTTAGTCTATAAAAAACGCTAGAATCTCCGTCAACAATGTACCGAAGACATTTTAACCCGTGCATCTCTTCACTAATGCGAAACCCTTCAACAAGAATGTCTGTCTCCATACTTTTAGACGGACCCTTATAGTTCATGAAGCATGCATGACTGACGGGATTTTCCCCCTTTTTAACAGCTTTGAAGCAAATATAACAATATTTATTTTTTATCCCCACATATAATAGTTTTTTAGTGAACGCATCAATAATGACCCCTACACATCCTTTGGCTGTGTAGTCATGGCCCTTGCTGCGTTTATTCCATCCCCCGTCACACACTACTGTAGTCCAATAGGAACTATTCAAAAACCTGTCTTCGTGAATTGCCATTTTCAGTGACTCCTCTCCGTTCTGCTGTAAGATTTCCGTCAATGTTTCCATCCATACCGTGCCAATTGTCGATTCAGTTTTCATGAATGTCTTTTGACATAGGGCAGATGCCTAAGACACCCAATATTTCAGATAGTGTGGCGTAGCCTCCGCCTGTCCCCCTAACACCTCACACAGCCTTAAAGTTCACATCTCCTCGTACATTTGTATAGCGTTCAGCTGTTCCTTTAGGCTTGCTGTCAGTAAAGGTTGTCAAATAGTCTTACATTTG